>NW_022436957.1:20681567-20982650 GCF_009761245.1 Sapajus apella
GTAGGAATGGAACTGGATAGTGGACTAACAGACTCTTCAAGCCTTCAGAAATATTTTAGCATCTAAGATGTGATTTAATGGGTGAGAATGGTCCTCTAGGCACTGGCTGATCAATAAACACATTGCTCACTGTGTGTGCCTGGCTCTGTGCCTTGTAAATTTCTTTTTCTAAGTAAGAATTGACTCAAAGATGATTTCTTTTTATTTCTTACTTTGAGAAATGTTTATATACTTGCCATTTGATTCAGGGCCCCAAATGTCTTTGTCTTTAAAATATGGATGTCACTTGAGATCTTTCAGGTACTGTGCATAGCCAGAGGCTCAGTTCTACTGATCGACATTCAGGAGAAATGCAGGCCAGAGGCTCCAGCAGCTCTCTGTAGGTCAGACGGCTCTACGTGTAGAGTGTAGAGGGGTGCAGTTTTCTTTCAAATTTTTCTAAGGCTTCCTGGCATTACTGCAAAGCTCACGTTGCATTGAGGGAGGGAGGCTATGGATTGGAAAAGGTGGGAGAGCTGAGAACAGTATGGTGGGAAGCCATGCAATTAAAAAACTGACTGAAATTATTACCTGATTTCATAATTGACAGAATATTTAATTCAGATATAGTAAATTGACACACCTCTACACAGAGACAATTATGACTGACTGTATAACACCTGACAGAATCAATTATAACTGACTGTTGTTTGATACCTTTGCACGGAAATAAATGAAACAGACATTCAGAACAGAGACGGCTGCTGCCTGTGTGCCTAAGCCTGCCTTAATTAAAATAAAATAACCAGTAGGCGATGTTAAAATGTCTTTGCCTCGTGGTTTCTAGTTCAGTGTGTTTCTTTAGTCCAAAAAGGGTTTTATAAAGAGTAAAGCTGAAAAGAGATTTTTGGTTTACTGACATGGAGCTAAAATATGTGAAGTAGAGATAGTTTCCTTAGATGGGATAATACTCCATTATTTTAATAGAGCTAGCATTTTATTTGATCAGTTGACTTTTATATAAAAGATTTAAGAAACATCAACCTGCAGATGACGGTCTAGTTCATCCCATATAGGAAAAAATGGAGCTATCATTATTTTGAGGTTTTAGATTCTAATCAGTAGAAATCAACTTTTAAATAAGCAGTTCATTTTGTCATCTGATAAAATACTTTGTGTATAATTAATATCTAGGCTACCTTTTTTTTTTTTTCCATCATTTTCATAGGTGTTAGGGACAGAAGACTTTTGGTAATTAGTATATAACCACAAGGAATCAGAGTAAATAAGCTTTACATACACGTTCCTCAAACGTTATTCGCAAGAAAAGTTTAAATAGGAGATGAGCTTTGCTGGTGTATTAAGATGAGCGATTCCTGGGTGATACTTTAAGCCATTAGAGTGTATTTCAGTGACGCACTTGTGTGTAGGAAGAGCATTTCCTCCCCAATCTCGACGAAGTTTGGCTTTGTGGTGCTGGTGGCGGAGACAGCAGTAAGCAGGGCCAGTGGCATCTCTGGACAGGGATGAGATGGCTGTAGATCTTCTGTCTCTTGCCCGATGGCCTGTTGGAATCTCGTAACAGTTGTCGGGTGCCTGACCTGCAGCACCTGAGGTGATGGCGTCGTTGCTGGTAGGCTGACTCTCAAAACCAAAGCAGGGGAAGAAATCTGGGTTTTACTGGCCACATTAACTGGCTTCCACTATTTAACACCTGTATTTTCCCCTGAATTCTAAAGTGGTGGGTGTAGTATTGACAGAAACAGGGTAACAGTTTAATGTGAAGCCTAACGTGGGTGGCCCAGGTGCCTAGAGGAGGAGGAGAAAAACCAGGAAAAAGGGTAAGTCCTTCCCCCTCAACCCCTGCCCCTGTCGCGGCTTATGGCAGCTAGTCCAGTTCTGTTTCCTAGAAGACCTTCCATATGTTATTGATTAAATTCTCATCGGGGAAGCAAGTGGGAGCTTTTATCTGCATCTCTAACTGGCATGGAATGGTGCCTTGGCTGTATTGACTGGCTATGGGATATGCTGGCGGTCACAGTTGTCTTTTACGAGGAAGAGCACCGAGTGATGGTGGTTGTCATTCTAGCTCTGCTGTGTGGCAGCATAAATAGTCCCCTTTCTAACCAACCTGGTGGGAAAAGTCAATATCCCATCAGCAGAGGAGGTAAACACATCAGGAGCTGTGTCCTCTCTTTTCCTCCCCTGCTCCGTATGACTGCAGCTCTTTAAATGTGCTCTCCCCAGTCATCAGATGCATTTGTGTCATTCACATGCACGGGGTTGCTGGCTTGCTGCTCTGGCCTGCAGGGAGGCAGCCGACACTGGTTGGGGCCATTGTTGTATATTCCCAGACTCGGATAATTAGAACTTCATATTGTCTTTCTATTGCGGTCCCCCTCTCTTTTTCACCCCCTTTTGGGCATTTATATTCTCTATAAAACCTGTGGTGGTTCTTTAAAGGACAATTTATATAATTCAGAAAAGGTTGTTGAGAAGGAATGTGAATGTATAGCCAAGAAACAAAAATCTGGAGTCTGAGTTTTCGTTTTCCAGGTGTTTTGTGGACTTGAGTGTTGCTGCTGTTGGAGGTTTGCTTTCTGTGAGTGGTGCGCCCTCCCCTCTGTGTTTCCTCCCTGGCTGGTTCCTGTCGGGAGGTGCTGGACAGCCTTGCTGCTCCCAGGCCCTTTGGCACAGGGCAGCATCTTGTGGGGACAGAGGCCTCACCTCAGGATCAGCTGATGTCTGAGGCCTGCACATGTCTATGTGGGAGTAGAGATACAGTGGCAGGGGAGTGGGCAGAAGTGAGCCTCTCCTCAGGTGCAGGCTGGGGGTTCTGGCTACCTGGGTTTGCTTGTCTACAACCCTGATGACCCACTGTGTAACCTTGGGTAAGTGACGTAACCTCCCAGTTTCCTCAGCCATCAAATGGGGATTAGGAAAAAAAAAAAAAAAAAAGAAAGAAACAGGCAGTCTCTCCAAACACCTTACCGGGTTCCTGAACAAACACGGTGTCATCCCCCAGGTGAACACCCTCTTCACCCAAAAGATCAGACCTGAGCATCACAGCCCCACTGCTCCTTTAAAAGAACACCATGTGGAAGTAGCAGGCTCTGGGAAGGGAAAGGAGGGATCTTTCCTCTGGCTGGTAGCACCCTGCTCACAAGGGCAAGGCCAGGGATGACCGGGTTGAAGGAGCAGGAGAGCAGGGCAGAAGCACTGCATACCCTGAGCTCGCACAGTGTGGACAAAGAAGAGCAAAGAAAATTTGGCTGTGGACAGACAGGTGCTCTCAGGCCGCTCACCCCTGGCCTCTTTCAGCGGGGGAGGTTTTGTTTAGCAGAGGGACATGGGCCGGAGGGACCAGAGGAAGCTGACTAGAAGCAGCTGATCTGGGAAGTTGTGGCTGGAAGGCACCAGAGGCCATACCTTTGAGACTAGGTATTTCCTGCCACATCCAGACTTCACAAGCAGTTGCATGCATGTGCTCGAAGCGCCCGTGCAAGGGGCGTCTGTGAGTGGAGCTCACCTTGTCTGCTGCACATGAGCGTGCACCTGCAGTTCACATCAGTAGAGGGTGGCCCCATGCCGCAGTGTGCTGAGTCAGCTAGGTGCTGAGAGGCAGATGGGCAGGGGAAAGGAAGAAAGGCTTTCACAGAGGAATGGTGGGTGGGGGCTGCATCGGACTGGCCCCAGGGGTAGAACCGAGATAGGATCGGGGGAGCTACAAACAGAATCGCATCCCTTTCTCTGGTGGAATACTGAATGGTCTTTAAAGAAACTACCTGAGGTTTCTAATCTCTCTCTTTCTCTCTCTCTGTTTTGTTTTTTTTTTTTTTAGATAAATTGAAGAAGCAATTTTTTACCCCCAAAGTTATGCAGGAGTACAGAAAACTCAAGAACACAGCAGAGCAGTTCTTGTCCCGAAGTGGCTACTCTGAAGTGAACCTGAGCAAACTCTTCGCTGGTTGTGCTGTGAAGTCCTAAGGGAATCCCAGGAGTAACCAAGGAGGGGTAGTTGAAAAGTCCCAGCTTCCTCTGTGCCTCTGCTCTGGCCCTAACTGCTCCTCCAGCATCTGTTTCTCCCTTGGGACTGTGTCTCATATGTGTGTGTGAATGTAGATCAGGAAGGGGAACTGCAAAAATGTTTAGTCTAGTGTTCCTAAGTATCCTAGAAGCTCCTGTCTTCATATGAAGATATACTGCTTTAAAACACAATTCCAGAGCCCCTCCGCAAGCACCTGAAGACCCGGTTTGCTACTTGGTTTGCTACTTGGATTGAGCGTAGCTGGAATAGAAGTGACCCCAGGCTTTGCCCCAGGGCCTTTAGCCTAGGTCCCCTCCCCAGAAAGAGAGGTTCTCAGAGCCTGACTGAAGAGCTGATGTTTTGCCTTTTCAGGTGCCAAGTAAAATCAGTCTAATCTAAATGCTTCTCCAGCCATCCAGGAGTGGCTGTCCTTTTCAGTCTGGTCTTTTTTTTTTTTTTTTTTTTTTTTTTTCTTCCATTTTTAGTAGAGACCGGGTTTCACCATGTTGGCCAGGATGGTCTTGATTTCTTGACCTTGTGATCCGCCCACTTCGGCCTCCCAAAGTGCTGAGATTACAGGCATGAGCCACCACGTCCGGCCCCAGTCTGGTCTTTTATATAGGTAACTGAGGGGGAGATTTAGAAGCCTTGCACTCACTAAATAGATTAAATAGAGCAGGCTTGTTTATTGAATCGCTCGAAAATCCAGCAGACACACACTGAGCAGGTGGTTTATGCTCACATTCCCTTTTTGCCCCTTACATAGAAAGTGCAGGTAAAGGTTTATACAAGAAAGCGCATTGAAAATCCTGTGATACCCTAACAATTCATTAACATGTGTAAGGATTGGGGTGAGGATCACTGTGTTGTATTCAGAAAAATTGGTGGTTGAGGGGGGATGCTTAGTTTGCCCTGGTGCTTGCTATTTTCTCATTTCTTCAAAATGGGACCCTCTATGGCAGCAACAAAATGTATCTCAGTATGGCGGTCTTTGCTCTCTTACATTATTGGTAAGATTATACTAATAAATGTTTCCTCTTGTACAACTACGCTGTGTTTTTTAAAAATGTTGACCTGTGTGTTTTTATAAAAGAAAAAGTGTGTTGTGCCTTAAACATAAAAATAAAGTTTTCTGAAGGGAAAGCAGTTGTGGTGAATCCTTACCAGGTCCAAAGAGTTGACTACAGGGGCAGCAAGAAGTAAAATGTGACTAGGGCCAGTTGCTGTGGCACACACCTGTAGTCCCAGCTACTCGGGAGGTAGAGGCAGGAGGATGGCTTGAGCCCAGGAGTTCAAAGCCAGCTGGGGAAACAGAGTGAGACCCCTAACTACATACACACATACATATATATATATATATATATATATATATATATATAAAACTAGAGGCCATCCCCCTTTCAAACCTCAGCCCAGTTTCTTCATAGCCACCTCTATCAGAACCCAACTCAGGAGTGCACAGCATGATATTTGGTGGAATGTTCTGAGAAGCATTCAGAATTTCTGTGACTTTAAGTCATTTAAGAGAGGAAGTATGGTTTCTCATGTGCTTTGCAGTCTTGGAGAGCCACAGAGAGCCAAGCCAAGAGCCCAGCAGCGTGTCTTTTTGAAGAGCAAGGTTTAGGGCCCCTGGGAGAAAAGCACCCCCAAGAGAGGTCCGCCTAGTGAAGGAATACTGACAGGTTAAACAGTGGAGATGAAGCTGCCTTTTATGTTGCTTTTTCTTTGTATTTCTCTTCCTGAGCTCCCCTCTGGCTCTCATCCCTCTCCTCCTTTCTCTTCCAGCTCTTGGACTGAGATTTGAGATTCTAAGTAGAAACACTGTGGGTTTCTAGCCCTGTCAGTTAATTAACTTACTTGGTACTGTGTAAGCTCTGCGGCCTGTCACAAGCTAGAGCACCCAAGTTACTTCAGGAACTATGGGATTAATGTGGTTTTACTGCTTCCCTGGTCAACTCTTTGAGTAATGGCTAGTCTCATATGAGGTTAGAGAGATGGTTCTCCAAAGTGTGCTTCCAGAGCCCAAGCTTTCTGAAGGGAAGGCATGTTTTCCTTGATTTCTGGGATCTGGGATTATATTAAATATAAATCATTATCCTGAACTTGGTCATCAAGAAACTCCAGGAGACTCAAGTAACTTCTCACTGGATTGTTTCTTGTCTCTGCCTCTAGATTATAAACACCCTGAGGGCAAGGACCATCTCTCTAGAATGTCAGACATTTTTTTTCATATTGGGATCTGTTAGAACTCCAGGCACCTAAGGATTCCAGAATTTTGTGGAAAGTTGAAACTGTGGCTTTAAGAATTCCAGGAGATCTCTTTTGGAAGATGGGAATATCACATTCTTTTCTCTGAGAGATGTTTCTACTCCTTGATTTGCATTGGTTGATAGTGCACCAGGCAGAACTGATGTGAAAACTTGGCCCATCTTATTTGTAAGGAGAGAGCTGATCTCCTCAGGTCTCCATGGACTCTGGCACTGATCCTAAACTCAGATGCAAAAAGTGAATGGATGAAGCAAACTGGGTTTACACCAGAGTGAGTGGCAGGGCCTGTGGCAAACAGGAGTGGGCAGGTCCTGTCCAAAGGGGCCAGCAGCTACTCAGTGATGCTGGGAGGGACATGGCCCAGTGTGGCCACATGATCCAGTTTTTAAGAGAAGCCAGGAATCTAAATATCCACAAAGCTTATTGATTTCTAAACCTTGACAACTAATTTTTTTTCTTTTCTTTTTTTTACTATTTTTAATTTTCCTCTGTTCTTTCTAGGAAGACAACTAATTTTTTAAAATGAAACTTTAAACTCTCCATGGGCCAGAGTAAACCTCTGGGCCAGTTGGGAAATTCTACCATAAAAGAACCTTGCTCTTTTCAGAGCCCCCTGTCTCTGGAAAGGGCACCTTTTCTGTTTAATTTAGGAACTACAATCTGACCTACAACAGATCCTTGTACGCAAGCTTATCTTGGAGACGATCTGCTAACCCTCCACCCTCCTACATACAAGGTGCATGGAGGGGGCCAGAAGTGGAAAATCCCACAGAGCATGCTTGATAAGATTTTAATTTGTCCAGAAAACAGATGGCGTAAATCTCATGACTGCTGCCCAGGATGTGGGGGCTAATGAAAGTTCCAAGACTGGGATCTGGGAGATGGTGAAAGGGAAGGAATTCACTGCCCCTCACCACCACCTCTGTCTCCAGGCCTTGCCACTTCTTACCTCCAGCACACACCATCCACCACGACATACTTCTTCAAACATCATTTAAAATGAGTTTGGCGGAAGATGCAATGTTAAGGAAACTCAAAAAAAAAAAAAAACGAAACAGATTTTCCTGTTTGTGTTAGGGTTTTAAGAAAAACACCAAGCCCCCGACCCTCTTGTCAGGATGCCCAACCCTTTAATTCCATGCTCTCATCCCAAATTTAAAGCTGCCATTCCCTATTCCTCTCTCCCTCCTGCCCCCCTTTCTCCTCTCTCTCTCTCACCTAAATATTTCTTAATTGAACAGTTTGTGGTGGAGCTTCCTTATAGCAGTTTAATAGATTAACTCATCTCAGCCAGCCTCAAATTTCAGATTAAAATTCCTTCATCCCGAAGGCAGCATTATCAGGTTGTTGGAGGCTGTTTTCAAACCTTGGTTTTGAATAGCAGCGGCTCTGCATTAATTTAACCACTAAGCTAATAAGTAGGTTTCGTTTTGTTATGCTAAGCTTTATTGCTTTTCTTTTGATCAGAATGGTGTTGTTGAGCAAAGCAGCAGACAAGGCATTCTTTGATGAGGGAATTAGCGCTCCATTCTTCCTCTATTATTCATAGCGCAGTGGAATATGTAAGTACCTGAGGGTGTCAAAGGAGCGCAGGTTCTATTGCAAAGTGCTCGCCTTGTTTCTCTCAATAGCTGACTATGAGATGATAAACCGCTTAATACACTGTGCTAATTGGATGAGAGCAAAAAGAGATGGGAATTAAGGCGAGGCAAAAGGAGAAAGTGCAACCAGCCTTCAATTCACTCTTTCACCACTTTAACAGCACCAAAGGAGGCACAAGCTTTCTATAAGCAGACTAGAGGTTTTGTGCAGAGATAAAATGAACGTGTTAGTGGATTCAAGTAATACACTAATTATTGCACAGTATAAATACCACTACTGGTTTTATAACAGGGAGGTAAACTTCTTTTGAGAGGGTTATAGGATTGCTTGGCAGTGGTGTAGAACCTAATAAGGGCCCAGAGTAATAACCCCCTGGATTAACAAAATTGCTGCTTGTAGAAGTATGATTCAGGCTTTTACGAAGATTTCCGGAGAATGAATAAAAATGACTGAATGACATTTCTTAATGTATAACTGGTAATCGCTCCCTTTTCTTTAAAGGAAAAAAAAAATGTATACTTCAAACTGGACCCTTAATAATGTCCAGGGACAGCAAGACTTCTTCCTCTGAAAAATGTGCCACCCCCCCACCTCCCCGCCCCCCCCACTGTCAGGTAGTGGGTTTTCTTCTCCCCACCCCCCAGCCAAGCAGCTACTATCAGTGAAATACACAGTTGTTCCAGGGACCTCTGTGTTCCAAAATATAATTTTAGGCCCCATGTAAGACCTCCTTCATTCAGACACACTCAGTTTTGTCCATACACATACATGCTCACAGACACATTTTTTTTTCTCTACGAGCAAGTTGGGTTAACCTATTATAATTTCCTTTTCTCTCACATCAGCCCCTTTTGTCACTCTAGTAAGATCGCACTTAAAGGATACTAAAAGAACTACGGGTGCTTTGGCTCTTGATACTACAATCAAAAACAACAGTAATGTTTGCCCCAATTGGGCAGGGTGTGTGGTGTAAGAGAAAAAATGGGAAACTGGTCTGAGACCATTTCAGCATGGACTTACAGTTTAAGTCTGAGTTTCAAGTCCCAAAGAGTCCCAAACTTCAACAGTCAGTCTCCGTAATTCTTCCATTTGCCACCTTCCTCACCACACGCCTAAGATGCCCGCCCTGACTACTGTCCACAGTTCGGGTCATGGGTAGTTGGTGACTGAAGGACACTTCTGATAATATGCCAGATGCGCCCCTTTTGCCTTCCAGGACCTCCTCCAGATCTGGTGAACCTGTCTGAAAATGTAGCAAATTAACCTACCCCTTTCCCTCAACCCTCCTACAGAGGCCTGTTCCAGGCTTCAGTTACCCCTCACCCCAAGATGCTGTGGGGGTGGCCCTGGGAAAGCAGGTGTTGGGCCATTCTGCTTTGGGTGTGACGGGACAGAGCCATGCCCTGGACTGGGCTCTCGCAAACTCCCTGGGGCTCTGTGCGTCCTCCTCCATGGTGGAAAAGGTTTGCTTAAGGTTGGGGGGGTCAGCCGCTCCCAGTATTGTGACCAAGTTCCCAGATATTGGGGCCAAATTGGGTTGCCATTCATTAATAATGCTCACAATAAGATTAAATCATTCTGGAAAATCTCATAAAATCCCCCTAAGTACGCTCCAGTGGCTCTTTCCAATCCCCATCATTCAGCACTTGGGGAGGTTTGGAAGGAGAAGAAAATTGGTTTCTTTGCTTTTAATGCTGCTTTGAAAAGATACTCAGAGTTTGTCATGCGTGACATGTCACATGTTTAATGTGGACTTGCTGGAAGTCAGGGGGTCTTTAGCGTGTGATATTTATGGGGAATATTAAGTGCAGAATGAGGTCCCTCCAGCTGGGGAAAGTTGAAAGAATAGGAGGCCCAGGACCGGGCTTGTTTGCAGCATCAGAATGACATAGGATTAAGAGTTTGTAAAACAAGGCGAGGGGTTCTCATTGGCCAGTAATAAATGTAATCCTTGGAGGTAATTTCACGCAATTTGCTTCTGTTCCATGGAAGGGTCAAATGAGAAAAGATGACTTAAAAAAGAGTTCATTAACAGGAAGAATGGTACTGTTTCTCGTATACCATCCAACTAGCAGCCTGGAGGGGGGAAAAGAAGTCCTACTAAACAAAAAGGCCAAATCGAAGAAAAATTGATATTGACCACAAAAAAAAAAAAAAAAACCACACACCCAACTCCTTTCCCTCAGTCTTCTCCAGCAGTCCCCCATCTCCTCCCCAAACTCTCCAGCGGCCCTGCCCACCCCAGGAAGGCTGCTTTCCCTCAGGGAGACCCTATGGATGTGGAGTCAGAGTTTTACACTCGCAGACCTCCAGTAAGGCCCTAGAAAGTTCCCACTGGGTCTACTAAAACCGGAAAAGGAGTGTGTGGTAGGAATGGTAGTTGGCGGCCGCTCCCCATACCCGAGGCCGGGGCCCTTCTTGCGAGTGCCTCCCTCGTTTGTCCAGGGCCAGCGTAGGGTGGTGGTGATCCACCCGAAGGCCCAAGCGGCCACCAGCCGGCGAGCCGGGTAGGCGCGCTCCCCAACGTTTCGGGCGGGCGGGGTCTCCGGGCGTCTGGACTCGGGATTGGGGAGGGGAGATTGAAGCGGGGGGGGCGGGTAAAGGGGGGTGCCGGATAGAGGGCGAGCCCGGGACGCGCGGGCTCCAGCGCCGAAACTGCCGGGCGGGCTGCCCACACCCAGGCGGGCGCCGCTCCTAGCAGGCCGCTGACCTCTGCCCGACCCTGCACCCTCCCCTCGGCCGCGCACACTTTCGCCCTGGGCCTCGAGGGGACCCGGCCCCCCTCCTCCAGGGCGCGCGCGGAGCCCGACGGCCCCGGCCGGGAGACGAACCCGCGCCCCCCGCGGCGACCGACTGGCCGGTGGCGTGGCGGGGCTGCCGGCCCCAGCTCCGTGATCGCCGTAGTCAGGCCGCGGCACCCCCGCACCCCTCCCGCCTGCCCCTCTCCCCAAAGGTCCGGCGCGCTAATTACAGCAAATTGAAACTAATTAAGCTTCTCTTCCCTTTCCCATCACCCTGGGAGCGTTGGCGAGACCCAGCCCCCGCGGGCGGGCTTCCACAGAGCGGTCACCCGGAGGGGCGCGGGCAGGGCCCGGGGGAGGGAGAAGCTGCGGTCTCCGCCGCGGGGAGGGAGGGGTGCGCCGAAGTGGTTAAGGATTGCAAATCTGTTTGGGTCTCCTCACGAAACCTGAGTTGTTTAGATTTTTTTTAATGTATACATTTACCAATGCCTGGATAAGTGATGTAATGACATTTGTCGAGTTAAGATCTGCCACTTGGATACCCCTCGCTGCCTTTCCATCACTACTGCTCCAGCATGTCTCTCCCTCTCTCTCTCTCTCTCTCTCTCTCTCTCACTCACACACACACACACACACACACACACACACACACACACACCCTCCTCCCTGTGAACGTGCCGTGGAGCCCGCCCCCTCGGAAGGGAGCGCCTGGGCTTCTCGTTCTCGCCAGTACCTGTCGTCTCGGACTGCGCACTTCACTTCCTTGCTACGTGGTACTTTCCAATAGCTCCCTTCGCCTTCTGAGCCAAGACTCCCGCTTGCTTCAAATTTCAGACTCCATCGTCAACAACGCCCACCATCCACCCACCCATCCTGGAACCCACCCCACCTCCGTGGCCCAGGACCCCCAGCTCCTGCTACCACACAGCCAGGGAGAGCCGAGATGGCGCGTGGGAAGTACCGCGGCGGAGTCCTTAACCTTTGCAGGAAATCCGGTTCCCTTGGAGGATCGGATTCAAACCAGGGGCCTCTGCCATGAAAACGCGTGTGCAGATAATCCCAGGAGATGCCTGGACGCTGGAGCCCACCCTTGACTCCCAGGGGGTGGGGGTGGGGGCTTCTACTGTCCCCTCTGCGCCTGTATAGAACATTCACACTTCGTTTTGTTAAACATATAATTTTTTTATTTTGAGCGTGACACTTCTCCACTAGATAGCAAGGAAAAGTGATAACAATTACACATTACACAAAAGTACTGTACCATTGCCTTTATCTTGAAGGTTTCGGAAGCCTCTACAGTTAATAAGTTAAATAAAGGGCTTGAGTACATAAATATTTGTCTAGGAACCCTACCGTATCTACAACACAGTAAGAATCTACAGGAGGACAAACTTTTACCATACCACGCTGAGTGCAATTGCGTTATAACATTTCAAATATACAAAGCTCTGTTCTTTTTTTTTTTTTTTTTAATAACAATGGTATGTACAGAATCAATAATCACAGTTTGGTGACTTCAACAGTCCATATTCTAGCAGAGTATTTCCCTTTGGTTTGATATAAAAACCTTGGTTGGTGTATGATAAAGAAGAGAACAAGAACAAGACGCCCCTTTGCTTTAAGTGCACTGTTAGCTATCTTACAGGCTCGCGTTCGCTTCCCGGGCCCTGGCTTCACGCTGGGGCCCATGCTGGGGAGATCAACCTCGAGCGCCAAAATGCTATTAAAGAAAAAAAAAAAAGCTAAGTGGGGTGTCAGGAGGAAGAAAGGTTGGGTTTTTTAAATTTTTTACTTCAATATCAGGCGTCTAGGGGAAAAAACCTCCCCGATATTTTCAGGAAAGTAAGAACGGGAGAGAGTGGACGTTGGAGTTGGAGCGAGGTTGGCAGTGGCAGGGGAAGGGGCAGGAGCAGGGGCAGGGGGACAGCCAGCCGAGGAGGTGCCACGTCCCGGAGCGCCGTGGGCTGCCTTGCCCACGTCCAGACTGCTGCGAAGGCGGCTGTGCTCTCTCAGTGCCGTCTCGGGAGTGTGCTGGTCCTCTGTTTCCATTTGGTCTTGAGTGGTGCTGAGTGAGGTGACCTTTAGGGGCGCGCGCAGGGCGCAGGGGTGGAGGGCAGCCTTTAGCACACCTCCTTGCCCGTGCTGGTGCCCGGCAGGATGTTGAGCTGCGTGAGCTGCGCCGCGTGCTCCTTGGCCTTGAGCCTCAGCGCGGCTATGCTAGAGGCGCGTCTGTCTGCGGCCGCCGTGGCCGGGTCGGCCAGAGCGCCCGATGCCACTGCGCCCTCCACGGCGGGTGTGGGCTGTCTCAGGAGCGCGGCCGCGGTCGACGCGCTGGTCAGAGGGGCCATGGTGGAAAAGAGCCTGCGGGGAGAGCAAACAGCGCGGTCATGGCCTAGGGAGCTGTGCGCGGCGCCTGGGGCAGCGTTTCAGCCGTTTGTCGCTGCGGCAGCCGAGGGGCGCGGTACCCACGAGACCCGGGTGGGCCGCGGCGGGGCAGTGGGCAGCGGACACGGGCGAAGGCTGGAGCCAGCAGAGAGGGCTTTCCCAGGGCAGGGAACCGACGGGGTGGGGCGGGGCGGAGAAGACCGAGTCCAGATATTCCCCGAGGGGCCATGCCGGGGTCCACAGGCGGGCTTGCAGACCCCAAGCCCCACGGCCTAGTTCGTGGATTCGGTGGTTTCGCTTAATCGGACAGTGTATTCCAAGGCCAGGGGCTGCAATGACACTATCTTCCAGGAGAGAATGCAGAGGGAGGAAAGGAGAGCAAAAGGAGAAGGGAAGGTGGATGGTGGGAGGGGGGAGGAAAAAAAGACGGAGAAGGTGGGATTCCAGCTGCCCAGACCCACGCGCCAGGCTCTGAGGTCTCCCTCGGGCTCCTCTGCCCGGGACTTTCTGCGCCCCGGAGAAACAGGCCTAGCTCGCCGGCCTCCCGGGCCACCCGCGCCACCGCAGCCGCCCTTCTGCGTGGGGCTCAGCGACCCGCGTCCAGCAGGTGCCCGCGGGGTGGGGTTGAAGGGCGACTGCCTGTTGATTTCCCCTCTATGGGCGGGAGTCACCTGCCAGCAGCTCCACGTCCTGGCGCGGCGACACTCTTAACCCCGCCCCCCCCAACGCCTCGCTGTCTTCCCTGCACCCCTGTGGCCTCTGGCCTCAGGGAGCCCCCGACCCATGACACCGGCGCGCGGTGCAAGGCGATGTCCAAGCCTGAGACCCGCGCCAGCGCCACCGCCTCCCCGCAGCGCCGGGATTACCCCGCGTGACGCTTTTACCCCATGCTCGCAACACTGGGACCTGTAGCTGTGGCCAGAGACGCCCGGGGCCACCGGACACCACCTCCACGCCCACGCCTTGGAGTGCCCCCCGGGCTTTCCGGATCACCTCCCTGAGGGCTCTGGCTGCAGGCCCACGGGGCCAATTCGGGATTTCCAGGGTTAGAAATGAGCCCAGTTGGGCTCACGGAGTGCCACCTCCTTCTCCCAAGCCCACCGCCCACTCCTCGAACCACCCCAGCCCAGATCCTCTTCCAGCCTCTCCGAATCTCGCAACTCGGTCCTCCAGCCACGGTTCGCCTGGGTTTACAAGTCACTTGTCAGAGGGAAAAAGTGGAGGGAGGGGAGACACAGAACTTTAAAATTTTTATCAGAAAGAACTGATAAAGTGTGACCCGGAGGTGGCGTGGTTCCATTAGGTAAACTGAGTCACTAACTGCTTCAGTGCACTCGCTGTTTATTTTATTGGTTTGTTACAAGAAACTAAGTTTACTCCTAGTCTTAATTTTCTGTAAGATTATTTTTGTTAAGCAGCTGCGCAGTTGGATGACTCTATTATTTCTTTGTTCTCCCAAAGAGTGATCACTGAAGCTGCATCCAGTTTGATTTTCACTGCGCTCTCTAACACAATACATCCCTCCTTTGTTTCTTTGTCTGTGTGATTATACAGACTTTTTATTTCCTCATTCGATGTTCACTTAAAGAAAAGGAGTTATACGATAAACTGTTTCTTTTATTTCGTTGTCTTGTACTGCCGTGTAAATCGGGCCTTGCGCATATGGGGGTGTCGTTGGCAGCAGGTCACTTGAGTGACAAGGAAGATGGAGTCTGGGGCAGAAGAAAGAATTCTGTGCACCCAGAGAGCCTGGTGGCTCCAGGGCTCCGATGGGGATCAGGGCTGTGTCCCTCAGGCTGCCAGGTTTGGGGGCATGAGGAAGAACTTTTGCAAAACTTGAAAAGTCATCCCTGCTCTCTAGCCTACACCTGTACATATTTGCTCGCATAACTACCTATGGTAGGAGTGGTTACGGCCTTCAAATTGTACTTTTACAGCTTTCATTCCCGGTTATCACGGTTGTCGTTACTGTCACTGCCTTCCCCTTTCCCGTTCAGTGTTCAGTTCCAAGTCAATCCCTTCAAGACCCACTTTTTTTTTTTTTTTTGGAGGCGCAATTATAGAGTATTTTCTTTGACTACAGTCTGTGAGGTTAGGCCAAAGAAAAAGATGTCTGTAGCCCTGTTTTACTTCTGCCTCCTCCCTGCCCCCAGCCTGTGTGTGTGTGGTGAGAGAGACAGACAGGCGGACAGGCAGACAGACAGACAGACTTCCGAAGCCGCGCGTTACCTTCCGAACGCGGGGCTGATGAAAGCCGGGTGTCGGAACACTGCAGCTCCGAGGAAAGTGCTCAGGCCCAGCGGCGCCCCGCTGGGCGGCAGGCTGGCCGAGCCCGGAGGCGGAGGTAGGCTCGGGAAGGCGGCGGCGGCGGCGGCAGCGGCGGCAGTCCAGGCAGAGTCTAGCGCCGGGTGGTGCGGAGGGAAGGGGCTGGCGTCCAGGTAGGGGCTGAGCGGGTGGGTGGCAGAGAGCGGCCCGGGGAAGGGCAGCCCCGGGGGGTGGGTCTGCGCGCCTGCCTTCTCCCGCTTGCGCCACTTGGCTCGACGGTTCTGGAACCAGACCTGCAAGGCAGAGAGAGCCCAGGGTCGGCGCGGCTCGGCCGGGTGGGCACACCGAGCCTGTACCCGCCCCTTCCCTCGGCGGGCTGCGGGGGCCCCCTTCCTTTCTACCGCGGCCCGCGCCCATCTGCCCCTTTTAGGCCTCAGGTTGTTTTCGGACACTTCTGGGGCCAAATGAGCAATGAATAGGAGCCGCAACTTCAAGCCAGCAGGAAACGCAGAGCAAGCAAACCCTTTCTGCCGGCATTCCAACTGGGCCAGCTTTCCAAGTTTAAGGAAAGTGGTTCAGTGTGTTTTAGAGTTGGGGAAACCAAAGTTTAAAAGTCTGTGCTGACACTTGCTTCCTGGGATCTTTAGGCAGGTCACTTAACCCTCTCTGAACCTCAGTTTTTGAATCTGTAAAATGGGGATAATAAAACTTCATTCATAAGACTGTTATGAGGACTGGGTAAAATAAAGCAAGCGAAAGCATCCATTCAATGGTGACTCCAGGGAATGGGCAGCCACCAAGAGATGACGGACATGCTGGTTTTACTGCATATCAGCTATTTTCACCTATTTCAGATTTACGCAAGCGCTGGCAAAATTCTTGCTCTGTATGGAAGAGGGAAGTGGAGAGACAGTTCATTTATTCTTTCCAGAAATATTTACTGAACACCTAACAGCACTATGCTGAGTTCTGGGGTTCAGGGAGGGACGAGAGGGAGGGAAGAAATAAATGCTCGCATTAATTAGCAAGCATACGTTTCAGGGAGTCAGTCCTCTATGAAATGAAATTGGGGTACACAGCCGGCTCTTGGCAGGGGCTCCCCGCAGGACCCAGTTCTATGCAGGAAGGCATGACTACATGGATGAAGTAGGCGGCAATACCTGGGCGCAAAGAAATCAGAGGGCAGGTATAGACTTTTCACATCTTCAGCGCTAACAAGTCTTTTATTTCCTTTTGGAGATGTGGTTTAAATCCGTTATTTAAATAAGATAGTTCTAGGCTTGGAGGAGGTTTTCAGCCTGAGGTATTTTCCTAATTGCTAATAGAAGGCAGTTTTAATAGAGACCTTTACCTGAAACATGGCAGCTACCATCATCTAAAAATAAACCCCAGGAGCACGAAATTATTTTTATGTGACCTGCTCATCACACCCACAGCTGAGAAGATATGCTCCTTCTCCCCTGAAGGCATTAATATTTTTAGGGCTGGATTTATAACTGCAAGCAAGTCTGAAAATTAAGAATGAACTCCAGGACTATACAAAGTTATATTCAAATATAACGTAAATTAACCCAGAGGAACATATTTTAAAATGTGGACGATATCTATATATTTCAAATCTACACACTGGGGCTTGTTGTTACCAGCACTAGCATTTAAGCTTGGTTTGACTTCTAGACAGCCCCCCAGGGCAAGAAAAATCAAGAATCCAAATCGGTCGATTACTTCCAATTCTGCCAAGAGGGGGCCCATCCACACCATTCTGCAGCCTTCAAATAATCTATTTGTGAATTTCAGAATCACTTCAGTGTGGAAACCCAGAGGCTTGAAAAAGTGAGACTGTAGATGGGACCGGGCTGGGTGGGCAGCTTTTGTGTATCCAAATCTGTCTAGACGAGAATATCCACCACTCCTTGATTGCAGTGAAAGAAGGGGACTGGGGGCAGTGGACTCAGAATGTTCTCAAAGGACGTGGAAACCTTTTTACAGACAGACCCTCTCTCCCGGCTCAATTGCAATTATCAAGATGTCCCCCTGCAATTCCTCATTATTGAATTAATACCTCTGAGGCCCCCCAAAGGTAAACGAAAGGACTCTAATAATTCATATTCACTTAATTACATCTTCTCCAGTGAATAGGGGGAGAGGAGAAAGGGAGGGGGCGCTCTCTTTCTTTTTAAAAGTTATTTAACTTTCCCACGACTCGTTCCCCTGAGCTGAAAATACGGAGTTGCTGTCACATCTCTGTTTGACAATGGAGAAATGTGTCAACAGAAAGGAGGGGACAGGCCTCATCATTAGCCGTCTAATGCAAGAAGCTGTTGTGTATTAAATGAGCCATATGGAATTTATTGTGCTTTATCAGCGCTTGATTTTGACTGTAAAGTGATTCACTCAGCTCCTAACCCGGGGACATCTGTTTTCTGTTGGCCATCGGGGCTGCTCAGTGTTGATCGTCTCTTTGGTTATGAGGCCTGGGTTCGGAAATGCACTCTGGTATGGGGCTGCAAACACCTTTAATAGCATTGCACTCACTCCCTATTAGATCAATGTGGGCTCATTGCTATAAAAAATGGGAAATCAAATAGCATTAGCCAGCTCCTTGTGCGGGGTGGAGGGGAAATCAAACAGCATTTTGCCTTCAAATGGCCCTGTTTGTTCTAGCACTAAGTGGGCTTTTATGAAGCCCGATTGGAGACTTAATCGCAGCCAAATACCTGCTTGGAGCTGAGCGGATTTGTCTAACAACCAAATCCATGCTCCATCCCATTATTTCAATCAGGAGAAGTAGGTTGGTGGATTGTTTCCTATAGGGTCTTTGGGGCTAGGGCTCCTCAACTGCAGTCTCAGGGACTCTAAAGCCCTTGTTCTGATCCTGGACTCCTTCCTTGGGCTCCCAAACCCAGAAACCTCCCCCTTTCACCTCCCAGGTCTTAAGTTTTGAATATCTTTGTGTGTGTGAGAGTGCTTGGGTCTACTATTCTGATTCTGCTTCTCTTGGTTTTGTGAAGGGGATGTCAACCCTTCCACCCAGCAACCCATCTCTCTCTCCCACCGGCCCCTGGCCCTCCTCCCTCCCTCTTCCCTCTATGTTGTGCTTCTCACCTGGACTCGGGCCTCAGTTAAGTCCAGCCTCATGGCCAGTTCCTCCCTATAAGAAAGCAACACACAGGCAGGAGGTCACTGCAGGCCCCAGCAATAACCTCAGCCATCCCCTCCTCCGTAGCAGGCCTACTCCACTAGGGTCTCCCTGGCTGTCTGCTCCCCACCCCCAAACATATGGGTATCGCCATTCCATCACCCCTGGAGTGCCTACTATTTGACTGAAAACGCAAAAACATGAAGCACATTGCCAGATATAGGATATTATCTATTAAATTATGCTATATTCATGTATGACAAGGGTGGCTTCTTGAGTCTCTGAGTCTACAAACCTGGGTACACAGGTTCTCTGTCACTCTCTTAAGCCACAGTTAGAACACACACACACACACTGCTTATACCCTGTTTTGTCTTAATATTAAGTGGGACAGGAACTCAGCACTCAATTAAGAAAATATTTTTCTGTCCTCTTGGTTTCATTCTGCCTTCTTTTTTTTTTTTAAAAAAAATTTCTCTTCCCTCCTTCCTTTTTCTCTTTCCAGCTCTCTGCCTTTCCCTCCATCTCTCTCTCCCCCCACCTTCCTCCCTCTGTCATCCCCTTGGGTCACACTCCCCTTTATTCTGCAGATATGTTAAGCTTGTTAAAAGTTCAGTGGGGTAATTTTTCGATTAAACAAAATTCCGCGCAACTCCTGACTCCAGTGCCCACTACAAACCCTGCCCATCTCAGGGGAAGTCAATTTAACTGAAATCCTACCCCGTCATTGCAGTTATTACTGCAACAATTAAGGCAAATAGGAAACCATTAAGATGCTGTAAAACGGCTTACGACCTGTTTACCAAAAATATGAGCGCGCCGAGAATAATTGGCCCTCAGCTCGCTAATATGAAAGAGCGGGGGCTGCCAAAGCTGGGGAACCGGAGATGCCCTGCCGGTAGCCCCCAGTCCACACCTGAAACCTCGGCATCAGAGGAAAACCGTCTCCATAAGTGCCCTCCATTGCCCCCTGCTACAGTGAGCACCAGCAAATCTAAAGCGGCACTCCAGGCTGGCTCTGGGGCCGGAGCCAAGGGGCTCAAACCCCTGGGTTGGAAGGAGGTGGGGGTGGGGCAGAGGAGCTGCCCCTCCTCAGGCACTTCGGTCCTTCCCGCCCCCAAGCCCGCCAGAAGCTAAAAAAGGGCGGACTTGGATGCCAACTGGCACCAGCTCAGTTTCTTCTTTGGAAATACACACGTATGATAAACGCAAACGCTGGTCGGCCAATTCACTATTTGATAACACACTTCGGTTTTTAAATGTAGTTCCTTTTTTAAAGATAAGGAAAGGGCTGGGTGACACAGGTGAAGACCAAGCGTAGCCCAAGGGATGACCAGGTTTGAGTGACTTTGCCCGGCATTAAATCCGCTCTTTTCTGTGTCGGGTTAGTTAGGCAATTGCCAGGCCAACTACATTTTGTAGTTAGCTCGGCCTCCCGAGCCCTAAGCAGCGATTTCTCCTCTGGTTCAAAGGGGCGGGCAGCATTCCCCTTCTAAAATGCACATTGAAAAGCTGCGCACGTCTCCTTCGAAGGAACTGCCCGCGCTTGACAAGCCCCGCTCCAGGAAGGCCAGGCAGTCATCGATCCTTTCTCCCCCTCACTGGGGAATATTTGCCCTAACCCTGGCTCCTCGCCTGAGCTGAAAACTTGGCCTTGGGGTGGGAGAGAAGGACCCCCTAGCCGGGCCGGCGTCTCAGGTGGTCGGCTGAACAAGCTGCGGCCAAGGACCCAGTCATCCCACACACCCATGTTTCTCAGAGAGAAACTCGGGCAAGTGGGAGGTGGAGCGTGACCAGGCCGAACACCCAGCTTGGACACTGATCCAAAGAGAAAATTCCCCCAACTGCTTCGTCTACTGCTTGCCAGGCTTGCAGCAATCACTGTCCACCCGGTAAACCCGTTTACATTAAATGCACGGTGGGTTTAATGCATGTGTCGGGAGAGGACAGAGAGTAAAAGGGGAGACTCTGGCTGGGGCCCCTCAGGTGTGCAGACACCAAACACTGCGCAGTTCCAACTTCCTTTGGTTATTTCAGGAGTCCTGAAAGGACAGAACTCGGATCTTTTTAAAGGCCTTCTCCGCTGGCACGGGCTCCAGCTTCACTGCAAACTGCGTAACTGATACCCACCAGGCTCCTGGGGCACCAGGCGGGGGTGGTGAGCGCACAGCACAGCAACCAAAAATAGCCCCTGCTTTGCTATGGCCGCACGACCTCGGACAGCGCTTCCCGAGCCTCGCAGGGGACCTGGCCGGGCCGAGGTGCCCGAAGCTGTGTCTGTGCGAGGCTGTGTCTGTGCGCGCAGCTGCGCGCGCGTCTCCAAGGTGGTGCGTTCCTGCGCTCTTTGGAGAGGTTGTTTCTTTTCCTCTCTCTAACTAAAACTTGTAATTTGAAAATATTCAACTGCAACGACCTTGGGAAGTCGAGAAACCATTCCAGCCTAAACCTAAAGCCTGAAGCGGGGATAGGGGGAGAGGGTGAGCAAGGGTGGGTGTGTTGGGAGGGCCCTCCTCCGCAGAGTCCAGAAGCCAAGTGCCCGCCCCAAGGCCTGGTCCCTGCCCGCCGTCCCTCCCTGGGGCCCTCGTGCGCCCTCCACCGCTGCGGCCATGACCACCACCCTACGCGCATACCTGGTGAAGACGTCCGGGTAGTGCGTCTTCTGGAAGGCCCGCTCCAGTTCCTCCAGCTGGTAGCTGGTGAACGTGGTGCGGTAGCGCCTCTGTTTGCGTTTCAGCAGCCCCTCTTCCGAGTCGCTGCCCGCAGACAGGCACACGCTGTCCTCGCCGTCCTTGCCCTCAGCGTCTTCCGGGTGCAGCAGCAGCTCTTCCTTGGGTGACAGCTCCCCGCCCTCGGTGGCCACTGCAGCGGCAGCTGCTGCGGCCACGGCGCCAGTGGCGGCCACAGCGCAGCGCCGGGGCTCCTTGAGCAGCGCGTGGGCGTCGTCCTCCAGCAGCTCCTCCTCGTCGTCCTCCAGCAGCTCTTCTTCCTCGTCCTCATCCTCTTCGTCCTCCAGCAGTTCTTCCTCGTCGTCCTCGGGGCCGGTGCCGCCACCCGCAGCCGGGGCGCTGCCCGGGCCACCGGCCGTGCCTAGACGCTCCTCCGGGTGTGTGACGCCCCCCGGGCCGCCCAGCTCGTCCAGCGCGGGCGGCGGCGGCACGAAGGGCGCCCCGTTCTCGCGGTACGACTTGCTGCGGCTGATGCTCACCTGCGGCGCCTGGCTGATCTTGAGCGTGTCCCAGGCTGCGGCGGCAGCGGCTGCAGCAGCCGCGGCGGCCCCTGCACCGTCCGGCCGTTCCCCGGGCCGCGCGGTTGGCGGTGGCGGCGGAGGGGCCTCCCCCCGTGGACCCGCCGTGGCCGTGGCGGCCGCCGCCGCTGCCGCCGCAGCCGCCGCCGCCGCCGCTGCCGCACCCTGGAGGAGGCGGCCCCCGCCCGGGCCGTACAGGCGCCGCAGCTTGGGCGGCAGGTGCAGCTCGGCCTCGAACGGGGCGCCGCTGCTCTTGGGGGAGCCTGCGGGCAAAGGAGAGCGATCAGCCAGCCGGCAGGCCAGGGAGTCCCCTCCAGGGCGGCTGCCCGGGGCCGCCCACAGTCGCTCCCACGGTGCCTAGGCCTAGGTTTCCGGAGTCCGCGCACCACCAGACGTCGACGCCTTGGCGTCTTTCTCCACGTTTATTGCTCTTTCTTTTTCTTTCTTTCTCTCCCGTTCTCTGGCTTCCTGATTTTTCCCCTCCCCTCTCCCTTTTTTCCTTTCCCTCTCTCACTCTCCCCCTTTATTTCCTATCTTCCTTCCCTTACCTATTCCTTTTGCCCCTGTTTTCCTTCCTTGTAATTTTTCTCTCCTTCTCTTTTTTTTCTTTCTCCCCATCCCTTCTTTTCCTCATCTCTCTTTCTACTTCTCTCCCCTTTTCTTTCTCTTTTCGCAGGCTTCCTCTCCCCGCTCTCCTTTCTTCTTTACTCCTTTCTCTTTCTTTCCCCTTTCCTACCTCTCTTGCTTTTATTTCCCTTCCCATTTTGGGGCAGAGGAAAATCCGAAAACATTCTACAACTTAAAAAAAAAAATCACTACTATCCTGAAAACTTTGCGCACGACCTCTGCCCGCTGCTCCACCAGGAGGGCAAGGGATGGCAAGAGGCGTGCAGCCCTGAGGGCCACCGCTGCGGGATGGGAAGCGGCCCTGTGGCCCCAAGTGCAGGCTGCACCCCAACAGCCCACAGCGGGAGAGGGTGGGGTGGGTCTTCTTGCACAAAAAGGCAAAGAAAAATCATCCTGGCAAGAATGTTCTGGGAAAGGCTTGCGGCAGGGAGGGACTCGGAGTGCAGGAGGCACAGGCCGCTCCTTCCTTTTGAGGAAGCGCCTGGCATAGGTGCCACTGAAGGCTAAAAACAGAAAAGAAAAAACTCAATTTAATTTAAACGCCCCCTTCTCAACCGTCTGCTCCTGCCGTCCAAATGGCGCTGTGGTTGGACGGCTGGTTTGCGGATTTTAAAATAAACCAACAGTTCTTTCCTTTCCCTGCGACACCTCTGCAGCAAGCTCAAGGCAAAACTTGAGGGTAACAGGTTCGGGGCAAAAGGACAGTTATTCTGGAAATTGTAATTTCAGAAAACATAAAATCTTTTAAACAACTCGACTCTATTTTTAAAAATAAAATAGCAGAGAAAAAATTAGCACCCAGAAGTCACACATTTCATACATTTTAAATACATTAAGGAGACTTTGGAGAATCCCAGGAAGATGTTTTCTGCAAAGCTTGGGTTTAAAAGGTCACAAGTAATCTACAATTTAAAAATAAAACCGAAACACCGCATATACAGAAATCTTCCAAAGGGGAAAGGCCAAGGCTCACTCAGCCTGGAGACCCTGATTCACCAGCTTTTGGGCTTCTTGTCTTCATCAAGTTGTTGCTAAAAGGGTCCAGCGGCCATCTACTGTTTCTGACCTGTCGCCTCTCTTCAGAGCACACCCAAGGCCACCAAAAGGGGCATTTGAATGACCTAACGATCAACACCGATAACCTAAAGGCTCCGGAAGCGAAAATGGGCCTTTTTCTGGAAGCAGGGAGGGAGGGAAGGAGAGACAGCCCCTGGCGAGATGTTTAATGCTCTCTGAGGCAGCAGGCCTCAGAGTTATGCCCTCTCCTTCCTTCCTCTGCAAATTGATAATCCCAGGCCCCTGGACCCCGAAAATCAAACATTCGAATCAGCCCCTAACGCCCTTAGTAAGTGCCTGACGGGCGCATCCTTACCTTGCACGGCCTTTTCCTGGTCGGCGCGGCTGGTCAGCGGAGCAGGCAAGCTCTGCGCGGCTCCCAGCAGCCGCATTTTGCACGGGCTCCTCCGGCCCAGGATGCTGTCGATGCAGTAGGAGGAGAGCAAAGTTGGAGATTTACTTTTGCACTCGGGCCTCTCGGAGCAGCCCTCCTCCTGGTACTGATTGCTCATGGCTGGGGCTTTTTCCCAGGGCGCAGAGAGCCGATCGCGGGCTGCCTCTCCCGGAGGGTGGGATGGATGGGTGTGTGTTGGGAGTGGGATTAGATAGCTGGTTATAACGGATATTATTGCGATCTTTGTGTCTCTCCGCCTCACTCGGTTGCCGGCTGCCGGCTCCCGCCCTGCCTGCGGCCCGAGCTCGCCCTCTCCGTGCTCAGGACAAGCGGTAACAAGTGTAGTGAGCAGCGGGCGCTGAGCTCTGGAGTCTCTCTCCTCCACGTGCTGAGAGGCGCCCTCTGATTGGCTCTCGCCAGAGGCCGGGCTGCGTCGGGCTGTGGGTGCGGCGCAAAGCCCGGACTGGATTCCAGAGGGGCAGGCGGGGGTGGGGGCAGTGGGCACGCACCAGAGCCAATTTTCCTTTGCTTTCTTTCCTTCTCTCTTTTTTTAAACTAACAACTTTCTTAAGTCCGCCATCCTCTTCCTGCAGCTCCTCCTTTGACCCTTTAATGTTGGCCGAAGTTCTAGCTCACTGGGATGCCAGGCCTGTGGGTGCCATCTGGGCGGCGTGCGTCCCTTCCACCAACCCGAGGACCTCGCTCCCTCTAGGGGAGGCCTCGAGGCTCGTGTTCAGACTTGGCATTTTTCAAAGCCAATATTGGGCTCCCAGGACACCACCTTGACCTCACTGGCGCTCAATTGCCGTCGTCTCTATGCGGGACAGGCGTAGAGGGCCCAGGGTGACAGCCCGAAGCAAACATCTGCCATCTGGGAGTTCGCTTTTCTCTTGTGGACCAGGGCATCGCGCTGTCTATCTTCACCCTGAGCCCGACTGTGGCTCTCTTGTTTGTAGCGTCCCCCAATCGCTCTCGCCACTGCCACCGTTTAAAACTCTGGAATGGGGAAAAGCCCCCTTCCAGACAAAGCTCTGCCATAGGCGCGCGGCCTTCCCTAGAGCATCTACTGGGTGGAAAGGGACTGGAGAGCATCACCAGCGAGGAGGGGTGACTGGGGACCTCCTCTTTCTCCCTGGACTCTCTTCCTCCCCCCCCCCCAAATTCGTATCTGTTAGGCCGTCACCCTGAGGCTGTTCACCTTCGAATTGCACCTAGGGAGCAGAATCCTCGGGGATCCCTGAGCTCTCCGGGGTGGAAGGAACCCAAATTCAGCTGCAGCCAAATCTAAGCGTCTAAAATTCTGAATCCTCATGACTTGGCTCCCTTGAGCAAAGGTGAGCATGAACCTTAGAACAGCGCCTTTCTTCCCATACAGCTTCCTGAGCCGAGAACCAAAACCCAACTCCGACTGAAGTTGTGTCGAGCCTGGGCCAGGGGCCAGCACGGACGCCTTCCCTGCCTGGGTGCAGGTTCCTATGGATTTACGGGGGCCCCGACGCTGGCAGAGTTGGGGCGAGGGTGGTGGGTGAGAGAGGGGCCAGGGAGGGGGAATCCACGCCGGGTTTTCCTCTCTCAACCACCTTCCGTGTGTCAAAGAGAAAAGCGTTTTACAAAGGATTATACTTGAATCACTTACAGTCAGTATTTAAAAATACAAGGATGCATAACTGAGATTTTTTTTCAGCCTCAAACATCTGCATAACTCTTGGATGCTAGTGGGTGGGTAGCAGACAGATCGGGCTGGCCTGGCAAGAGCCTTCAAGACAAAACTTGGTCGAGGGATGGGGGGCGGGGGGAGCGGGGAATGAAAGGTTGGGAACAGGCGCATTAATAATGCGAATACTAATACTGATACTACTACTGTTAAAGACAGGGCATAAAGAATTTCTCTGTCCCTCTCTGTCTCTCTCCCTGGCTTTTAACTTAATTCTCACCCGTTTTTCCTACACTTGGATGATGGACGGGCTGTGGTGGGGAACGGAGGAGAACCCGAGCCATTGCTGACATTTCATTTTCCTTTAAGCCCTCTCTGCGATTCCAAGTCACCTGGGATCTCTCCTTGCTTTTCCATCCTCACCAAGAGTTCGGTGTTTTTACACCGTCAGGTTCAGCTTGAAACTAACATCCTGAGCGCTGACTTCCTCCCACCTTCCCTCCCGCGGCCCCGAAAGCCCATTCCGGGCGCGCGGGTCTCATCGCAGCCAAGAGGAGTAAAGACGCTTCGGTTTCCTCCTAGCCTCCAGCCTCGGACCCTCGCTGGCGCCCCTGCGGCTTGGTGGCTCGGAGAGACAGGCACTTTTCCCTCCCCTGCGGGCCCCGCGTCGGAAATCCACAAGACCCGGCTGCCGGGTAGCTCCGTGACTTCAGAGTAGGCTCCGCACACGCAGGGAGTGGGCTAAAAATGAGTCCAAGAAAGATCATGTTAAACAAAAAGACAAACAAATGCACAAATCATTTCTGAGAGCCCAACGGAGTTTCATCTCTCTGGGTGGAAGACTTCTTCGCCTCCATCCCCCTCCTCCCCCTTGTGCAGCTGTTCTTCTTTTAAAAGAAGTCGGACTTTCTGCTGGGGTGTATTCTAATTTTAATCATCCACTGTAAAAGGGGAGGTTAACAAAGAATTTCTGATTCTGACTTAATGATCCCTGGAATTAGATCTAATTCTATTAATGGGATATAAAGTATTTTGAGTGGAGACCTGTATGAAAACACTAGTTTTATTTGTTCTGTTATTTTATTTATTTCTGTTATTTTCTAATCAATCTTCCCAAGGGAGGATGCTATTGGGAAAGACGTTCATTCACCTCGGGGAGAAGGGCCTGATCTAGCTCTACACCCAGTGGCCCTGAGACCGCCTTTGTCACAATTCAATATCCAACTTCAAAAATCTACAATTGACTTTTGCTATTTCTAAGAGATTAAATTTTAAAAATGACAGAAAACTTTTCTAAGGTGCTGGGTTGGGAGACATAAGACTATGCTGTGGTCTCCACAATGTCCAATCAGGATATGGGTTTAAGAGATATAAATATATACATATGTTATTCTATATGTCATTTTAGAAAAATAAAATGATACCCCTAATATATAGGAAGAATGTAACTGATGTGTTGAGTGGGCAGACTTTTAAGAATTTGGCGATAGGATTATATATGAAAGAACTGACAGTTTTGCCCAATTTAATTTTACTCTGCCAGCAAAATGACACTTCACTTTCTTTATGCCTCACTTTTACCCACTAACCAAAAGTAATTTCATTTCAGTGTTAATATCACTTGCGTTTGTACCTTGTTATTCACAAGTCCAGGCTCCTCTTATCTCTGGGGTCTGTAGCTGTTGGTTTGCTTTTCCTGGGCTGCTTGGAAAACAATGGTGTGCAGTTCATCTGCTTTTAAAATCAATTACTAAATAATAAAAATGACAATAATGGCTGGAAGTGAAGTCACAAGTGTTTATAACTGTTGTTTATGGTGGAAAGTGGGGCTTGTTCCCAGAACTGGAAATAATAATTTACCTAGAAGAGGAGAGTGGAAGAAACCCCTTTATTTTCTGAGAGCTAATTCTACATTGTAGTTTTAAAATTATATTTGCAAGAAATGTGGAATAAGAGGGGGTGGTAGTTAGATGTCATTATCGGAGGGGGGGAATGTTTGGAACAGAGTTAACCTCACATACTTTTCATCTGAGATGTTTTAATTTATTGTGCAATATATACATAGATAAATCAAGCTGTGATGGGCTTCCAGTTCCAGCGGAAGTCTCAGGTCCCCTTAAATTATGATCAACCTCTTCAAAACATATATTTAAACAATAGAAATAAACTTCATTGGAATCCAGCGACCAATTTGGAAGCCATTGGAAGGGAAGACAATAAGATCTGATTACACGCACGGAGTCTCTGTGATGTGATATCCACTTTGCCAAGTCATTTTGCTGTTTTATTTATTAAATCTCTTCTTCTTCTTCTTTCTTTTTTTTTTTTTTTAAACAAACTTTCATTCATTTATGGTCTTCCGCAACCTGCTAATTTAACACTGGAGCGCGTTATTGCAGCGTTAGAAGGAGGGAGAGAGAGAGAGAGAAAACAACAATACTGCAATGATCCAAATGATACAGTAGAATTATAGCAATTATAGTTCTACTTGTGGAAGAAAACCTTGCTGAGATCAGGCAAACAAACTGAAGCCTTGTGAGGATAACAAGCGTCGGGATTGACAGCCGGTGCTGGGAAGAGCCGGAGGGCACAAACAGAAATATTTGCTTCCCCCCCCCCGCCCCCCGCCCAACTCCAACCAGTCAAGGTTAACCTCCTCAAATGCTGCTTTCAGAGTCTTATCCACTTCAGGGTATGCATTTTATGCTCAAATCGAGGTGTCTCCGCCTGGAAGTCTGGTATTAGGAGGAAATGTAACATAATCCGCTTGCCTAGAACTTGTCCCTCGCCTTCTCGGCCTCCTGCCTGCTCTCCACTTCCTACCCTGCCTCAGTTCTCCCCACGGCTGCTGGGATTTGTCTGTGGACGGTGTTTATTTGTTGACGTATTTTCAAAGGAGCAGCCCGTGGAAAGGTCCAAAGGGACGGATAGAACTTGGATTTCCTGGGAAGACTCTCTCGGGTTTGCTAATCCTTCCCTCTTCGCCGTGTCCTCCGCCTAAGCCGTGGGTTCCACATTTAGGGCTTGGCTGGGAGAGGTTTGTTGGGAAGCAGCTTTTTTGGAAGCGTCCCGAGGACCACGGCCGAGCCCTCAAGGTATGGACGCGTTAGTGCGATGGCTGTTAGGGTAACTCTTCTTATTTGCAAACTTTCTCACTTTCTGTTACTCGTCAGCAGCCGGGGGGAGGGGGTGGGGGAGCAAGAACCAGAGAGGAAAGAGACCCCCCTCACCGCCACCCCCATCAGCCATCCAGGCGGCAACCCAGGCTTGTTCAAGCTTTGCTCCAAGGACAAAGCTGGGCGAGTTGGTGGCAGCCTCCCGTCAGAAGACAGGGCGTGTGTCCCCTCTCACGGGTTAGAGGCTGGTAGTTGGGCTCCGAGCGCTCACAGAGTTCTAGGCGGGAGCTTCCCATCTCCTGCCGCACCCATCCCTCCAGGTTTCCAGACCCGAGGGAAAGGGAAACTTTACTGAGCCCTGTAATCACCACCGTTTGCTTTCTCCTCTCCTCCCCCGGACGGCGGGACCCCGCCTGCGGCCAGGGTCCAGGCGTCCCCTGTGCAGCGTTGACTCAGTAGCTGCTGCTCCGGGCGACCCTGGACGGAGTAGGCGGTGGGGGCAGGTGGGCACAGACTGACGCTCGAGTAAGATGCAGCGAGCGACCCCAAGCGTGTGTCAGTTCCCAGGCCGCGAGGACCCGAGCTGGGCTGTAGTCTTCCTCACCCCCAGCCTCCCCTCGACAGCCCCCTTTTCGGGCTCGGCTCAGCGCCACGGCCAGAGCGCGCCCCCTAGCGGGGGCTCCGAGTGGGCCTGGCTCTCCGGCCGCAACCTCTTGGGACTGAAGTTGGCAGATCCCAGTGATCCGGCAGGAATGAATGGGGGAAAAAAACAAAAGCCTTGGAAACATTTCCAAGTGTTCAATAAAAGACCCATCTGTACCTTTCTTCTCCAGCGCGTTCGTGGTTAATGTCCCCCCATGCGCGCAAGAGGGGAGATAATTGCTGGGTGGATTCTTGCCGGCGAACCTCGGGAAACACTAGACTGAGAAGTGAAATAATTGGGGGTGGGGCCAAGGCAAGCGTGCAGAGGATGCGACACCAGTCAGAAGTCTGAATCCGCAGTCTCTGGGGGTGTTCATGGAGGCCTGGCGGCCTGCGCCCTCCGATACCTCAGCCCCTGGTGGTGGTGGTGGAGGAGGATGATCCGGAGGCAGCTACTCTGAGATTTCTTTGGTTTGACATCGGCCTCTGTGGTACCTTCGCATCACTCATGGTCCCCTCCCATCTTCTGATTCCGAAGTACCCCACTCTCTGACTCTAAGTTCCCTGAGCTCAGATTTCGGGGCTCCCATCTTCTGAAGCTAGGATTCTCCAATTTTTGACTAGATGAGGCCCTACCTCCTGTCTCTGGGCTTTCTCTGTCTTCTCACTTGATGAACTCCTGGGCCACCACCCTGCTCCATCACCCCCCAGGCATCCTCCTCTCCCCCTCCTTTCACTTCCCCTGCAACATTTGCATCTGGAAATCCTCAAACCCCAGATTCTGCTACTTCCACTACTCATGCATTCCCGACTCCCTCTTGGTCTGGCCAGAAATTGAGAAAAGAGAAATGCAGGTTCTTGTCCAACCCTCTTCGACTTGTTCAACCTGGAAATGATTGAATTTTCTTGAAGCCCTTACAAACTCTGGTTCAAAAAAACTTAAAGAGGAAGCCTTTACAAATGTAAAAACTCCCAGTTCAAATCGTTCGCTGACTTACTTCTTTTGCACCGAGTATGTTCATCTGAACTCATCAATGAGAAAAACAGGAATCGTGCTTCTAAAGACCTGCAGGATTTTAAAGTTATACCAAAGCCACTAACACACTTGCTAGGTAGGGCCTAGAAAGGAAGAATCCAAAAATAGTAGTGACAACAGCTCCCAGAGTCCCTTATTTTGCGATGTGTCTTGCTAATTGGGAAGTTCAACACGAGGCTTTCCCTGCCCATACAAGGCTGGTATTTCAGAGCGGGAGGAGCAGGTGGAAGGGGTCCTGTGGGAAGGGAGGTGTGGGTGTTCTTGTGTTTAATTAAGAGTTGTATTGTGTGGAAGGGGAGGAGGAAAGATGCGGGGCTGCACAGCGCTCCGTTCCCTTCCTCACAAAATAACCTACAAGTGGAAATAAATAAATAAATAAAAAGCCCGCGACTAAGACGGAGCCGGCTCTGGAATAGATACTATTAGAACCACAGTGTTTCTGGAATAAAGATATCTAATTTCCTGCTGCAAATCACTTCCCCGATCAGAAAACACAAATAGCTGAACAGAAGAGGGGAAAAATAGAGGAGGAGGACGAGGACGAGGAAGAAAGGCCCCAGAATAAAAATAACTGCGCAAAAGGGCTTACATTCAACGCTCTGACAGGCGACTCCTCCAAACCTGGGGCAGTTCTATCCTCCTCCCAACGACCCCCACTCTGCTCCTGACTTTCCAACCCATCCGGGATCCCTTTTGAGGACACCCGGCATCTCTGAGGGAAGGGGGACGGCTCCCAGACTGAGGTTGGGACAGCGCTGGTGGCGGAAAACTGGGGCACTGAGGCCGGACCCTTGCGGCACCAACGGCGTCACCTCGTCTTCTAACCGGGCACCCCGGGCAGGGCCCTCCGCAGGGCACTGCTTGCCTGAGGCGGCCTCGGTTTCCTCGTCGGGAAGGAGGTGCAGGCAGCCCGGAGGCAGGAGAACTCCGGCCGCCCAGCCCGGGCAGTGCTACTTGGGGGTGTTGCGGGGGCGGTCCCGACGCCCCTTGTTAAGTCGCCTTCTGGGTCTCGGGGACTCGGTGAGCAAAGCCAAGACCTGACCCCTGGTGGCCCCAATGGCGCGGATGAATGAGGACGCTGGACTAGGGGCGCCCGCGAGAGGGCGCGGGCAGGGAGGCGGCCTGCGAGGTGAGGCGCCAGGCTCCTCGTGGGGCTCGGGACCGAAGGGCCCCCGGACGCACCGACTCGATCACCCCTCGAAAATGACGGTGGTAGCAGGTGCAGGCTGAGAGTGGAGGCAGAAGGAGTGGGAGGAGGAGAGCAAATACATCTACTCAGATGCTAATGCAGAGAGTGAGCCTTAGCTGTTTTTCTTTGGAGATTAAATGAAATCTCAAACGGATTTGTTTTTGAGTAGGAAATTGTAGATTTCTCACAATCGCATGAAATTTTGTGTTGCACGCCTCTAATCAACATCACATTCTTTGCCCCCACTTTAGGCTTTGCAGGTCTTAGTATAGTTCTTGGTACCCAGAAACATCTTTCCCGAACCAGAAAAGTGCACTGTGGCTGTGGGAGTGTGGAAGGTACTTTTATTCGGGCAAATGTCACTTGATGTTTCATCCTCATGAGGTGGGCGCTGACTGATCTTTTCCCCTGCCCCCATCTTTTATTTATCCAGGCCTCATTCTTTTCCTTCAGTTCTCCAGTTACTGCTGTTGGGGCCATTTCTTTGTTCATTACTCCTACAGTTTAAGGCTTGCAAGGGACTAAAAAGAAATTAAAAGCAAAGTATTTTGTTTAGAGAATCCCAGAAAGGCTGGAAAGAAAGGCGGTTGAAACCCACGGTTCAAGTGAAATTTAGACATAGGAGTGATTTTTACATATTTCTTTTCATGGATAATAGAGAGTTGGCGTTATCTGTCACTGTACATTCTACCTAATAAATAGCTGCAAGACTATAATCTAACAGGTGTAAAATTTCCCTTTTCTGAGAAATGAAGAAACCACCAACACTATCTTAAACAGTACAAATAGAAAATGCTGTTGTTGATAATCTTTCACAGTGTGCCGTCAATTCTAAGCTAGCTTGCTTTCTCTCTCTCTCTCTCTGTCTTTATTTTTTCCTTCCTTCCTTCCTTCTTCATGCAGGCCTGGTTTTTGGGGTACGGTGGTGTGTACCCCACACAGAAAGTTGTAAACAAAGATAGGCTGATTTAGTTTCTGGCCCCCCGCATACCTGGCAAAAATATCCAGGAGGGGCTTTTTACTCTCTGCCAACTGCAGAAAAAGACTGATCATCAGAGAAAATGCCTGTCCTTTCTTTCACTCGCTTCTCTTGATCTCCCCCAAAACTATGGCCTATTTAGTTATTAGGCATCACAGATTGGGAAAAGAAAAAGAAGCAGAGAGGCTCCGTTCCCTGGGAGGTCCCACTTCCATCTGTCATATGTTGAGTCCTGTTTTCCTCTCAAAGGGGGCCTTGTTGATGGAGGTTTTCTCTGCATTCATGTGTTCCCAGCCATCTCTTCAACAGCTGTCCCCCCACCTTCCCAGGATCCCATTGGTCAGGCTTGTCTCCCATTGCATGGAATGCAAAAATATCTCACCCAGAAATGTCAAAGACAGAGATGGAAACTGACCCAGGCAATGCTGCCCTTGCATGTCATCTTCGACCAGTTCTTACCTGTTTCCCCTCACTATCTTTCTCTCTTCTTCAGCTTCTGGGTTGAAGCATTTTGATGTTATTTCTACGAAGGAAAACGACATTAGAGTAACCTTTTTCTTGCATTACACTAAAGGGAGATTGAACTCTAACTTTGAAAATTGTGACATTCCAATGAGAGCTATATTAAATTGCTTAAAAACATTTCGAAGGCGTCATTGGTATTGTCTGTAGTGGTAAGTGAAACAAAGGATTTCAAAGCATGTCGGGTTTAATACAAACTACGCTCGTATTTAAGTCTTTAAGCTATTAAATAGAAGTGAGGAGAAAGGGGATGGTGAAAGAGTATCAGACGGGGATGGAGCAGAAAGACAGAAGATGCCTTATGGAAGACAATCCTGAGAATAAACGGTGGGAGGGATTGATTGCTTACTCTTTGCCAGCACTTAAGATGTTGTTTCGTGGCCAGGTGTGGTGGCTCACACCTGTAATCCCAGCACTTTGGGAGGCCTCGGCGGGCGGATCACTTGAGGTTAGGAGCTTGAGACCAGCTTGGCCAACATGATGAAATCTCGTCTCTACTAAAAATACAAAATATAGCTAGGCATTGTGGCACACACCTGTAATCCCAGCTACTGAGGAGGCTGAGGTGGAAGAATTGCTTGAACCCAGGAGGCGGAGGTGGCAGTGAGCAAGACTCCGTCTCAAAAAAAAAAAAATGTTGTTTCCTTCATATAAATAACATCAAAATGCTAGACTGCTGTTCTAAGTGCTTTTCACATGGATCAATGCATCCTCCAGACAGGCATGTAGTGATGGTTCTACTCCAATTCATCTTTTACAGATGAGAAAACTGAGGAACAGAGAAGGTGTCCAACTCAGCCTGGTTTTCCAACTGAAAGTCCTGTATCCTGGGAAATCCCTCAATCCCAGGCAAACTGCAATGGTTGCTCACCCGACGTGCAGGGAGAAGTAGTTTGCCCAAAATTGCAGAGGTGTGGAGCCAGGAGCCAGGAGCCAGGAGCCAGGATGGGAATGAACTAGGCAGTCTGACTCTGGAATCTACTGCTTTTTTTTTTTTTTTTTTTTTTTTTTTGAGACAGAGTCTCCCTCTGTTGCGCAGGCTGGAGTGCATGGCACAATCTTGGCTCACTGTAACCTCTGCCTCCCGGGTTCAAGCGATTCTCCTGCCTCAGCCTCCTGAGTAGCTGAGATTTCAGGTGCATGCCACCACACCCAGCTAATTTTTGTATTTTTAGTAGAGACGGGGTTTCACTATGTTGGTCAGGCTGGTCTCAAACTCCTGACCTCAGGTTGATCCTCCTGCCTCGGCCTCCTTAAGTGCTGGGATTATGAGCCACCCCGCCTGACCTGGAATCTACTGCTTTTATCCTCTGTAAATCTCACCCATTTTTACAGAATGAGTAACTTGGGCATTAGAGAGAGATGAACTGACTTGTCCACAGTCACACAGCTTGCTAGTAGCGGGTGGACAACTACAATTTGGGACTAATAAGTCTCACTTCTTTTCTACTCTCAGCTACCATCTGAAAGAGGTTTTGTTGAAAAGAAAGCCGCTTTAAAAAAAATCTTAAAGATAGAAGTAAGGACGAAATAAATATATTCAAAAAGGCATACTGAGACCATATTGAGACACATCGCGACCTGGCAGTATGAGGATATGTAGCAAAAGGAGGTCACCTATATTGTAAACACAATTTATAATGAAAGACAATTTCAAAATTGCAATAAGTACACAAAGAAATAATTACATGGCACATGTGGCCATTAGGCAGGGAACATTTTAACTCCCTAAAGCATTTGGTGTATTGTTCTGATTCCATTATTGTTCACTAATGATGGTCATTGTTCTACCTCACGTCATCCTCAAAACTGGCAGCCCCCTGCAGCAGACAGTGTTTCCAAACAGCTTCTCTAGGACCCTTCGAACAAACCTGCAAGAACTGATTACGTTCTGTGCATGGAGTGGGTAAGCAGGTTGTAGCTGGGCATTGGCCAGGAAAGAAGGCATTCTCACTTGGAACGTAGCTCATTGTATAAATGCAGCTTGACATCAATAAAAATAATCACTATTTGATGTATTTCTTATAATTATAGGTCATCTCTTGGTGAGGCTCTGCAGTTCGCAAAGTGGCGATTTGGCCTCTGCCATGCTGACGCCAGAGGCAGCCAGGCCCCAGAGCCTCTCCTGGCGGGCATCCTGAATGCCAGAAGCTTAGGCACAACTTCAGGGAAGAAAACATTTTAGAAATGGCGAGAAAACTGTGAGGGAGTTGTAACTGTAAACAGCAAATGTGCTAAAGACCAGAGACTTATGCAGAGCTAAAAGAGGGCAGGTGGAGCTGTTCTCAGTTTTTTACATGTGAAGAAAACATTGGGCTGACTCCATTCTGGTTCTGCAGAGCTAAAATGTGCCTTGATGATTGTTGTTGTTTTATTTAACACAAGCTCCCGGGGCTGCGTGAGGATCTGGGCTTGATGAGCCAAAGGATTCTGAGAAAAAAGGTGAACAGCTGTGGTTCTTGTCAAACACAAACTCTTAATTGTTGTTTAATCATTCCCCCATATTAGACATTTGTGATATTTTAATTGTTTTGCTATCGTAAATAACATTGTAATGAAAACCTTTGTGCACCTAACTTGTTCTTTTGCATTATTTCCTTTACATAATTTCCTGAGAGTGGGGTTACTGATTGAAGAGTATGAACATTTTAGTCTTGAAATATTGCCAAAAACGTCTCCAACTGGTTGAACCAATTGACACCACCTCTATATGAATGTACCAACTTTGCTACAACCTTGCCATCATTATGTTACCGCTTCCCCCCACCACCCCCGTCTCAAAATGTGCTGATTTAAATGACGCTATACTTGAATCTAGTTCTAACTCCATTCTCGGTATCTTCCCCATCACTCCAGCATCTCTATCTCTTGCCCTTTTGAATGGCTTGAACTAAGACGACAGGGATACACGAGAAGGTAATTCTGGCTGGGTGCGGTGGCTCACGCCTGTAAGGCAGGCAGATCACCTGAGGTCAGGAGTTCAAGAGCAGCCTGGTCAATATGGTGAAACCCCATCTCTGCTAAAAATACAAAAAATTAGCCAGGTGTGGTGGCAGGTGCCTATTATCCCAGCTACTTGGGAGGTTGAGGCAGGAGAATTGCTTGAACCCGGGAGGTGGAGGTTGCAGTGAGCTGAGACTGCGCCATTGCACTCCAGCCTGGGCAACAAGTGTGAAACTCTGCTTAAAAAAAAAAAAAAAAAAAAAAAGGTAATCCTAAAGCAGTGCACATCTGCCATGCTCAGCAAGTTTTCTGAAGACATCTGTAACAGAATGTGCAGTGCAGCGTGTGAGGCCCTGGGCTCTGGAATCAATGAGACAGAGCTTGGAGCCCATTCTTCCTACTTCTGGCTCTGTAGCCACGGGCAATTGAATTAACCTTCAGTTTCTTCACCTGAAAATTGGAGATGCTAAAAGTACCTGCAGCGCTGTGCTACACTATAGATGCTAAATAAAAGTTAGCTTATATTGTGCCTACGAATACTGAAATTCACATAATTTTACATGCTTTTTTGAGACAGAGTCTTGCTCTGTCATCCAGGCACAATCTCGGTTCACTGCAACCTCCGCCTCCTGGGCTCAAGTGATTCTCCTGCCTCAGCCTCCTGAGTAGCTGGGACTACAGGTGTGCACCACCATGCCTGGCTAATTTTTGTATTTTTACTAGAGTTGGGTTTTCACCATTGGCCAGCCTAGTCTTTAACTCCTGACCTCGGGTAATTTGCCTGCCTTGGCCTCCCAAAGTGCTGGGATTACAGGTGAAAGCCACCACATCCAGCCTTATTTTACGTACGTTTTTGAATGCTTGCATAATTATTTTTATGGAATATTGACCCAGGGCTAGAATTGCTCCACAGAAAGGTATGTATGGTTTAAACTATAGATATTGACAAAATGTCCTTTAAAAAGACTATTTCACTTTGTACCTCGACAAACAACATTGATAGCACTGGGTATTTTCAATCTTGTAAAATATTGTTAGTTTGATGAAGAACACCCAAGAGCTTTTTATTTTTTATTTTTATTTTTTGAGACAGGGTATAACTCCGTCGCCCAGGCTGGAGGGCAATGGTGTAAGCATGGCTCACTGCAGCCTCGAGCTCCTGGGCTCAGGTGATCTTCCCACCTCAGCCTCCCGAGTAGGTGGGACTACAAGCTCATGCCACCATGCCCGGCTAATTCTTTGTATTTTTTGTAGAGATGGGATTTTGCCATGTTGCCCAGGCTGGTCTCAAATTCCTGAGCTCAAGTGATCTCCCCTCCCCTGCCTCCCAAAGTGTTGGGAATACAGGCATAAGCCACTGGACTTGGTAGAACTTATTATTTTTATGTGCGTTTCTTTCATTATTAGTGATGTCAAGCATTTTTTCATGTAACAATTGGCCAATTGTATTGCCTCTTCTGTGACTCATCTGTTCTCAATTGCTTACTAATGTACAAATGATTTTACCCATGAGTGGTATGTCTTAAAAGTTTGCTAGAGCTTTATGAAAAGCTGGCCTGAGAATTACTGTGAGATTATCATTAGTTTTACTCTGATTTCCTTTAGATTCTAAGCATAATGGCTGCTGTTTATTTTCATGAGTTTATTTTATGAGCTGATAGACCACATTTCTTGGCCTCCCTTTCAGGAAAGAGTGGCCAATTTAGCTAAATTCTGGAGAAGGACACGTTTTGTGTGGTGTTTCCAGGAAGTCATCTTAAAAGAGAGGAGTTTTGGCTGAGCGTGGTGGCTCGCATCTGTAATCCCAGCACTTTGGGAGACCAAGGCGGGTGGATCACATGGTCAGGAGTTCAAGACCAGCCTGGCCAATATGGTGAAACCCTGTTTCTAGTAAAAATACAAAAATTATCCGGGTGTGGTGGCGTGTGCCTGTAGTCCCAGCTGCTTGGGAGGCCGAGGCAGGAGAATCGCTTGAACCTGGGAGGCGGAGGTTGCAGTGAGCTGCGATTGCACCACTGCACTCTAGCCTGGGTGACAGGGCGAGACTCCATCTCAAAAAATTAAAAAAAATAATATAATAAAAAAAGAGAGGAGTTTTATAGACCAATGTCCCTTTTTTAGATGGTTTGTCTTGAAGGGATGTGCAACAAAGACTGCTAATTGTGTCCAAATATCCATTCTTCTGCTGGTGGATTAAAGAGACTGCAAAGTTTGTGTCAGTCCCGGCTGCTGCTGGTAATGGGGCCCAGGGAGGGACACGCCAGAGTGGGGCCACCTGACCAAGGGAGCAACAGACACACCATCCGCCAATGCCTCTGCCGCTGAGGGCCCGCACAGACCCTCTGCTTCACTGTAGAATGAACCAAGGAGACTTAAACCCAGCAGCTATTCTGCATGCAGCAGAAGACGTTTAAGGAGATGACAGATGGGTGTCTCAGCACAACAGATTTGTTTTGGACTGTAAAGACAAAACTCCTGATGCATCATTTCCGGGAGACTCCATGGTGCAGTTAATGCAGCCATATGAGATATGGTGAGAGCTTTTATCCCCACTTCATTCACTGAATTTTGGAATTGGGGGAGATACAATACGACATGTTTCGTGGAGACTAAAGCATGGAGAACTGGAGAATATTAAGCCTAAGGTCATTGTTGTCTGGGTAGGAACAAACAACCATGAAAATATGGCAAAAGAGGTGGCAGATGGGATCAACTTATCAACATAAGGCAGCCACAGGCCAAAATCATTAAAATCATTGTATTGGGTTTGTTACCTCCAGGTGAGAAACCTAACTGTTTGGGGCAAAAGAACGCCAAGGTGAACCAACTCCCCGAGATTTCGCTGCTGATATTAACGTGCAGCTCCTGGATACCGATGGGGGTTTTGTACACTCGGAGGGTGCCATTTCCTGCCACGACATGTTTGATTTTTTGCATCTGAGAGGAGGGGGCTATCAAAGGTCTGCAGACCCCTGCATGAACTGATTTTTAGTAGAGATGGTTTCACCATTTTGGCTAGGCTGGTCTTCAACTCCTGACCTCGTGATCCACCCTCCTCGGCCTTCCAAAGTGCTGGGATTACAAGCGTGAGCCACCGCGCCCGGCAGAACTGCCATTTAAAAAAATATTCGGATAATAGATGGTTTATTCAGTATACCTATCAAATACATACAAACTGGATCTACAGATATTTTGAATTGGAACAGGTGAGTATTGAAGTAACACATCAAAATGTGCTGTGCAGTGATTCTACTTAATGTTCAAATTCAGTAACGTATGTTTTACATTCTACTGGAAAGGCAAATGGCAGTGTTTTTGTTTTTCTATGTTGGGTGGGCGGTTACTGATTTGTGCTAAGACCCACTTCTGATTGAAAGGGATAGAACTTGGGCTCATTTTTTTTTCTTGTGAATTCTCTTTCTAGAAATTTTTTTGGTTTTATTCTTTTTTTAAAATACTTTTTTGAATGTACCATATCTTCATTAACAGAAAATCCACATGGTGTTTACTAAACTTATTTACGATATTAAAAATTTCCTTTTTATTTTTAGTAGCCCAGGTTATTGAGTTTTTCATGAGAGATTTTTTTCTTAGCTGAGGTATAGTTGTATAGGAAGAGTTAAGCCAGGTTTTTGTGTTTGGAAAGACAGTTTTCTTTCTTTCTGTTTTTTTTTTTTGTTTTTTGTTTTTTGTTTTTTTTTTTTTGTTTTTTGTTTTTTGTTTTTTTTTTTTGAGATGAAGTTTCCCTCTTGTCATCCAGGCTGGAGTGCAATGGCACGATCTCAGCTCGCTACAACCTCCGCCTCCAGGGTTCAAGCAATTCTCATGCCTCAGCCTTCCGAGTAGCTGGGATTACAGGTGTGTGACACCATGCCCGGCTAATTTTTGTATTTTTGGTAGAGACAAGGTTTTGCTATGTTAGCCAGGCTGGTCTGGAACGCCTGACCTCAGGTGATCTGCCTGCTTCGGCCTCTCAAAGTGCTGGGCTTACAGGTGTGAGCAACCACGCCTGGCTGGAATAAGACAGTTTTCTACCTAGGTCTTTTTCTGTTTGTCGGAGAGTGGGAGTATGGTCCACATAAACCCATTAGTTACTCGTGCAGCATGTGCTTTGAGCTTCTCTCTTGACCAAGGATCAAATATCCCTTTGTGAGCTGGCCTTCAGCTCCTTTGCTTATGTGTGTAAACCTCAGATGTTACTACATTTTACATCTGTCAGAGCTATTTAGCAATAGTATTTGAACCAGCAGCCTTTTAAATAAAATTCTGCCCTGTTACTTATGTGCAGATATTGAGTTCACTTTCATTTTTTGCCAGACTTCTTTGCACTACTTTAAGCAAAAATAGTTAATCTTCTTCTTTGATTGACATCCCAGTTTGCTTCAGTGACAGAACTTACTGCTTAGTCTTTGTACTTAAAAAAAAAAAACTATAACTTTAATGCACTGTCCAAGTGAAATGTCCTAGTTGTCATTGTGATTAAGGGGCCAACTTTCCAGGCAGCTAGCAGAGATACTATTCTCTTCCTCTCCCAGCACATGTTTATTCCTTCACCCACACATTCCTGCTACACTAGATGGCAGCCAATGATGGAGCTATAAAGATGTCCATGGTCGTATCTTGAATGTGGCAGCTTCAAGATATACTGCCAAGGCTGGTCTACGGCAGGTTGTCTTCCAGTCCATGTATTCTAGATTGCCATAGACAGTGCCCTGGCTAGCACCCTGGGTCTACTTGGACTATTAAGGGCATCTGCCTAAACCAGAATCTTTTGTCCGAAACCTTAACCCAACAAAACACATCTTGAGTAGCTCATGCCTGGTTCTTAGGAATTTTTTTCTTTTTCCTTTTTTTTTTTTTTTTTTTAAAAAAGGCAGCTGGGCATGGTGGCTCAAGCCTGTAATCCCAGCATTTTGGGTGGCTGAGGCAGGTGGATCATGAGGCAAGGAGTTTGAGACCAGTCTGGCCAACATGGTGAAACTCCATCTCTACTAAAAATACAAAAATTAGCCAGGTGTGATGATGGGCACCTATAATCCCAACTACTTGGGAGGGTAAGGGAGGAGAATTGCTTGAACCCAGGAGGCGGAGGTTGCAGTGAGCTGAGATTGTGATACTGCACTCCAGCCTGGGTGACAGAGCAAGACTCCAACTCGGAAAAAAAAAAAAAAAAGCCCAACTTACTTTATTTTTATTTTATTTATTTATTTTTTAACTTAGTCACTGTTTACAGTTGTATGATAAAGCCTGAAATATTGTCTGTTCTGTGGCGTTGCCAATTTTATATTTACTGCAGTGAGGAAGTAACTAAAAATATATGAAAATGAGGAGCTCATTTTCCAGTGTTACTGGAAAATGTCCAAGCTCCTAAATCCGTGTGGGTGCATGTGGGAGAAGTGAGTTGGGAACCTCTTGAAAGGCTTTTTGGAGGCTTTTTGGACTAAGGAGCCCTCGGTCCCACAGGCTTCTCCTTGGTGTTCCTGCTTAGGGATTGCTGCTCCTAGCTGACTGGACCTCCCCAATGGAAGTTTGTGATTTTTGCTTTGGCAAAGTTTCATTGACTAGTAGAACTCATTCTGCTTTAGAGTATATTTCAATAGAAGTGTAAACATCTTGCTAAAAGAAAAAATTAGTGTAAATCCCCTCATAGAGAAGTGTTTATTTCTCCTCCCCCTTGAATTTGGACTGGCCCTGTGGCTGCTTTGGCTGGTAGAGCTGGTGAAGTGACACTTTGCCTAAGCTTTGAGAAGGCCTGGAAGATTCTGCTTTGTGGTTTTGAATGCTCAGTGGGAGAGAGGTCACATGGAGAGAACGTGTGGAGAGGAGAGGCCATGAGATCATAACAAGAAAGAGACAGGTCCAAGCATCCCAGCATATCGGCTGACTGCCAACTGCGTGAGAGTCCAAGTAAGGCCAGCGTAAGAACTGCCCAGCTGAGCCCACTCAACCCACAGACACATAAAAGATAATAACATGGTTATTGCTGTATTATTAATGGTTGCTATTATTTTAAGCCTCTAAGTTTTAAGGTGGTTTACTCGGCAACAATAGATAACCAAAACATTCCCTATATCCTTTAGTAACCAAACCCTGATTTTTACGTGGGCATGTGCAGCTGAAAGACCACACTTCTTGGCCTCCCTTTTGGGAAGGAGTGGCTAATTTAATTCTGGAGAAGGACACGTTTTTCGGTGGTGTTTCCAGGAAGTCATCTTAAAAGAGAGGAGGCAGGCCCTTTTCTGCATTCCTCAAATTTGCTCCCTGGAATAGAGGTAATGGCTGGAGCCAGGAACCATGAAGACAAGAACCACATCCTAGGGATGGCGGAGTGGCTGCCGGGGAGGTATCTGGATCCCTGACAGTCTTACAGAGCTATCATGCTCCCGCCTTGAACCTACTATTTCCACACGTCTTTTATATAAAAGGAAAATATATCTCTTTTCTGTTTGAAGCCATTGTCTTTTTGTTTTGTTTTGTTTTCTATTCTTTGCAGCTGAACCTAATCCTAAGAGACATAGGTGAAGACCAAATTCCATTATAAAGCATGTTGGCCTTGCCTTTGCAACAGGTGCTTATGTACAATAATTCATTTGTCTACTTTATGGGAGCCCTGCATCTGGATACAATGGTGAACAAAATCAGACATAGCCCCTAAGACATGATTAGCTTACAGTTAGTCAAATAATCACAGAGCAAGTGGAAAACTGTAACTGTCACAAGCCTTTGACAGACAGGCTCGTGGTGTTAGGATAGCCCATAATATGGCCTTTGCTGAATCAAGGAAGACAGGATCAAGCGATATTTGAGCTGATGTCTGAAAAGTAGGCTGAAGTTAACTCCGTGATGAGGATAGGGAAGAAAAGCGTCGCAGGTGGAGGTGACAGCACAGTGGTCCTGCAGCAGGAGAGAGCTTGGCAAACGCAATGGACAGAAATGATGTAGCTAGAGCTGGGAGAATGAGGTGAGTTTGGAATGCATGAGGCCAGAGAATGTTGCAGATGGGGGAATGAGGAGTTTGTGTTTGTGAGTCTGGCCAATGTTTTAAAAGCATTGAGAAACTGAGAAACCATTGAGGGTTCTACGCTGTCAAATCGCAGTGGTCTAAAAGGGAGAAGATAGTAGTGTGGGAGATGGAGAGAAGTAAAAAGATTCAAGAGCTATTTCTCACTCATACTTTTGTGCTTGGGTTTCTGATTTTGGTTTTTATTTGTTATTGAGAGGTTGAACTGAACTAACTCCTTAATTTTGTGGTGAATCCAGGCATATTTGTTAGGATATAGATTGGACTGTATGCAGCTCAGTGACAACAATGGTTTAAACAAGTTGGAAGCTTATTTCACTTTCATATAGATGTTGGAACTGACATGGTGGCTCTACTCCAAGAAGTCATAGAGATCCCACAATCCTTCTGTCTTGTTGCTTTTTTGTCCCTAGGGTGTGGCCTTCATCTGTATGACCCGACTTAGTGCATGTCAACATTCCATCCCTGGAACAGGGGAGAGGAAAGGAGAGGTCACCTCCCTCCTCCTTTTGGATATGGTTTAGCAGTTGTACACATTGCTCTTTATCATATCTCAATGACCAGAACTTAGATACATTGTCACATCTAGATGCAAAAAAGGTTTAGAACTATAGTATTTATTAGGTACAGCCATGTGCCTGGCTAAAACTTTAGAGAGCAACTACTATAGATAATCAGATGGAAATTTATACCTGTGGGCCAAATCCAACCATGCCCACTTATTTGAATGGTCTATGGCTGCTTTTGCACTACAAGGGCCCTTAGTTTTTCAGCACGTGGACAGTGTAGGGGCCAAAAGGATCCCTGGTACCCTAATGTGTGGGCTGGTTGGTGGCTGGACAGTTCCCCCAGGTCACCAACACAAGGGACTGACTGTAGGACTGAAGGTGGCTGAAAGGGTCCCAGAGAAACAGTATGAGGGAGAATGGTTGTCGATAGAGCTCTAGATTCCACAGCAAGCAGGCAGGCTACTGCCCTGAGTAACCTCACTCCTCCATGACATCCTGTTGGCAGGCTGGTGGCTGAAAGGGACCTCTGAGCACAACTCCTCGGCAGGTTGGGGGCTGGTAGGACAATTGGAACCTTGGCATGCAAGCTACGTACTGTCTGGAAGGTCCCCTCTCTGCCACCAGAGCACCAGTGCAAGAGACTTGGGAGACCTGAGACAGTGGCCGAAAGGGTTCTTTATTCAACAGGATGAAGACAGGCTGATGGATGGAAGGACTTTCAGTTCTTCAGCACATGTGTAGGTAGGGGTCTGAGCAAAGGGAACTGTGAGCTGTGGGTGAGCTAGGGACTGGAAGGACCCCATGGCACTAGGGCAAAGCCAGGTGGTGGCTAGAAGGTCCCCCAGAGTACCAGAACACTGGAGGGATGGTGGCTGAAATGGCTCTAGAGTCAATTGCTTGTGGGCAAGTTGATGATGAATGGCCTCCTGTTCCCCGGCCTGCAGGCAGGCTGGGGGATGAAATGATTCCTAGAACCTTAGTGAGTGGACAAGTTGGTGACAAGGGCCACTGGGACACTGTCCCAAGGAAAGGATGGTGAAGAAGAGCCTAAAGGGGCTCTTGCTTCCACAATACTCGGGCCGCAGGAGGTCCGAAGGGCCTTCAGTTTCCCAGGAGCGTAGAAGGACTGACTGACTGCTACCTGGCACCTGGGCGGGCTGGTGGCTGAAAGCGTTTCTAGGTCACTAGTTCATGTTCAGGCTGGTAGTCCTAAGGGTCTCCATTCCAGTTACCTAGCTTACAAGCAACTGGGTGACCTGAAGGACCTTCTTTACACGGGTACTCTAGAAGGACACTGGCCCAATGGGCCCTGGCTTACAAGGGCATGGTGAGAGATTGAGATAGGCAGGTGGCTGGAAGGAGTCTGGGGGCATCATCGTGCAAGATGGTGGGTGAACAAGTTCTCATTTTCCCAGAAGGCAGGCAGCCTATGGCCAGAAGGCAACTTTGCTTTCCAGCATACAAGGGCTGGAAGAAGATGAAAAGTCTCTCATCAATATAGTACGTGGGCAAGAGAACTTCTGGAGGGTCCTCGCTTCCCCAACATTCATGGAAGCTGGCGGGCCAAAATAACCTGCAGAACTCTTGCTCAGAGTCAGGTTAAGGACCGGAAGTCCCTCCAAGATACCAGAGTGTGGGAAACAGTCACCAAAAGCCTTACACAGTGCCTGGAGACCTGGGGGCGGGTCTTAGAGTTCCTTGGTCCACCGCTGGTTGAGGCCCTGAAGGATCCACTGGTGCATGGATTTTAGGATGGCTGGTGCTCAAAAGTGCCTCTAATCCAGTTTTTCAGCTGCTGATTAGGTGGTAGTTGGAAGAGTCCTTGATACACAAGGATGGTGGCCGAGAGGGCTCTCACTTTCACAGTATACCTACAGCCTGGGACAAGAAGGGTCCTCAGCTCTGTGGTGAGTGAGGCCCACATGGTGAGTGAGGCCCATCAGTAAGCAGCTCACTGATGGCCATTTTACCCTGTTTCTCAGCAAGTAAAGCAAGGTGGGGAGCGGGGTGGTGCGGTGTTGAAATGACCAACGGAACCTTAGCAGTGGCCAGATTTCTGACAGGAAGACCCCTTGAGGGCACTAGCACGTAGGTACAATGGTAGCCGAAAGAGCTCATGCTTTCTCAAAACGCGGTTGGTGTGAAGATATAAAGGACTCTTGGCTCTATAGCATGTGAGGCTGGTATGGTGACAGAAGTGGCTATCAGTTACATAGTTATGGGCTGTAGAATTGCTGGAATGGCCTTCGTTCCCCACTATGCAGAGAAGCTGAGGGCCAAAATGAGCCACGGAACCCTAGTAAACAGCCACGTTGCTGACCGGCAGGGCCTCAGGGACACCAGTGGGAGAAAGATGGTTGCCAAATGGGCTTTTGTTTTCACAGCACTTGGGAGGCCTGAGACTGTAAGGGCTTTTAGTTCCCTTGTCTGCTGCAGCCTGGGGACCTTAAGGATCCATGGATGGATGGATTTTGGGCTGTCTGGTGGCTGGAATGGCCTCCAATTCAGTTCTCCAGTTGGAAAGCAGTGAGGAGCCGGAAGGGCTCTCCGTGTACCGGTATGGAGAGCAGGACAGTGGCTGAGCAGGATCTCACTTCTGCAGTACGTGGGCAGTTTGTAGCAGGAAGGACCCTTGTTTCCCCACCCTTGGGGAGCCCGTTTGGTGGCCAAAAGGCACTCTTATTTCCAGAGCACACCGGCAGGCTGATGACTCGTTGGTGCTTGTTCCCCAGTCCCAGGCAGGTTGGGGCTAAAATGACCCTGGAACTCTAGTGGGTGGGCATTTTTCTGACCGGAACTCCCTTCCCTGTCCCGCCACTGTGAACCAGTGAGGGAGAAAGATGGTGGCCCAGAGGAGTTTCCTGCCCATAGTACACCTAAGATCTGAGGTTGGCTGAACCCTCAACTCCCCACCACATGAAGCCCATATGGTAGTCTTTTGACTCTCATTTCCACAGGGCATGTCCCAGTGATGGTGGGTTGGCTCTCCCTTTCTCAGTATGCTTGTAGGCTGGGGGTCGAAATCAACAAGGGAACTTTCAATGGTGGCCAGGTTTCTGATGGGGAGGTCCCTTGGGACATCAGCACTTAGAAGAAGGATGGCTGAGAGGCCTGTCACTTCCATAGCACACAGGCAGAAGGACTAGAAGGGCCTTTGCCTGTCCACTGTGCAAAGGCCGTAAGGTGGCCCAAAGTGCTCTTATTTCCACAGCAAGTTGAAGGCTGATAGTTGGTTGACTCTTGGTTCCCCAGCACCCATGCAAACTGGGGGCCAAAATGACCAGGCAGAACCCTAGCAGGTGGGTTCATGAGACCTTCCATGAACCAGTGCAGGTGAAGGATGGTGGCCCAAAGGGTTCTCATGTCCACAGTGCACCTGTGGCCTGGGTCCAGAAGAGCCCTTGGCTTCCCACAGTATGAGGCCTGTAAAGTGGCCAAAGGGTATCTCATTCCCATGGCATTTGGGCAGGCTGATGTCTGGTTGGTCCTCTGTTATTCAGCATGCAGCAGTCTGGAGTCCTTTAATTGTTCGTTTGCATTACCATTACGAAATACTTGAGACTCGGTAATTTAGAAAAAAAAGTGATTTAATTGGCTCACGGTTCTGCAGGTGGTACAGGAAGTGTGGTGCTGGCATCTGCGTCTATAGGCCTTAGGAAGCCTACAATCATGGTGTACAGTGAATGGGGAGCAGGCAAGAGCAGGAGCAAGAGAGAGAGTGGGGAGGTGCCACACAATTTTAAACAACCAGATCTCCCATGCACTCATCACCAAGGGGATGGTGCTAAGCCATTCATGAGGAATCAGCTCTCATGATCAGACACCTCCCACCAGGCCCCACCTCCAAAACTGGGGATTACATTTCAACATGAGATTTGAAGGGCCAAACCTCCAAGCCATATCAGGGCTGAAATAACCTGGGGACCTCTAGTGGGCAGATAGGCTGGTGATCAGGTTCTTCAGGGTGCTGGTAATTTGTCTTATTAATTCATAGACTTCCCAAACAAGACAAGCCAAATTTAGACCTAATAGGGAGAACAGCACATCCCCCAGAGATCATGGTCTTTTATCTGGATGCATTGACCCAGTAACACTTTGCTTTTTCTTTCTTTGGGAAAGTGGTCTGTGTCTAGGTTGAAGCATGTAATGCATATTTGATGACCAGAAGGGAGGAATATGGCAAGATTGCAAATTTTTATCAGTGTCCTTGTTCTCTTTTTTTTTTTTCCTGGGCCCTAGCTTTTCTTGCAGTTGAGTGTGGCCGTGTGATTAAGTTCTGGCCAACAGAATTTGACTGGATGTGATACGAGTCATATTCAGGCCTGGCTCATGATAAACATACCACATGCCATCCTCTCTCTGTGTCTCCGTCCATAGTTAAGTGGAGAGGATTTCATGGACCTAGAGAAGGGCAGATCCACAAGACGGAAAGATCCTAGGCCCCTGAATGACTGTATGGAGTTGAACATATCTCTCCCTACCCCAGCCTTACTGGATAAGTGACATAAATGAGCAATAGACTTTAATTTAGTTAAGATATAGAAAATTCAAGAGTAAGGGCTGGGCGCAGTGGCTCAGGCTTGTAATCCCAGCACTTTGGGAGGTTGAGGTGGGTGGATCACAAGGTCAGGAGTTCAAGACCAGCCTGGACAACACAGTGAAACCCTGTCTCTACTAAAAATACAAACAAATTAGCTGGGTGTGCTGGCAGGCACCTGTAATCCCAGCTACTTGGGAGGCTGAGGCAGGAGAATTACTTGAACCCAGGAGGTGGAGGTTGTAGTAAGCTGAGATCGTGCCACTGCCCTCTAGTCTGGGCAACAGAGCCAGACTCCATCTCAGAAAAATAAAAAAATTTAGGCGTAATCTCCTATGGTAGCTAGTATTGTTGATGTTTTATTATTATTATTATTATTATTATTTCGGAGTTTTGCTCTTGTTGCCCAGGCTGGAGTGCAATGGTGCTGTCTCAGCTCACTGCAACCTCCACCTCCCAGGTTTAAGCGATCCTCCTGTCTCAGCCTCCTGAGCAACTGGGATTACAGGTTCCCACCACCACACCCAGCTAATTTTTGTATTTTTAGTAGAGAAGGGGGTGAGGGTGGGGTGGAGGGGGGGTGGGGGGGTTCACCATGTTGGCCAGGCTGATCTTGAACTCCTGACCTCAGGTGATTGGCCCACCTTGGCCTCCCAAAGTGCTGGGATTACAGGTGTGAGCCACCGCGCCCAGCCATATTGTTGATCTTAACTAGACAACTTGGTGTCTTGGACCAGCTGAATTCTCTGAAAGCCATTTTAAGTCTTTAAGGTCCTGGTGGTTGGATGTGAAGTTTGGATGGTTAATACCACACCGCTGAACCTTGGCCACTGGCCTTTATTGGTGACTTCAGTTTTGGTGAGTCTCTCCTTTGAGCTGTACCTTTTGTGCACTCAACCCAAAATAAGATCTTGGACCTAGGCTGCCAATGGGCTTGGCAGAGAGCATGTCCAATAGATATTTTAAAAGCCTCCAGGGTTTGTCAAAAGTGGTTTTTTTTCTTGTTAAAGTCTCTAGCCTGGGCTGGGCACAGTGGCTCACATCTGTAATCCCAGCACTTTGGGAGACTGAGGCAGGCTGATCACCTGAGGTTGGGAGTTTGAGATCAGCCTGGCTAACATGATGAAACCCCATCTCTACTAAATATACAAAATTAGCTGGGCATAGTGGCATATATCTGTAATCCCAGCTACTGGGGAGGCTGAGACAATAGAATCACTTGAACGCAGGAGGTGGAGGTTGCAGTGAGCCGGGATTGCACCACTGCATTCCAGCCTGGGCGATAGAGTGAAACTCCATCTCCAAAGAAAAGTCCCTCCCCCACCTGCCTCATTTCTCCATGCACTGTGGATCAAAGTACATAAGACATACGACAAAAGTGGCCTTATAAGACAAAATACCCAAAAGTGATTAAAAAATGTTAAAATATCAACAAAGTATCAATATGAAATATCAATACAGTATATCAATATGAAGGTAGTATATTGTGGAGACATGAAACAGATGACTACACAAATATTTAATTGGTAATACGTGGGATATGTATTATGAAGGAAAAGTACTTTGTGCTATGAAAATAAACAGCAGGGGATCTGACTTGGGGAAGTGAAAGATCTGAGGGATGAGCAGGCGTTACCTACAATGTTATGAAAATCAGTAATTCTTAAATTTGAGTGTGCAGCAAAATTATCGTAAAACACAGATGGCTGGGCCCCACTCACAAGTTTCTAATTCACTAGGTCTGGGATGGGGCTTATCACGTAGCTGTAATGTATTCCCAGGTGATAATGATGTTGCTGCTCGGGGACCATGCTTTGAGAACCAACTGATCTGGGCTATACCTCCTAACAAGCATGCCGGGGCACAATGCTGAAGGTGGGTTATAAACAAACTGAAAAATTGCTCTCGTCACCTCTCAGGGGCAGACAAGGGGCTGGGGCAGAACTGAAAAGTGGTAATCTCTAGCTGTGGGCGGTCTCATGTATTCTCCCAGCATGTGATACCAATAGCATACTTATCTGCTATCATAGAAAACATTTGGGAAGAGCTGAACTGGTCAAATGGGGAGAGACAGGTGATAACTGTTAGATAAAGAGAGGAGTGCGTCTGGAGGCCTTGCAGCGGGAAAAAGTGCTGCATCTTCACTGAACTGAGAGAAAGCCAGTGAAGCTGTAGTGGAGAAGGTCCAGGGTAGACAGTAGAAGAATAATTTAGAAGGTCAGCTCAACTGTGGCTTGGAGGACCTCATTAAGGATTCGCATAAAGGACAAACCACTGAAGAATTTTAAGCAAGGGAATGGATTGGAAGAGTGCAGGTATGCACGTGGGGATACCAGTTAGGAAGCTGCTGCCTAGGCTAGGATGGAAATGATGGTGGGATGGTCTAAGGTGGATAAAGTGAAGATGCGAGCATTGGAAAGATGCTTTGGAAGCCAATCAGAAGAACTTGGTGATTATTGGATATAGAGATTGAAGGATAAAGAGGTGTCTGATAGGATTCTCAAGTGTCTAGCTCGAAACGTTTTGTTTTCTGAGATAAGCCACACTGATGGTCACATTTGGGAGAAAGAGCAGTTTTGCAGATGCTGAATATGGGATTCCCTTGTTTTTAAGCATCTAATTGGAGGTGTTGGTTAGGCAGCAGAATATATGGCCTTGGACCTCAGAGGACATTTAGGATTATAGGTAACCTCAGAGGACCTATGGTTTGTGGTGATTTGGACCTTAGAGGACATGTGGGTGTGTGAGACTGGAGTTTAGAAAATGTCTGAATGAGGCCGGGCGCGGTGGCTCAAGCCTGTAATCCCAGCACTTTGGGAGGCCGAGGCGGGTGGATCACGAGGTCAAGAGATCGAGACCATCCTGGTCAATATGGTGAAACCCCGTCTCTACTAAAACTACAAAAAATTAGCTGGGCATGGTGGTGCGTGCCTGTAATCCCAGCTACTCAGGAGGCTGAGGCAGGAGAATTGCCTGAACCCAGGAGGCGGAGGTTGCAGTGAGCTGAGATCGCGCCATTGCACTCCAGCCTGGGTAACATGAGTGAAACTACGTCTCAAAAGAAAATGTCTGAATGGACTTTGTTAGTGTGCAGAGAGATGGTCTCTGAATCCATGCTAGGTATATAGAACAGAAATTGCAAACCCCAGTGCCTAGAGTGGCCAGACAGGTAGCATATATGAGAATGTGGGCCAGATGTATACTTTGTGTCAGTGGTTGGGACTGTCTACTCTGGCTGTATTGGAATTGCAAGGATTTTCAACTGAAGTCAGGAATCTGGATTTTACCATGAAATATCTTGGGTTTAGATATTGGTTCCATTTGAAAAATTAATGTGAGCCATGGCTGGGTGTGGTGGCTCATGCCTGTAATCCCAGCACTTTGGGAGGTGGAGGCGGGAAGATCATTTGAGGTCAGGAGTTTGAGACCAGCCTGGCCAACGTGGCAAAACCCAATCTCTACTAAAAATAGAAAAATTAGCCAGCCATGGTGGCACACGCCTGTAGTCCGAGCTATGCAGGAGGATGAGGCACAACAATCACTTGAACCTGGGAGGTGGCAGTTGCAGTGAGCTGAGATCGTGCCACTGCACTGCAGCCTGGGTGACAGAGCGAGACTCTGTATCAAAAAAATTGGTGTGGGCCAAATAAAACACAGATGTATTAAAAGGGGGCTGTCAGTTGGTCGCCTCTGCTGAAGGGTGAGAAGGGAAGAGTGTGTAGGACCAAACTGTGAGGAATCCAGTTGAATGAACAAATTTGAAGCTCTGGTATAGGGCTGGGTGCAGTGGCTCATGCCTGTAATTCCAGCACTTTGGGAGGCTGAGGCGGGGTGGCTCTCTTGAGCCCAGGAGTTGGAGACCAGCCTGGGCAACATGGGAAAACTCTGTTTATACTTAAAATACAAAAAATTAGCTGGGTGTGGTGGTGCATGCATATAGTCCCAGCTACTCAAGACGCTGAGATGGGAGGATCGCCTGAGCCCGGGAGGCCGAGGCTGCAGTGAGCTGTGATCAAATCACTGTACTCCAACCTGGGTGATAGAAGTGAGACCCTGTCTCACAAAATAGAATAGAATAGAATAGAATAGAATAGAATAGAATAGAATAGAATAGTCTGGTATAGAAGGATGTAGTGGGGCTAGGCAGGTAGAATCAGGAGAGCATGGTGTCCTGAAAGTCAAGGCAAGAGGACAGTCAGTCTTCTTTGCTCTTTGGTGTCCCGGGTCCCAGCGTTTCTAGGTTGGATATAAAGTACTAGGTAGGTATCATTTTGGGAAATGCCCCCTGGTGGAAAATGTTTCTGTTTTGATTCATTTCTCTTTAATATAGAAGACAGAGCTTCAAGGTTTAAAATACTTGCCTGAATCACATGTGAAGTCTTATAAACACTGTCATGAGGGCATGGTGACTCATGCCGGTAATCCCAGCACTTTGGGAGGCTGAGGCAGGTAGATCACCTGAATTCAGGAGTTCAAGACCAGCCTGACCAACACGGTAAAACCCTGTCTCTACTAAAAATACAAAAATTAGCCAGGTGTGGTGGCATGTGCCTATAATCCCAGCTACTCGGGAGGCTGAGGCAGGAGAATCCCTTGAACCCAGAGGGCGGAGGTTGCAGTAAGCCACTGCACTCCAGCGTGGGTAAAAGAGCAGAACTCCGTCTCAAAAACAAAAACAAAAACAAAAACCAAAAAACACAAAACATTGCACGAGTCCCTTTCCTTCCACTGTCCAAACCCCACCGACTTTATAATTAAAAAAATCTTAAATTGGGTTGTGGTTTGATTTGATCTGGAGAGAGGAGAAATTCAACCCTTAGGAAAGGTTTTTTGTCAAGCCACAAAAGGCTGTAGGATTTGTTTCAAAAGCATCCTTCTGCTAGAGAATTAAGCTTGAGTTAAAATAATAAGGTGAACGATGTCTCAAAAATAGTCAGGGAGATTTCAGTTCTATTTTACAGACCCCTTTTAAACTGTATTTTATTTTATTATTAATTGACACATAAAATTATACACATTTATGAGGATACTATTATATAGGCTTCTATTATTGCTTAATAGAAAGAGTACTTTTGGAGTAAGAAATAAAGAAGACTTACTGTCTGGTCAGGTAAATCAATGATCTTTGTCTTAGCTGTCAGTGAGGATGCTAACATGTCTACTTATAATATTTGGGCCTGTTATATGGATTAAAAAAAGTAAATACCCAAAAGTGATTTAAAAATGTTAAAATATCAACATGAAATATCAATATAAAGTATCAATATGAAAAGTCAATATGAAATATTAATATAGTATATCATTATGAATTTGAGCTAATGTTCTAGAACTTGAGAAAGGCCTTCATAGACATCCGTAAATGCTGTTATCTAATACTTGCTTACATATGCTAATAATGAGAAACAGCTTCAATGGACTATACGATTTACTGTCCAAACCAGAACACTTTGGAGTGTGAAAAGGAGTGGAGTACGTTTAATAGTTACTCCAGAACAGCAGGCAAAACCCAGAGCTGTCTTGGGTAAAATGGGATACATGATCACCCAGGCACAGGTGAAACATCAGTGGATATATAATTGCTTTGTCAGATGGTATGGTGACACACGATCTGTATCTGCAACACGATTTTTTTCTTAAAAATGCATTCTCTTGGGTATGCTATAACATCTCAGTTTCACAGGCAGGAATCCCGGGCTAAATGAGAGAAAGGAAGGAAATAAGCACAAAACTTACCGTCACCAGTTCCCTTTCTTGCTCTCAAAGGGCATTTAGAAATTCATCAGAAAGATTTACTTTACTCTAGCATTCTTAACCTTAATGAAGTAATTTGAGTTTTCACTCTCAGAGAAGACTGTGGTGGGTGAAAAGAAGATTGAACAAGTCTTCACTGAAAGATATTAACTAATGGAATTAGTAAGCAAAAGACGGTAGGTTCAGAAGCATCATATCCCAGGCAAACTAATGTACAATGCATTTATATTCTCATGCAAGTAGATGAGATTGAATAGTGTGCACAGAATTTGAATGTTTCAAGTGATTCATTTGGAGCCTGGCTACAGTTCTAGCTTGCCCCTTTAGGCCAGAATGATTTGAGGATTTGTAGGTGAGAGTAACAGGACAGTAATTTACATATGTTTTCATTTCGTGTTTCTTATCTTCTAAAGCTTGAGGTATGAAATACCTTTGCTAGAAGTCTTGCTGAAATGTGATTGAATCACGGTGGCAGCTGATATACTCTTAGAAGACACCGCTATAGATGGACATTTCTCAGTAATCAGGTAAGCAGGCAAGCTGGCCTTTGTTCTCTGCATAATCTGAAGTGCTCTCTGATCTGCAGCATAGCACGTGAAAAGCAGCACATCTGAATTAACAAAGAGAGCTTTATTTCTATTCCACAATGAGGAAAGGTAGAAAGAGATTGGTGTGTGAATTTATTTATTCAGGAGCATGAGCTATCAGTTTGAGCAAAGGAAATGCAAATACAGGTTATGTTCTTGCTTCAAGGCTGCATTTCCTATCTCATGTTGTTGTATTATGTTTGTGTGCTGGGTCCAGAAACGTAGGCTCCCATTCAGTAGGCCACAGTGGAACAGCAAAAAGAATAGCTGCCTGGGCGAGAGGATGAATCCATGCTCATTCCAGCTCTGCCTCTGGTGGAAAGGAATATGCCCCTAACCAGGCTGGCCCGTACTTTCCCCTTTTTGAAAATCTACATATAAAGAGAGGTAATTGAGGACATAATAAAATGATTAACACACCAAATCTTTGAGTTTGTAGAAAGTTGCCATCTAAATTTTTGTCTTTGGATGAACTGAATTAGTATAGTGTTTATTTTCTGGTCCAAAATTCGGTGTTCCTGTATATGTAGGTGACCCTGCTGAAGTCAATGGAAACATCTTGGATGCGTTCAGATACTGAATTTGGGATTGGCAAAATAGTAGAGTCACTATCACCATCTTATGTCAATGTAGTCCCTGAATGGTAAAAACAATGAGTTCTTGCTTTATTGTGGTATTTTGAAATTTATTCTAACTACCCTAATTTGGGGTTATGATAATATCTCTATTCAGAGCAATAGCATTTGTTGTTATTTGATGTGTCTTGTGTGGTGATTCTTATACTGAATAATGGAGGCATATTTACTGCTGCTTGTCCAATTTGAAATTGATTTAAAGGCTCTACATTCATATTGGGAAAAACAAAATTCTTTGGCACTACATTGCTGACTTTAAAGAACATAACTTACGATTAGCCTTCCAGTCTTAGGTTGATTTGAAGATGTTTCACGTCGGATATCTGTGGCACTTTAGAGCAGTTCCCGGGTGAGGAATTTACACCTGGGCGTGAGGAGTGGGCAAGGGCATCTCTGAGCCAGCATTTCTTGTATAGTGTCCAGGCATTTAACAAATGGGCATTGAATGGTCATTTGAATCATGTATTTTCTAGGCTCTGGAAAATGCAAGAGGGAAAGTTGGAGAATCCTGCTCAATACAGGATTATCAGCTAAAATGCATCTCCTTCCTAACCCAGCCGTTGGTAGTTCTTTGGAGCTCTGAGCAGAGAGTAGCAGTTCATGGGAAACATGAGAAAGTTTAAAGGTCCTTCAGCAAAGATGTTGTGGAATGGTCAGAGTTAACCATGGTGGTGTTCAATTTAGTTCCTGGGGCTTCCATTTCCTCCTCCCTTCTTTGGAAATCATTTTCTGGTGTTCTAAGTCCGTATCTTGCCAAGTAGCAAAAATGTGGAGGAAAACCCCGGAAGTAGCTTGTGGTTAAGTTTCAAGTTTTTTGGCTTTTGTCCAAACACTCGTGAGCTTCATTTATGTTCACATATAAGAAAAGCCAACCCAGATCTCCTAATAATGCTTTATTTAGTGCTTAAACTTTAATTGCAGGGTACAAATGATACCATTAGGAACCGATATCAATACTAATGCCACCTATATTATTATTTACTCTGCTGAAAACTAAGCTTGTTGAAATATATTTATGAACACTGCATCCTAGCACTACACATTTAAAGCTTAATTCTGTGACTGTTCATGAATTCTCAGCATACTACAGTGTTGAGGCTTCTTAGCTTGAGATAAGTTCATTATGAAATGGGAGTGATAAAGTATGTTAGGGCATATTTTCTCCAGGTCACAAACACAAGCTGGTTTATGCAAAGGGTGAAGGAGCCTTTGTGTAAATCTAGTCCCTTTTCCTAACAAACAGTTAAACTCAGCATTTATGATGTATAAACTTTGCTCCTTAGCATTAAAATGTACCTTATTCATTCGGTAGATTTCTCTTTCAGCCATGGCTATTGTTTGTCACTAACAGCTAGCTTTTGTGAAGTTAATAAATGTGCATAATAAGGACATAAAGGTATGGAGAAGTAATACTGTAATCCTTTTGTTTGGATAATCAGTCTAATGTATGCAAATTAAACCTTATTAGTACTAGGGTTTTGTGTCTGCTTATCAAAATGTGCCATTTTCATGAAAATTGGAAGTCCATTATATAAAGTTATTATTAACAGTCATTTAGGAATTATATACGGTATGCAAATTAAAGTTGATTACAACTAATTAAGGGCTTTCTTTGTTATTTGACCTTGTCTGCTTTTTATGTAAATATGTTTCTTTTGGTCTGGCATATTTTTAGACTCAGAAAAGTATATTAAGACAAGTTACATTATGTAGTTTTTAATATATCTTTGTGTTGCCATTGTCTGTGCCCCTCATTTTACAGAGGCACATATGATATGTAAAGCCATGTATCTTATTTCACTGTTTGGGGATGGTTCTCTAGGTAAGCAGAATTTCTGAAATAGAAAACAATCAAATTTCCAGGTCCCTTCAATGAGTTTAATGGAAAATGAGCACAAATCCAGTATAACATATAAACAGTCTTCATGCCAGAGTACCCTTTTTTCCACTATTTATTGACTTCAGTGAATCTTGGGTTACAGATTTCCAAATGATGCTAAGTAATAAATGATCATTACTGGCTTACAGGGTGTCCTGCAAAACCTAATTGTTTGTTATCTATGAAAGCATTCAGCTACAGATAAGTGACTTTACCACAGAAGATGTAACAGGTTCAGTACCAATGGCCTTTAGGAAGAATTGTGCATACCCTGTAAAAATGAGGAGTTTCTCAGTGGGCAAGGAGGAAACATTTGAAGTGAGACTTTTAAACACTTATTAAGTTAAATCTTTCCTTCATTGTGGTTGCTCTAGTTGTTTTCTGTTAACAAAGAAGCTTGATACAGTGGCTGGAGCAAAGCATCCTGGGGCACTTGGTTTAATTGCATGACGGAAAAGATCCGTTAATCAATAGCTTTTCAAATGCCTTGAAGTATACTGGTAGGAAAAAGAATGTGAAGATAAACAGCCCAAGAAAAGAGGCCAGAATATTGCAAGAGTGAAGAAAAACAAATAGTATCTAGGTGTTTAAAAGGGGCAAGCCAGAAACTAGGAACCAAATCACCATTGAATTCACCAAAAGTTTGAACATTTTATTTTTTGACATTGAACAGAAACAGTCTAATCTTTGAAAAATGCCATTTGAATGCTTATAAAGGGATTGAAAACAGTTTTAATCAGAGTCTAATATACAATCAGAAAAGCACACATATCATAAATGTACAGCTTTTTAATTTTTCACAAACTCACCACTCTGGTGTAACCAGCATCCAGATCAAGGAGCAGCACATTAACAGCCCTCCAGGAACTCTCTGCTTTTTCATAAACCAGGCGACAGTATATGTGCAGGTTTGTTTGTAGACTTTTTTGGGGAAAATTGACTTTTTAACAATCTTGACTGCGCTAATCCATTAACATGGTATATCTCAGATAAAGGGACTTTTTTTTTGAGGCAAGTTCTCACTCTGTCACTCAGACTGGAGTGTAGTGGCACAATCATAGCTCGCTGTAGCCTCAACCTCTGGGCCCAAGCAATCCTTCCACGTCAGCCTCCTGAGTAGCTGGGACCACAGGCATGTGCTGTCACATCTGGCTAATTTTTGAAATTTTGCAGAGACAGGGGGGGTCTCCATATGTTGCCCAGGCTGATCTTGAATTCCTGAGCTCAAGTGATCCTTTCACTTGAGCCTCCCAAGTGCTGGGATTATAGGTGTGTACCACTGTGCCTGGCCTAAGGGACTCTTTATGATTCAGTAAACTCCCTGGAAAATGAAGGAAAATCAAGAAGAGAGAGGCTAAGTTTAGACATTTTTTTGGGGAGTTTGAGGGTTTCTGTATAGAGGTTCCACTTTACTATATCCTCTAGGAAAGTTGCAGATGTGTTCCCAGGCGTCATGGAGTGGTTATAGCTTTCATGTGGAGCCTCTCATTTTCTAGCTACCATACTCTTTTATCATCTTTCCCACTGAAAGTGTTCAGTGTCTTCCTCTCTCCCAGGGTACCCTCCATCATTCCTTGCCACATTTGCTCCAGTGTCTTAGCTGAGAGTTTTCAGTATATGTGGAGCATAGTTCCTTTGGCAATTTCCACTTTTGGTGCAGAACTCTTAGTGAATACTTTCTTCTCTATTTCAAAAAGAAGCAAATTCACACTTCTCAGGGTCAAAATATACCCTGCTGGAGTGTATAAACCACTGTTTTGTGTTCATGTGTTTTTTGAGATCTAGTTTTTCCAGTAGTTCCAGACATTTTTCCCCCCTCAGCAAGATATAGGACATTAGAATTCGCATCTCCATGGAAATGGAAAAAAGAAAAACAAAACCCAAAAACAACAGTTCTCATTTGCACCATGGCTCAATAGGTGGAAATGGAGAAAGGATCTCATGATACTGTCCCCACAGATAAGACAGACTGTATTGGACCACAATATAGGGGTTGCTGTGGTGCAGCTTTCTGCCTTCTAAGAAGCTCCTCTGCTCTTGTAGTTTTTGAGTGTGCCTGGAGAAGCTTCAGAAGGTTAGTAAGTGCCTGTGTAAGCAAGAGAGAGAAGACTGAAAGAGAACCCAGGAAATTCTTACAATGGTGCACAGAGAAGGAGGCAAATGCCAAGTCTCTAGTTTGCCTTCAGAACAATACAGAGAAACATAAATACAAGGAGAGTAAGGGTGACGCCCTATGTCAGGTGACTGAATATGTAAATCAGCGCTTCCTTTCCCATGTTTTGATAAACTCTGAGCCTGGGAATGGGAAATAAGGATGTAACACACTCCCACCTGGTCCTCAGCAGATGGGTAAAATGGGCTGGGCTGACCGCAGTTGAGCTGTAAGAGCCCTTAGGAACAGGGTCCCCCAAAGTCACCATTTTGCTTTAGAAGGTTTATTTTACATTTCTTAAAATAACATGGTAAAATTATAGGCAACACAAACAAGATTCAAGCTATGTTAGTCTTTTAATTCAGGCAGAATTTAATGTGTAATTAAGATTAATTATACCATAATGGAATTGTAGACACATGATTATTGCATCATATTCCTTGCAGACATGCATCTTGCTTTCACATCATCCTGGTTTCTCACATTGAGAAGCATGCTGAGAGGTAGAGCCAATGGAATTCGGCTGCATTTGCAGGATGTGTTTGCTGCAGGGTCGTTTTGGAAGTTAATTTTTGCCGATGTTCATTTCAGAATAATTGAAATATGCCCAACCGTGATGGCCTTTAAAAATATCCTGCTTTTTTGTTTTGAGAGAAAGCCAACCTTAAAATATTTCCATTAGAAAAAAAAAATCTCCATCAGAGGCTGAAAGCATTTGTGTGTGTTGTTAAGTTTAGGAAATCACCTGAGTGTTTAGATTGTGTGTGAAGGTAAGAAGAATTTATTTTTCACTCATGATTCAAAATATGAGAGGGGATTTGGAAATGTTCTAGAATAGGCCACTTGCTGAGTCAGAAGGGAAGATGGGGTAAAGCTTTATAGACAGCTTTGACTCTCCTATTGAAAAGAGAAAAAGAAATCCAAAGAAGGAAATTTTATTATATACTACAGTACATTATTTAAGTATATAACAAGTATGGCAACTTTGAGTCAATACTTAAATCTGTATAATTAGACCCAGAGGGTTTTTTTTAGCTTCAGTATTCTTGGCTGTTATTTCAACTGTAAAAGGGAATGATTCTCAAAAATGAATAATATACAGATCTTTAATTACTTAATTATACACTTTTTATTATGGAAATTTTCAACATACATATTCAGAACCTTTTAAAAGAGAAAAAATTTATTGGATCCTAGTGTTGACCTAAATTATTTTTATTATGTGCTAACATATGATCAGTTATAACTCCTTTTGCTTACAGCTTTTATACAAGTGTAAAACCAAATCAAGCAGCATACAGGAAACACTGGCAAATGTATACTCTATAGCATTTAAAATAACAATTTTTTTTTTTTTTTTTGAGACGGAGTTTCACTAATGTTACCCAGGCTGGAGTGCAATGGCGCGATCTTGGCTCACCGCAACCTCCGCCTCCTGGGTTTAGGCAATTCTCCTGCCTCAGCCTCCTGAGTAGCTGGGATTACAGGCACGCGCCACCACGCCCAGCTAATTTTTTGTACTTTTTTGGTAGAGACGGGGCTTCACCATGTTGACCAGGATGGTCTCGATCTCTTGACCTCGTGATCCACCCGCCTCAGCCTCCCAAAGTGCTGGGATTACAGGCTTGAGCCACCGCGCCCGGCTAAAATAACAATATTAATTTAGAGCAAAGGATGATGTTGATTTTCTGGAAATACTTTTTTTAACATTTTGAGACAGGGCCTCATTCTGCCTCATTCTGTTGCCCAGGATGGGATGCAGTGGGCAGTTAGAGCACACTGCAGCCTTGAACTCCTGGGCTCAAGGATCTTCTTGCCTCAGTCTCCTGAGGGGCTAGGACTCCAGGCACGCACTACCACACCTAGATACTTTTTTATTTTTATTTTTTCTGTGGTGATGGGGTCTTGCTATGTTGTCCATGCTGGCCTCAAACTCCTGGGCTCAAGGACCTCCCACGTCAGCCTCCCAAAGTGCTGACACTGCAGGCACGAGCCACCACACCCAGCCTGGAATTACTTTTTAAGCCCACCTATATTCTTTTATCACTAGGTCACCACAATCTAAGCCATCTTACTCTGGCCGAAATTATTATAAATCCACCTTAAAATTAGAGCATTGAAATAGGATATAACCTTTCATTATAAGGCAGATTGTCCAGGTTATCTAGAACATCCACTAAGATGACCATCTAAATAAGGAATTAGCAAACTTTCTCTGTAAAGGACAGGGCCTGATAGTAAATACTTTAAGCATCGAGGGGGCCATACAGTCTTTCACAACAACTCAACTCTGCCGTCGTATTGTGAAATTGGCTATAGATAGTCTTTACGTGAATGGGCTTGGCTGTGTTTCAATAAAACTTTATTTACAAAAACAGGTAGTGGGCAGGATTTAGCCATAGGATGGCATTTGCCAACCCCTGATTTAAATGAAAATAGAGGGTTAAAAAATCTTGGCGAAATCCTTGCAGGCTATTTGAAAAACAATACATACCCCAAATTTCTGGGAGATTCTGTATAGGTGGGGTATGTGTGAGTGTACATTTTCAATTAGGTTTTCAAAAATTATGCAAGCAAAACATCCTCATTTTGACAAGTGAAACAATTCAGTGATACATTAAGAAGTGTTATTAATCTTTCACTCCCTCCATTCTCACTGTCCTCAGATAAAAATATTAATAGCTTAATTCACAATTGACCCTATTCTTTATGGGTAGACATATCTATAAAAACATATAGGTTGTACTTCTACTCCACTCTTTGATGGGTTGTATTAGTCTTTTTTCCTGCTGCTAATGAAGACATACCAGAGACTGGGTAATTTACAAAGGAAAGAGGTTTAATGGACTTACAGTGTCACATGACTGGGGAGACCTCACAATCATGGCGGAAGAGCAATAGGATGTCTTACGTAACAGCAGGCAAAAAGAACATGTGCAGGGGATCTCCCCTTTATAAAACCATCAGATCTCGTGAGACTTACTCACTATCAAGAGAACAGCGTGGGAAAAACCCACCCCATGATTCAGTTACCTCTCACTGGGTCCCTCCCACAACACATGGGGATTATTACAATTCAAGGTGGGATTTGGTGGGGGGGACACAGAGCCAAAGCATATCATGGGTCTTCTATAAATGTTTCTCAGCATTAAAAAAAGTTAGACAAGCTATCATGTATCAATCCAGACCAAAAGACATAGGTCTGTTTTTTCCCTTCAACTTCTAGTGTGAAAAATTGAAACAATAGTATATTGAATACCTATATAACTTTGGTCTAGATTTAGTTATTAACATTTTACTATATTTGTGCTCATATTCTTCCTCCCGTTTGTCTGGTTAAGCCATACAAAATTCTAAATACTCAACTGTTTTTGACCTTAAAAGTGGCAGTTTGATACAGTGCAACCTAATATTTTTTCCTGAATCATTTGAGACAGAGTAAGTTGGACATTGTAATGCTTCACTTATAAATATATCACAAGCATTGCCTAAAACATAAGGACCTTTTTGTACAAACCCACAAAGCCATTATCATATCTTAGAAAATCAATAATTTCCTTATAGCTTATATCCAGTTTATTTTTAAATTTCCCTGATTGTATCTAAAATTTCTTTTTTTTTTTTTTTTCCTGAGACAGAGTCTCACTCTGTCGCCCAGGCTGGAGTGCAGTGGCATGATTTTGGCTCACTGCAACCTTCGCCTCCCGGGTTCAAGCGATTCTCATGCCTCAGTCTCCCAAGTAGCTGAGATTACAGGCACGTGCCACCATGCCTGTCTGATTTTTGTATTAAGTAGAGACAGGATTTCACCACGTTGGCTAGGCTGGTCTTGAACTCCCGACCTCAAGTAATCCACCTACCTCAATCTCCCAAGTGTTGGAATTACAGGTGTGAGCCACTATGTCCAGCTAAAATCTTTTTAGAGCTACTTTTTAAAGAATCAGAATCCAATAAAAGTTTACACATTACTTTTCATTTTATGCCTCTTAATTTGGAACAGTTCCCCACCATTTTTATTCCTTATTCTTGACCTTGGCAGGAGACCAGGTCAATTGTCTTGCAGAATGCTCTACATTCTTTATTTGTCTGATTATTTCCTCAGGGTGTTGTTTAATTTGTTCTTCTATTACCTATTTTTCCTGGAAACTGAAATTTAAGTCTAAAGGCTTGGTTAGATTTGGGTTTGGATATATTTGGCAAAAATAGTTCGTAGATTATTCTGTGTACTTCTATTTTATAACCTTAGGAGGTATATAATATCAGACTACCCCACTGTAGGTGATTTGATAACTTGGTTAAGATGGTGACCACTAAACCTTTTCTGTTGTAAAGGTATGCTTTTTCCTTAACATTCTTTTAAGGTAAGTGTAATGTTACATTGTGTAGCCTCTTTATGTGAATAAATATGAATAAATAAGCTACAGTTTATTCAAGCATTTCTTTATTGGTAGACATTCAATTTGTTTCCATTTTTTTTGCCACTGAATTGTTTCATGAGAAATCTTGAATTTAAGTGTTCTTAAATATTGGTGTCTGTATTTCTGTGGAACAGATTTCCCAATGTGGGTCAAGAAGCAGGTATATTTTTAATTTTGACATTTATTTATTTGGCATTTAAAAATTTTATTTGACATTACAGATTTTCCAAAAAGGTAACATTTATATCAACAATATGCAAGACTGCTCATTTCCCCAAATCTTCAACGTTATTGGATATAATTACCTTTGAATCCCCACCCCCCAAGTCTGATGGGTAAAATCCCATATTTTATTTTGCATGTCTATGAGTACTAATGAGGCTGTGCAGTCTCTTATATGATTTTTGACTCTTCAGATTTCTTTTTCTATCCTTAGTCTTTGCCTGTTTCCCCCAATATTTCACTTTATTGATGGTTCTTTTGTTACAAAAAAAGATTAAGATTTAAAAAATATAGTCACATAGGTCTATCTTTGTCTTTATGATTCCTGGTTCCTGGGTTACCTATCTGATATCAGAAAGTCTCCCTACACTAAGATACTATAAAATTATCCTAAATTGTATTTCATTATTATTCTATTTTTCTTTATTATGTGATATGACAAAGTCTAGTTTTGTTTCCCTTTGAATAGCTAGCAATTATATCAGCATTGTATATTAAATAATTCATCCTTTTGGCAAAGATTTGAAGTTCCACCTTTGTTGAAATGTAAATTTGTAGAAATTCCATCTTTGTGGAATTTCTGCTCATGTAGTGAGTTCTTAGATATGTTTCAGTTTATTTCTGAACTCTCCATTTTCTTCTACTGATTTATTTATCTGTTCCTATGCCATCTTGTTTTTATTTTAGTATTTTAAAAGTAATTTTTAATCTTGATAAGACTTCATTATTTTTCACTTAAAAAATATACAGGTAATCAATTTGCAGTGATTTATTCTTCCACATGAACTTTAAAATCATTTTCCTCCATTCCTAACTCAGTTACTTAGGATTCTGGTAGAGAGTGTATTAAAAGCATACACAAATGTTTATAAAAATGCATGTATATGTACGTGTATAATACATTTAGAAGAAATTCACATTTTAATAGTGAGATAAGTGTATATATGTTTATGTACATGGATGAATGTATATAGTGTATGTATGTAATACATTTATGAAGGATTAATGTATTAGCCACATGACATTGAAATGATAGCAAAAGAGAGACTTGATTTTGGTGAATTTCTTCCCTAAAATACTTTCCCCTCACCATTGATGCCCAAAACACAGAAAGATTTAGAGCTTTAGCCCAGAAGACAAAATTAATAGATTTGGGTGTCATTGGAGTGCCGTTTTCTTTTGAATTGTAAAAGATAAAGTGTTTTTCTGCCTGCTATGGGAATAAGTGTATCGGTGTATTTCTGTAATGTGTCAGTAATGTATTCCCAGGTGTGCTTGAAAACCTGTCTAGATACTATTAATGTCTTAGTAAATCCATTTCCATCTGTCACACTATCATGTATCCTCTCTGTGTCTCCCTCAACATACAAATATTCATTTTCTCACTTCAAATTAAAGACTTTTAGCACAGGTCAAATACCATTACAGTGAACTCTGCAGGTGTGTCAAATACTTCCTGTATCATTTGGTGTACGATGGAAATTGCCTTCCCAGCTCACATACCCTGTTGCTCCAGCTCAGGGGCCGGGGATGTTGCCGTGTGGATTCACGACCCTCTCAGGCAGCCAGAATTTCTGGTAGCAGCAGGGTTTCTCCACTGTAACTTTTCCAATTCCAGCTGCTTGATTGTCAAGGCCACTGACCTCGAGTAAAGCACTCAAGAGCCTTAGGCAAGGATTTAGCAGGGGAGAAGTAAACTGGATTTGTTAGGAAGTGATATGAATGTTCTATTTAGAAGAGACATAGATCTCCAATATGGGGAGAAAACCAAGGACTCTGGGCCCACTGTACCTGGGTCTGAGTCCCAGCTCTACCACTGCCTTGGCAGTACCAGCTTGGGCATGGGACTTAAACCACTCAGTGCCTGAGTTTCCTCATCTGCAAAGTGGATATTAAAATGGCACTAGAATCATAGGTCCATTGTGAGGATTAAATGACCGGACATATGTAATACTTTTGAAATCATGCCTGGCACACAATAAACACTTTATAAGTGTTCGTTATATTTTTTATTATTTGTTCCTTGAGGGAGAATTTGGACACAGAGGCTGAGGTTATAAGGGAAAAAGCAGGAAGGAGACAGAGTGTGAAGGCCTCAGGTTGGTGGACAGCTTTAGAATAGGCTTCTATTCCAGGAGAGAGATAGGGCACAAGGCAAGCAATTGAGTTAGAAATACTGTTGTGTGAGTGACTCCTGGAAGGATTAGGGAAGAACTGAAATGCCAAGAGCTGTGTATTCCAAGTTATAACTAGTCACCCTGGGTCCTGGGCCGATAGGAGCATACGTAATTCCAGACCTCACCTGCTGAGGTTCCAGCCAAGATTGGCTGCATCACTCAAAATGAAGGGCATCAGTGGGCTGACCTGGACAATGTATGGCAGAATATAAATCAGTCTCCTCCTTTTATTTGTCCTCCTCTTTCTTTTTTATTATTTTTATTATTATTGTTAGAGACAGGGTCTTGCTGTGTTGCCCAGGCTGGAGTGCAGTGGCTATTCACAGGCACAGTCCCACTACTGATCAGCATGGGACTTTTGACCTGCTCCATTTCCAATCAGGGTCGGTTCATAGGCAACCTGGTGGTCCCCTACTCCTGGGAGGTCACCATATTGATGCGGAACTTAGTGCAAACACCTGATAGACATAGTGCATTACAACCCAGAACACTTGGACTCAAGTGATCCTCCTGCCTTAGCTTCCTGAGTAGCTGGCACTACAGGCACATACCACCATGCCCAGCTCCTTTTCCTTTTTCTAATGGATGATTTCAAACACATCTCAAAGTAGAGTAACCAGCATAATACATTTTCATGAATCCATCACTTGGATGATCAACTTTTGCTTTATTCTTACTCTCATTCACTTCCCCATCCTGAATATTTTGAAGCATATCCCACATGTCAGTACATCTGCATCTCTAAAAGATGAAGACTTTAAAAAAAATGCTGGCTATATTTACAAATGAAAATTTACCATTTTAACCTTGTCAGGTGTACATTTCAGCGCATTAAGTATAGTCACATTATTGTGCTACCGTCGCTACCATTAGTCTCCAGAACGTCTTCATTATCCCCAACAATTGTGTACCCATTATGCTACACTCTCCACTCCCGCTCTCAGCAGCCCCTGACACCTACCATTCTACTTTCTGTCTCTGAATTTGACTAATCTAGGTACCTGGTAAATGGAATCATACAGTATTTGTTATTTTGTCATTTTTGTGTTTGGCTTATTCCACCTAGCATAATTTTTTTTTTTTTTTTTTTTTTTTTTTTTTTTTTTTTTGAGATGGAGTCTTGCTCTGTTACCCAGGCTGGAGAGCAGTGGCCCCATCTCGGATCACTGCCATCTCCACCTCCCTGGTTCAAATGATTCTCCTGCCTCACCCTCCCGAGTAGCTGGGATTACAGGCATGTGCCACCATGCCTGGTTAATTTTTGTATTTTTAGTAGAGCCGGGGTTTCACCATGTTGGCCAGGCTGATCTCGAACTCCTGACCTCAGGTGATCTGCCCACCTTGGCCTCCCAAAGTGCTGGGATTATAGGTGTGAGCCATCGTGACTGGCCACATAACATTTTTAAGTTTCCTCCATGTTGTAGCATGTACCAGAATTTCACCCCTTTGTAAAGCTGAATAATAATATTCCATTGTATGTATGTACCACAGAATTCTTTTTAGAGCATAACCACAATACCATAATTATACCTACGAAACAATAACTTTTATTTTTGAGACAAAGTTTCACTGTGTCACCCAGGCTGGAGTGCAGTGGCTCAATCTCAGGTCCCTGTAACGTTTGCCTTCTGGGTTCAAGTGATTCTTCTACCTCAGCCTCCTGAGTAGCTGAGATTACATGCCTGGCTAAGTTTTGTGTTGTTAGTAGAGACAGGGTTTCACTATGTCGCCCAGGTTTCACTATGTTGTTGAGATCTTGAACACCTGACCTCAAGTTGTCTACCCACCTTGGCCTCCCGAAGTGCTGAGATTACAAGCATGAGCTACTGCCATTGGCCAATGGTAATTTCTTAAAATAATCTCATTCCCAGTCAATATTTAAATTTCCTCAATTGTGGCTGGGCATGGTGGCTTACACCTGTAGTGCCAGCACTTTGGGAGGCTGAGGTGGGCAGATTACTTGAGGCCAGGAGCTCGAGACCAGCCTGGCCAACATGATAAAACCCCATCTCTACTAAAAATAAAAAATTAGCCAGGCATGGTGGTGGGCACCTATAATCCCAACTACTCGGGAGCTTGAGGCAGGAGAACTGCTTGAACCCGGGAGGCGGACGTTGCAGTGAGCCTAGATTGCACTACTGCACTCTAGCCTGGGTAACAGAGTGAGACTCTGACCCACCCCCCCAAAAAAAAAAAGAAAAATTCCCCAATTGTACCATAAACATACTTTTTAACAGTCTGGTTGTTTGAAACAGGATTCAAATAAGGCCCATTTGAATGTAAATTAGTTCAGCCACTCCAGAAAGCAGCCTGGAGATTTATCAAAGAACTTGAAACAGAGCTACCATTCAACTTAGCAGTCCCATTACTAGGTATATACACAAAGGAAAATAAATCATTCTACCAAAAAGACACATGCACTTGTATGTTCATTGCTGCACAATTCACAATAGCAAAGATGTGAAATCAACCCATCAATGGCAAATTGGATAAAGAAAATGCAGTACGTGTACACCACGGAATACTATGCAGCCATAAAAAAGAATGAAATCATATCATTTGCAGCAACAAGGATGGAGCTGGAGGTCATTATCTTAAGCAAATTAACACAGGAACAGAATGCCATATACCACATGTTCTTGCTTATAAGTGGGAGCTAAACATTGAGCATACATGGACATAAACATTGGAACAATAGACACTGCAGACTACTAAAGTGCGGCATGAGTTAAAAACCGATCTATTGGGTACTTCACTCCCTACCTGGGTGATGGGATCCATCCCCAAACCTCACCATCACACAGTATTCCTGTGTAGCAAATCTGCACATGTACACCCCGTATCTAAAATAAAAGTTGAAATTTTAAAAAGTAAGGCATTCATTGTGATTATTGCAATTTGTCGATATTTCTTTTCTCTTTTAATCCACAAGTCCTTTAAGTTTTTCAAAATTCCCTATTTATTTGTTGAAGAATCTGGGTGGTTTGACTTGTAGAATTTTCCAGGGTCTAGATTTTGCCAGTTACATCCCTACATTGACATTTAACATCTTATTTTGTTCCCTGTGTTTTCTATAAATTGATAAATTGGTAGTTAGACACAGAGGCTTGCTCAGATTCAGGTTTGATTCTTTGGCAAGAATATTTCATAAGGAGTGCTATATATGGGAGACACATGGTATCCAGTGGTTTCTTTTTCCGTGATGTTAGCAGCCATTAATGATCATTGTTTAGGTCCGTTAATTCGTTAGAGGATATTCTAATTCCGTCATTCATTCTTTTTTTTTTTTTTAATTGCATTTTTGGTTTTGGGGTACATGTGAAGAACATGCAAGATTGTTGCATAGCTACACACATGGCAGTGTGATTTGCTGCCTTCCTCCCCTTCACCTATATCTGGCATTTCTCCCCATGCTATCTCTCCCCACCTCCCCACCACCCCCGTCCCTCCCCTAGTTCCCCCAACAGACCCCAGTGTGTAGTGCTCCCCTCCCTGTGTCCACGTGTTCTCACTGTTCAACACCCGCCTATATCGTTCTACTATAAGGACACATGCACACGAATGTTCATTGCAGCACTGTTTACAATAACAAAGACCTGGAACCAACCCAAATGCCCATCTATGATAGACTGGACAGGGAAAATGTGGTACATATACACCATGGAATATTATGCAGCCATCACAAATGATGAGTTCGTGTCCTTTGTAGGGACATGGATGAACCTGGAAACCATCATTCTCAGCAAACTGACACAAGAGCAGAAAATCAAACACCGCATGTTCCCATCATTCATTCTTTGTTAGTTGGACTACTTTTATGAATAGAAACTTTCCCTTATTTATTATTTGGTTACTGTGAGATAGACTGTGTTAAAAGAAGGCAAGATAAATGCTTGTTTCTTTCCTTTTATTTACCAGTTTGCATACAAGTGAATTGGTTCCCTTGCATCTACAAAGGTGACTAACAAGAGTTTAATTTTCATTTTTGTTTTTTGAGATGGAATCTCGCTTTGTTGCCCAGGTTGGGGTGCAGTGGCACAATCCTGGCTCATTGTAACCTCCTCTTCTCAGGTTCAAGTGATTCTCCCGCCTCAGTCTCCTGAGTAGCTGGGATTACAGGCAGGTACCACCATGCCTGGCTAACTTTTTGTACTTTTAGTAGAGACAGGGTTTCACCATGTTGGCCAGGCTGCTCTCGAACTTCTGACCTCAGGTGATCCACTGGCCATGGCCTCCCAAAGTGCAGGGATTACAGGTGTGAGCCACCGTGCCCAGCCATTTTTTTTTTTTGAGTGATTTTATGAACTCATGGATTTTTCAAATATTTGATGCATTTAAATTAATTTTCATCATTGTTATTATTGATGTTCCAATGATTCCCTCTTTGGTTAATGGGACTCTTCAAGTTGGTGCCCTAGTTCTTTTGACACAGCACCAGGATTATTATAGTTCCTTGGCTTTCTGGTGTAACAGGATGATCCAGGCTCATCTTACACATTTTTCTTGTCCTTGCTATGTCTCCAAAATGTCCTGGTTCCTTTCAGTGGGAATGAGTATTTAGAGATCACAATCTGGGTCATGAGGTGCTCATTACTATTAGGCTAGCTCTTCTTATTTAATAATTCATTCTTCTTTCTAGTTATAAAGATAAAACAAATTCACTCTATAACATTTGGAAGATATCAAAAATAATAGAGACAATCACTATTTATATTTTGGTATACCATGTATGCCCGTATATAAGTGTTTCCCCTGAAATTATCCCTCAGAAAAGAAGGCATCACCTTATATGTGAGCTCTTATAAAACCTCTTTCATTATGGGATGACCTCTATTTGGGGAATAAAATTTCTAGTGATAGCATCATACACAGGTTCAAATTATTATGTATCTCAGACAGAATGGATTTGATGGAGATGCAGACTCTAGGAAACTGTGGTTTTCAAACTTATTTACTTGTCAAGCCACTGAAAGAATTTTGAAAAACAATACACTTTCTCATACTTTAAATTGGTACTTAAAGTTTTAATCACAAGGTTAAGTGGTTACAGAGGATGCAATTCTAGCATATTGTAAATATTGACATTTTAGAATGAAACTGCTTCAAGTGTTTGCCACTCCTGGAAATAAAAATAGAGTAAAACGGCTATGCCATTCTTTAAATTTATTTAAGGAAATCTAAATTCTATAGTGATTCAATAAACCCATCTTTCCCTAAAAAAGCTCACAAATTATTTAAAAAATTTATATTGTTATAATTCTCTATGTAATAATAATTACATTTTATTTTCCTCACAGAATTTTATCCTAACACAGGGAAGTCTCTCTATCGTATTTCTTGGCAATATATTGTGTGTGTGGTCGTGTGTGTGTTTGAAATGTGAAAAAATTTTCCCCATGATCATAAGGCGTGTTAGCAAATTGATCCCAGACAGAGTTACACAGTGGATCAAATTATGCAATTGATCAAATTACAAATATTCGACAAATTTTGGTAAACATTTATCTAACTTAAAACATTATATTGGAAAAGAATCTCTCAATGAGATAGATGAGACGTTTTCTCCTTAATTTATGTATTAAAAATAAGCATAATTCATTGCCAGAATGAGACTGCATTTGGCATCAGTTCTATTACTGGTTGGTTTCCTTTCTTCCTCCCTCCCTCCCTTCTTCCTTCCCTCCTTCCTTCCCTCCCTCTCTTCCTTACTCTCTTTCTTTTCTTTCTAAGAGACAGGGTACTACTGTGTCACCTAGCCTGCTCACTGCGGCATCGGTCTCTGTGGCTCAAGCAATCCTTCCACTCCAACCTCCTGAGTAGCTTGGACTACAGGTGTGCACTGCCACACCCAGTTAATTTCTTTTTTTGTGGAGGTGGGGTCTTGCTATGTTGCCCAGACTGGTCTTGAACTCCTGGCCTCAAGCCATCCTCCCGCCTTAGCCTTCTAAAGTACCACTGCACCCAGTCACTAATTTTCATTTTCTATAAATGGAAGTTCTGAGAAAACTTGTTTATATAAACAGAAAGTTGGAAATGGAAAGCGTTTTTGTTTATAGCCATGTCACTTAAGTCTTTGAATTTTCTCCTATTTAGATGCCAAAAATCACATGGTAATCTATCATCAGAAATTATTCTTAATCATCTGTTAGCTGACAACTCAGTTTGGTCCTCCTTCGATTTTGTTGAACTCGAAGACTTAGAAACCACCTTACTTGTAAAAAAAATTTGGTACTTAATCATTAATGTCTTTCACCTTCTCCACACTAATGCCAGTACTGTATTTGGAATTAACCCTTTGTTTGGCACACTGGAGGTTTTTTACACCCTTGTACAACATCCCATGGTAAATGTAGAAAGGGGAGACTGTGAAAGGGAAGGCAGACATGGGAACCTGCTCCTCTATCACAGATGTACTTTCAGGAGGTCAGTTTTTGGAAAAGAGTCTATAAATTTGAGGCTCTGGGAACAGATTCTTTTAAAACTGTTACCATGTACCACTTGGAAAGCCTTTACTGTATTCCTGAGTGTACGCATTAACCCAGCTTGAGATTCTAGCATCTCACTGTGAAAGACTCAGAACATGGTTCTGGTGATCACAAGCATGTGAATAATGAGGATAACGTTATTTTATGCAATGTGAACAGGGGAAAAGAGCAATATTTTGAAATTAACATTTAGTTTATATTATATGTAATATTAAATATGTATGTATAATTTATAATTAAATACCCTAAGTAGATATTTGGCTATTTCAGCCACATCGTAAGTGTTCAGATTATTATATAAGCTTGACAAAATCGTTTTGAGGATAAGCTTCACATTGTGAAAATGGGGGATTGCTTCCTATTTGAGCATATGCAGTATAAAGTTCTAATTTTCTTTTATGTATGTATGCATATATAAATGCCATATATATCTTTTGTAAAGTTAAGACCATTCAATACTTTTTTGTTTTATGTAAGATGTATTTTTAAACTTAAATTAAAAAAAAAAGCTTTACGATCTTTTATAATGGAAAAATATAAACAAATTTTAAAGAAAACTTTACAATTTTTTATTATGGAAAAATATAAGTGTATTAAAGTAGAGAGAACAATATAGTCAACCCTCATGTACCTGTCCCCCAAATTTAATAATTAGCAATTCATGGCCAACCTGTCCATCCGTATTCCACACTCGAATTTCTTTGAATTAAATTTGAGGCAGTGTGTCATTTCTTACATAAACATTTCAGTATGAACTCTGAAAGGAGAGACCTCTTAAATAAGTGTAGCCATATATCATTATTGCTCCTAAAAAATAATTTCTTCCTATCGTCAAATATCTAGCTCAAGGTCAAGTTACCATAATTGTCTCATAAAATTTTTGTGTCTGTTAGTTCAAATGAGTATCCAACTATCTATATTGTGATTAATTATATCTCCTACATCTCTTTTAATCAATTAGCTCCTCCACCATCTCTGTTTCTTTGCATTTCATTTGCTGAAGGAATTGTGTCATTCATCTAGTAGCATTTCCCACAGCCTGGATTTTGCTGAATGCATGCCCGTGGTGTCATTTAACACATTCCTATATTCCTCACTTCCCTGTTATTCCTATAAATTGGTAGGTTGAGAAGTTTGATTGGATTCAGTATATGTGTATATTTGCATGTATATATCTAAATATAGGTCAATATAAATATATCAATATATAAAAATATAAATATATTTGTTTTGTTTGGCAAAAGTATTTTAGAAGACATGTAATATTCTATCTCTTATTGTTTTTAGCTGCTTTGTTACAGCATCATTGACATACTATAAACTGCACATATGTAAAGTGTATAATTTGATAAGTTTTGGAATATGTTTACACTGTGAAACTATTGCTACAGTCAAGATAATGAACATAGTCATCACTAAAAGACTGTGTCACGAGGGATGAGCATGGCAAAAAGTGAAAGATGTAAGCAGAAGGGAAACTTGATTTTGTCACACATTAAATTGGAGCAGACCTTCATGAACCTGTGGTTTTGAAACATTTTAGCAATGAAATAATTTCTTTTAGATGAAATCTTTTTTTTTTTTTTTTTTTTTTTGAGAGGGAGTCTCGCTCTGTTGCCCAGGTTGGAGTGCAGTGGTGCGATCTCGGCTCACTGCAACCTCCACCTCCTGGGGTCAAGCAATTCTCCTACCTTAGCCTCCCGAGTAGCTGGGATTATGGGCACATGCCCCCATGCCTGGCTAATTTTTGTATTTTTAGTAGAGACGGGTTTCACCATACTGGCCAGGCTGGTCCCTAACTCCTGACCTTGAGATCCACCCACCTCGGTCTCTCCAAGTGCTGGGATTACAGGTGTGAGCCACCGCCCCTGGCCTAGATGAAATCTTATACGGGACTCTAATACATAGGGCTGGGCACAGGGGCTCACACCTGTAATCCCAGCACTTTGGGAGGCCAAGGCAGGAAGATCGCTTGAGGTCAGGAGTTCAAGACCATCCTAGGCAACGTAGTGAGACCTCATCTCTATAAATAAATAAATAATAGCTGGGTGTGATGACACATGTCTGTACTCCTAGCTACTCAGGAGGCTGAGGTGGGAGGACTGCTTGAGCCTGGGTGATTGAGACCCTGTCTGTAAAAAACAAAACAAAACAGAGCCAAACCCTAATATGTAATAGAGACGATTAGAGGGGGATTGTTTTAATAGTATGTCTATTTTGTAAATATTATCTGTTTTATAGATATTAACTAATACAATGAAGTATTATTTATTATTGACTTAATCATGTGAAAGTGTTATTGGTTTAATGAAGTGTTATTAATGGATTTGTGCTTCTTACCACAATTAAAAATTAAAAATTTTTAAATAAATCAGCTACTGACACTGACATAATTTACTTATTTAAAATTCTTTTTAAAATGTTTAGCTGTGGTAGAATACATATAACATAAAAGTTACCATTTTAACCACTTCTAAGTGTACAGTTCAGTAGTGTTAAGTATTGTCACATTGTTGTACAACCGATCTTTACAACTGTTTTCATCTTGCAAAGCTGAAACTCCATACCCATTAAACAGTTCCCCATTTTCCCCTTCTACCAGCCCCTGGCAAACACCACTCTGCTTTCCATCTCTGTGCATTTGACTACTCTAGATACCTCACATAAGTAGAGTCATGCAGTGTTTCTCCTTTTGTGACTGACTGACTTCTCTTAGCACGATATCGTCAAGGTTCATCCATGTTGTAGTATGTGTCAGAAGTTCCCTGTTTTTGGGAGGGGAACATCACACACTGGGGGCTGGGGGGTGGGGGGCTAGGGGAGGAATAGCAGGGGGTGGGGGGATTGGGGACGGATAGCATTAGGAGAAATACCTAATGTAGATGACGGGGTGATGGATGCAGCAAACCACCATGGCACGTGTATACCTGTGTATCAAACCTGCATGATCCGCATATGTACCCCAGAACTTAAAGTATAATAAATAAATTAAAAAAAAAAAGAAAAAAGTTCCCTGTTTTTTAAGGCTGAATAATACTCCATTGTATTTATATGGCACATTTTCTTTATCCATTCGTACATTGATCCACACTTTCCTCCTTTTTGGCCATTGTGAGTCCTGCTGCTGTGAACATGGGTATACAACTATCTCTTTGAGATCCTGTTTTCAGTAGCCAATTTACTTTTGTATTTTGCTTTGGCTGTATAATATAAAAAATCTTACCTCATATAGATAAATAATTGCAAATGGTGACAGTTTGTAATAGCTCACCATGGAGTGTTATAACTCATCTGAATATAAACTCATCTATAATCATGTAAGGCAAATTTTGAGACATTTTAGTTCCAAAGTCAATCATTAGCAATACCTAAAAGCTTTTCTGTTTTTTTTTAACCAGTAAATGTACAATTTGGAGACTCAGTGAAATGATTGCTAGCTAAAATTTATATCTTATGATACAATTTGTGATGCCATTTAAAGGAATTTTTGACCTCTCGTTCTTTTTTTTGGTAGGATATTCTCTAAAATATTAAAAGCAATCAGAGACAGTTTGGTTTTCTTGAGGACTCCATGCTTTGTTTCAGTTTCATTTTTAACATTTATTTGCAATTTTAAAACTTGATAACAGTGTAACTCTCTATTGCCAAACTGATTGCTTCGAATACTAAATATCTAGTCAACAAATATTTATGGGGTAGCCCATATTAGGTCCACAATTCATAAATAATGAAGAAAACATACATAATCCATGGCTTCATGGAACTCACGGTTTACTAGGTTTGATGAATAGTAAATAAGTAAACAGACAACTAAATAATAATCATAAACCATGGGTTTTTATAATAGAAAATAACGGTCTACTGTAAGAATAACAGGGATGAATACTTTAGGTGAGATGGGCAGGGAAGGCCTCTCTGAAGAGGTGACATTTAAGATGAGCCCTGATGGCAAGAAGGAACCTGCCATAATATGGGAAAAGACCATTCAAACAGTGGCAGTAGCATGGACAGTGATTCTACAGCCTGAAAGAGCTTGATGTGTTTGAAAAACTGCAACGAGATCCACGTGGTGCAACCATATTCAGTATATTCATTTCCTTTCACTGCTGCAACAAATTACCACAAACTTAATGGCAAAACACAACACACATTTAGAGTTCAGGGGGTCAGAAGTCTGACCCAAACTTTATGGGGCCAAAGTCGAAGTGTCACCAGGACTGTGTTCCTTCTGCAGGCTCTAAGGAAGAATCAGTCTCCTTGCCTTATCCAGCTTCTAGAGGCCACCTGCATTCCTTGGCTCATGGCCCCTTCCTCTATCTTCAGAGTCTGCTTTTGTCCTCACATCACCTCTCACTCTGACTCTCCTGCCTCTCTCCAAGAACCCTTGTGATTGCATTGGGCCCATCTGGATAATACAGGATCATCTTCCCATCTCAAGATCCTTAATCACATCTGCAAAGCTTCTCTTGCCATATAAGGTAATATTTACAAGTTTCAGAGATTAGGACATGAAAATTTTGGGGTCTGTTTTTCTGCCTACCACCTTCGGGGAGTAGAGAAATGAGAAACAAAGCTGTATAAATGAGTGTACTATGTTCTATTCAGAGATGTTTTGGTTAGCAGAGTTTATATTCATTAGAGTTTAATGTAGGCTACGATAACAAAAAGACCCCACAGTATTTTGGCTCAAACAAAATAGGAGTTATTTCTGTTTCATGTAATAATCCCGAAGAAGGCAGTCCAGGGCTGGGAGGATGGCTTTGCTCCATGAGGTCGTTCAGAGGTCCAGGCACATTCTGTCTTGTTGCATTGCCAGCCTCAACACGTGACTTGCTGGTCATGGTTTAGGATGGTTATGAGTTTACACTGTAGCCAGTTGGACAGCAGGATACCAGTCATTCCTTTTATAGGCATGACCCAGGAGAGGCACCTAAGATTCCCATTCACATCCCAGTCCCTAGAGCTTTGTCACGTGGTCGCACCTGACTTTAAGAGAGGCTGGGACATGTAATCTTTGGCTAGATGGTTATGGATGAAACTAAAACTCAGTGTTTCATCATTATTATTATTTTTGTTGTTTTGAGACAGGGTCTCATTCTGTTTCCCAGGCTGGAGTGTAGTGGCTTGATCATGGCTCAATGAAGCCTCGATCTCCCAGGCTCAAGTGATCCTCTCACTTCAGCCTCCCAAGTAGCTGAGACTACCGGCACGTGCCACCAAGACTGGCTAATTTTTAAATTTTTTTGTAGGGATGAGCTCTGGCTATGTTAGCCAGACTGGTCTTGAAAGGTGTTTCATTATTAAAGGAAGAAGAAGAAAATGGAGATTTGTCTCTGCAACATATTTATTTATAAAAGCAGACTGATTTCATGTTTTTAAAATTTTTTTTTTTTTTTTAAGAATTAGTATAGCACCTTCCTCGAGAGAGCTATTGGCCTTCAGTAGAAACATGGAAATTATGGTATTTGCTGCCATATAATTATAAAAAGTTCTAAAAAGTTTGCAATTTAAGGAATGCGCCTTAATAAAATTGACAGTTTGCCTGCCGTTATTCAACCTTACTTTGAAAAATGCTGACATGTTGCTAATGCTTAGAGCTTGTCTAAATAGAGTAAGAACTATTCTATAGTTCTGTAGTTGAAAGCATTGTGGAGCCAGCATTGATACAAATTGCTACATTTCCGGTTTATTCAGTAAAGTGCTTTCCACTTTATTATTAACTTTAGGGTCATAAATTAAAATTTATCAACATGCTTAAAGACTGTGTTCCTGTTGAATAAGTGATAAGTGTTTATATTCTAAAAGCCTTCCTCATAGTCATCTGGAAGAACATATACATAAAAGTTGGCAAAAAGAAGAAATACACAAATCTATTTACTTATGCTGATGAATTGCAGACTTGACATAACATAAGCCCTTGAACAGATTCATAAAATATGCAGACACCTTTCAATGGATATTTGCATGCATTTCAGTTGGGTATGGAACTAGGCATGGAATTGCAGCCTCATAGGGAATGCTTATGTTCAACTTTAATAGATATTGACAGTTTTCCAGTGTTTGAACAAATTCACTCTTCCTCCAGCAATGTAGGAAAAGTTTTAGTTGTTCCACATCCTTGTCAGCACTTGATATTGTCTGTCTTTTTGATTTTAGCTATTCTATACACGTGTGGTAATATGGCATTATAGTTTTAATTTGCATTTTCTTGATAGCTAAGTGGGGCTCCTTTTTCTGCATTTATTATAGTCATTTGGATATCCTGTTTTGTAGTGTCTGATCAAGTCTTTTGCCCATTTTCCTATTGAATTGTCTACTTTTTTCTAATATGCTTTTCTCTCTGTGCATTTTGGCATCTTGCGTTGAAGGATCCTGTGTGTACTTATATAATCAGATTTAAATTTTGTTTGCATAATTTTTCCAATAATGTTAAGCTGTTTAATTTATGCTGAAAGAACCTAGAGCCTTATTTTTATGCTCACTGTGTGTTGTTTCAAAATGATGTTGTAACTTGGCAAGGGCCACAGAACTATTTTGAAAAATTTCACTACTTTAAGTGTGCTGATGACTTGTGCACTGTTTTAACATGATAAAAGCTTAGTGCCTATTACAAATTCAGCCACCAGTTTATTCTGCCTTTAAATGACATCGTGAGAGCATTTTAAGTACATTATTTTCATTTTATGTACTTCCAGTTGCTAGAGAATGATTCATTTGATTCCAATATGCTATTTTTTTTTTTTGAGATGGAGTTTCACTCTTGTTACCCAGGCTGGAGTGCAATGGCGCGATCTCGGCTCACCGCAACCTCCGCCTCCTGGGTTCAGGCAATTCTCCTGCCTCAGCCTCCTGAGTCGCTGGGATTACAGGCACGTGCCACCATGCCCAGCTAATTTTTTGTAGTTTTAGTAGAGACGGGGTTTCACCGTGTTGACCAGGATGGTCTCGATCTCTCGACCTCGTGATCCACCCGCCTCGGCCTCCCAAAGTGCTGGGATTACAGGCGTGAGCCACCGCACCCGGCCAATATGTTATTTTTGGTTGTTTCATCTTCAACCCAATCAATCTTATCACCACCATCACTGAGTTTTTGTTTAAAATGTCCTCTTTTTAATTTGTAATCAATTTCTGGCTTTACAGGTAATAATTGCAAACCGTCTTAAAAAACTGTAAATAATAATAGCCCACAGAGACTGTCTTGTACCAGGCACAGTTCTGTACTTTATGTCCTTTAACTCATTTAAACTGTATGAGGTAGGTGCTATTATCAGCTTCATTTTACAGGTGATGAACAAGAGGCCTGGGAGAAGTAACTCGGCAAAGTTGCCGTTAATTGTGAAACTCAGGATTCAAACCCTCATGCCTAAACCTTAGTTCCCCCAGCCCCTTTATCTGGGTCTGTCAGCTTGACATGGCAGATTTCCCACTACCAGCATGATCATTGGCACAGTTCACTCTTTCTTCTTAATCTTCCTCCATAGAGCACATGCAGCATATTTATACTCTTCTGCCTCTTCCTTACACGGGTTAGAGCCTGGTCCTCTTTTCTTTTGTCTGACATTTGCATTTGGAGCAGAGAGAGAGAGGCCCATTTTGGACCTTGAGCCTCAGCAGTACTCTCTATCCTCAATTTGAGAGCTCTGTCTCAATATTTTGGGCATAAACTCAGCTAATGACAAAGCTGTAATGTGACTTCCCATTTGCTGCTGTCCCTAATGTAAATCTCAATGGGATAGCGGCAATGTTTTGGTCCCTACAAATGATGCCGGGGGTTATTAAATATGATTTTCATTTAGAAAGTAGAGCCCCTGGGTGGCTCTTATCTTTGTTTTGGGAAACAAATTGGCCCTTCTCTAGTGTTCTGAATATTAAAATAGAATTGGGTATGGAGTTCTGTCTTGGACCTCATCCAAATGATTCTAATTATCGAGGCATGCTGACGACCAGGTATAAAAGTACTTTTGCCTACAAAATGGCCTTATGGTCTAGATCCCAAGTGTAATATAGGAATAAAGCTTTGGTTATTTGTATCTTCTCATGACTGTGACTTTAAAAAATTGATATTTCTTTCTTCTGCTCTGATCAAGTGCCTAAACTTTGAAAATATCTATGTCTTCAAAGAGGGAGAGAGTAAAAGGGAAACTCAGTAGAAAAAAAAAAAAAAACAACTTTTTTCCTTCTTTTCTTTTTAACTTCAATAAGTTGGGGGAGGTATCTTTCTTTTATTGCACTTTAGGTTCTGAGGTACAACATGCAGGATTGTTGCGTAGGTACATACAGGGCAATGTGGTTTGTTGCCTCCCTTCCCCCATCACCTATATCTGGCATTTCTCCCCAAGTTATCCCTCCCCAGCCTCCCCATCCCCCTGCTGTGCCTCTCCTGGTCCCCCTCAACAGACCCCAGTGTGTGATGCTCCCCAGGGGAGGTGTCTTAGTCCGGGTTCTGTAGAGGGACAGAACTAATAGGATATATGTATATATGAAGGGGAGTTTGTTAGGAGAAATGACTCACATGATTACAAGGTGAAGTCCCACAACGGGCCATCTGCAAGCTGAGGAGCAAGGAAGCCAGTCCAAGTTCCAAAACCTCAAAAGTAGGGAAGCTGACGACGCAGCCTTCAGTCTATGGCCAAGGGTCCAAGAGCCCCTGGCAAATCACTGGTGTAATTCCAAGAGTCCCAAAGCTGAAGAACTTGGAGTCTGATGTTGAAGGGCAGGAGGCATCTAGCACGTGGGAAAGATGGAGGCTAGAAGACTCAGCCAGTCTAGTCCTTCCATGTTCTTCTGCCTGCTTTATTCTAGCCATGCTGGCAGCCGATTAGATGGTGCCCACCCACATTGAGGGTGGGTCTGCCTCTCCCAGCCTACTAACTCAAATGTTCATCTCCTTTGGCAACACCCTCACAGACACACCCAGGAACAATACTTTGCATCCTTCAATCCAATCAAGTTGACACTCACTATTAACTATCACAGGAGGTTTTGGCTTTTTTTTTTTTTTTTTTTTTCCCAGTTGTGGCATTGATGGCTCTGTTCAGAACACCACAAGTATGAGTTTGTCTAAATTGTATTTAGTGGAAATTATTAAGTGGTGACCTTGAGTCAGGCTCACCGTCTGGAATTTGCTCTCTAACCTGCTGTGGTTTGCTAGCATTTTATGAGCTCATTAGTCCCTCAGGATCACTACGTGAGGCCATGTTTTTTATGTGTCTGGCAGAGGCCACTGTGCTTGGGTAACAACTACAGCCCAATGGGAATGGCATAAATTATGAGAACTGAAATCCTAACAATGAAAGACAAGGAGTTTATCAAGAACCATTGCCTCTGGATCTTGGATCTTTTTCACTCCTATGAGTCATTTCAGCTCTACTCACTGTTCAGCTTTCTTGAATGGTAGGAAAATGCTCAAGAATAGCAATAATTTATATACCACCCCTCAGGATACCTTTTTCTTTTCATCTACTGAGCTCTAATTTTGTCATCTTTGCTAATAGATTTTGGATGGGGGAATACTTTATGACTTGTTTGGCAATCAATCCAGAAGTTTCCACTAAGTATAGTGAACGAGGAAAATCAATTTCCTTAAGACACACAGTACAAATTATTTGATGTCAACCTCAGTAATTTTACAACAAAATGACTTCCCTTGCTATACAGCCTTCATTTTTCACAAGTATTTTTAATTTATGCAAAATGAGAAAATTTAAGAGAGTATTCATATGTTTGACGGGCCTGTTTTCTTTTTAATATCGCACAATAAATGATTGTGACGTGAACATTCCTGGGTCTCAATTCAGATACCAGTGGACTTGCATTAACAGTAAGCATCCAGATTTCCTAGCTCATGAGGGATTCTCAGCCTTCATAAAGTCCCTTTCTCCCCAAAAGGATTTCTGTTAGTCATTAGAAGGAGGCTTGCAAGTGCTCACGAACCATCGTGCAGGGTCAGCCATCCTGTTTCTCTCACGTTTGAAGTCCTCTTTGTTGATGGCTTTTGTTCATAACGCTGCTTGATGGTGCCTCTGGTTGCCACTGCATTGCCTCTGGTGCTATGGTGCTTTTTGTGAGAATGCCAAAGGGGTTGTTTTTTTGTTTTGTTTTTGAGGCAGAGTCTCGCTCTGTCGCCAGGATGGAGGGCAGTGGTGCAATCTTGGCTCACTGCAACCTCTGTCTTCCAGGTTCAAGTGATCCTCCTGCCTTAGCCTCCTGAATAGCTGGGACTATAGGCATGTGCCACCACGCCTGGCTCATTTTTGCATTTTTAGTAGAGACAGGGTTTCACCATGTTGGCCAGGATGGTCTTGAACTCCTGACATCATGATCCACCTGTCTCAGCCTCCCAAAGTGTGGGGATTACAGGCGTGAGCCACTGCACTGGGCCCAAAGGGGCTGTTTTGATGCTCACAGAGGCACTCATCCTCTGGAGCAGTGGTAAGGCTTTACAGAGTACAGAGACCACTCATTCCCCAGCTCTGCATTGTGCTTTGTCACTAGAGAGACCTGAGCATTGCTTTTGTTCCCCCCAAGTCATAACTTATAGGATCTTTAATAAAAATGGTCCTTTCAGTTTTGCCCTGCACTTCTTCTCTTGATTAGATCTCAGGCTCTGCTGCTGAGGCCCACTGGAGAAGTAGTACCAAGACATTCTCCATTTTCCCTTCACCTCTCATTCCTGCCTCTATCTGGGCTCAATCCCCGCTCACTTTATTAAAAAGAGCATATTAACATGTACATAAATCAACTCTTTTGTTGCGGGGGCTGTGCTGGTCTCAAGACGCATGGTCTCAGACTGATCAGGGCGCATGCTCTGGTTAAGCTCTTCCAGGTCTGCACATCAAAACCTCATACTTTAAGAGGGTCGGGAAGACCGGAATGAGCCCTGATAACTTCTGTTATATCCCCTCTGGCTGCTCTGTCTGCCATTGCCGTTCTCTTCCTGGTTATCCTTGTTTTGTTTCCTCTCTCAGTTTGTTTAGATGAAGCATAACTTTGGTGAAATGCATTAGTGTTCAATCTAGTCTATGTTTTGCTTCAGTGAGTTAGCATTTCACTCCACCCTGTCCTTTGATCAGTGCATTTTAGAAGGAAGCAGATCACATTGGCGATACTTTGAATATGGCCATCACAATTTAGGTGGTGCTGCCTTTTTCTTATTGCTCATGATGCAGGGCAGGTGGGACTACAGGGGTTCTCATATCTGATTATACATTAGAATCACCTGGGGAGCTTGAGACACCTACTAATGCCCAGGTCCGATGCCCCCAGCGGTTGTCATTTAATTGGTCTGGGGCCCAGTAAGGACCATGAGTCAGACCAAGTCTTGATGCTGAAGAGACAGAGCATCGACCTTTGATCCCAGGGACCACCTAATCTGTCAGAAATCACCAAGCACGCCGGGCGTGGTGACTCAGGCCTATAATCCCAGCACTTTGGGAGGCTGAGGCAGGTGGATCACGAGGTCAAGAGATCGAGACCATCCTGGTCAACATGGTGAAACCCTGACTCTACTAAAAATACAAAAAATTAGCTGGGCATGGTGGCACGCACCTGTAGTCCCAGCTACTTGGGAGGCTGAGGCAGGAGAATTGCTTGAGCCCAGGAGGCGGAGGTTGCGTTGAGCCGAGATCGCGCCATTGCACTCCAGCCTGGGTAGCAAGAGAGAAACTCCGTCTCAAAAAAAAAAAAAAAAGAAAGAAAAAGAAATCACCAAATACATCTTTGGCTTAGCATTATCCCTTGATATCTTAAAAAAAAATTCTGGGAACAACAAAATAGCTGGTCCAGAATGAAACTTCCAGCCTCCAATTTAGCACACTGAAAACAGCCCATTTCATGAACACAAAAGTTTTTCAGATTTCATTCCCATTATCATACCTCTCTAGTTTTCTTTTCTGTGGAGGAGAATATTCTCTGATAACTCAGAAGAAAAGAATGAGGATGAGGTTGGGAACATCCATATGCAGAAGAATATGACATTTTTCTGGGATCTGCGTAAGTTTAAGAACATACCTGCACAAATGTCAGAAATAGGCCCCCATCCAATACTATATAAATAGGTCATTATTACAGTTGAATGCTGTGATGGTTTCCACACAAGAAGTAGGGATCTGAAAATAGGGAAAGGTGAGGTTGGTGTGAGCAAGGCTGCCCTCAGAATCCTGGGGGTTCTGAACATTTGCCTGCAGCATGAGGTCAACGTGCACATAGAATGGGGGTTGGGGAATTCAGCGTTGCAGCAGCTCCATGGGGCTTCTTGATATGTATATTCACATGTTGACATGACAAGAGAAAGCATCACTGCACTAACTCAGATTGTGAGATAATTATGACTTATTCATAGCACTGCAGGCCGATTACAATAATGATTACATTTCGATTACAGTTTCCTCCTATCCTCCTTCCTGTCCCCAGGAAGCCTAAAGAACTTTACTCATTTATTTTCACCATGCACCCATAGTTTAGTTGCATTTGCCCCTTTAAGCCACAAAGGCATAAACCTAAGGGGAAAAAAAAGTTACTGAAGTTCCTGAAATAAGACAGAATTAAAACAGACCTAAACATCATTTGCATTTGCCTGCTTAGATTTCATTAGGTCGTGAGAGTGCTCCGTGTAGGTTCTTGTAAGCTGGTCTTAGCAGTTAGACCAACAGAGAAAGGCTGGAAGAATGATGTAGGTCATAGAGGGAAGATCATGTGTTGTTAGACTTCTCTCTGAAAATACTTGAGTGGTGAGAAGAGGTAGCATTGGGGAGCAAATTAATTCCCTGTCTTGGAAACTGCAAACAAATAGGGGTATATAGCTACTTTACAAAGTGGCTCAGCAGTATTTATTAAAGCTGAACATATACCGACCCTATGATCTAGAAATTCCACTTCTCTGTCCACCCAAGAGAAATGAGTGCACATGCCCACCAAAAGAAATGCATTACAATAATATTTATGGTGGTCTTATTCATAACAGTCTCACACTGGAAACAAGCTAAATGGCCGTCAATAGGAGAATGGATAAATAATTTATGTTAGATACATGCAATGAAATACTACACAGCCAAAACCAAAGAAAACACACCAACCAACTAACTTCTTATAGATTGTATGATTCATTGGTACAAGTTCAAGAAGAGGCAAAACTAATATATGATGAATAGAAGTCAGAATAGTAGTTATCTTTGAGGGTGATTACTGACTGAGAGAGGAGGCATGAGAGAGCCTTCTGGGTGCTAGAAGTAGCCTGCATCTTGGTTTGCTGGTGGCAACCCTGGTGTGTACATGTCAAAATGTATTGAGCTGCACACTTGATATTAGCATACATTCTATCCTGTATGTATGTTGTACCTCAAAACAAACAAAACAAAAACAAGAAGAATTATAGATAGGGAGAGACATTGATGTCAAAGTGTCACAATAAAAAATCAGTCAAGAATTATGTAAAGTAAGAAAAAGTAAAAGTTGGCCGGGCACAATAGCTCACGCCTATAATCCCAGCACTTTGGGAGGCCAAGGTAGGTGGATCACTTAAGGTCAGGAGATCAAGACCAGCCTGGCCAACATGATGAAACCCCGTCTCTACTAAAAATACAAAAATTAGCCAGGCATGGTGGCAGGCGCCTATAATCCCAGCTACTAGGGAGGCTGAGACAAAAGAATCGCTTGAGCCTGGGAGGCGGAGGTTGCAGTGAGCTGAGATTGTGCCACTGAACTCCAGCCTGGGCAACAGAGTGAGACTCCATTTCAAAAAAAAAAAGGAAAAAATAAAAGTTGATTATATTATTTATATTACAGTAATTTTATTTCAATTTCCAGGAATTGTTTTTATGTGTTAATAAATTACTAGCCCTCAAAATGATCCTCTGGTAGGCAATTAGCAAAATATACCTATACTCTTCCTTATCTATTTACAAGTAAGATAGTTATTTGCTTTTGTATTTATTATAAAGATATTTGTGGCAGACTGTTCTGGTTGACTACCTAGGAGCCATTCCCAGCCTTTTATCCCTTGCAGGTTTTTTGCTATAGATGTTGGGAAAATCAGAGTCACTTTCTCAGCCTCTCTGTCATGTCTCGTACCTAGATCCCATCTCTTGATGAGAGGTAGTCAAAGAATTTGTAGATATATTTCACAACTGCCATGGCATCTGCAAGTGATATAAATTATTATGCATTTTCAGCTTTCAATCACTTAATTTTAACTAGGAGAAATGAGAAGTCAAGTACAACTTCCTTGGGTTCCATCATGCCTCCATTTTAATTTTGACCTGTAGATGGTCTTAGGAGCCAACAAAGGTAGGTGAGAACTGTTGGTGAGGGAAACCAACTGTGTCTGCCAGAGATTTCTCTTCTTTTGTTGGTCCAGGCAATAATGGCCAAAGAAGAAGCTCCTTACAAAAAGGGATAACTCACAATTAGTAGAACAACCCCTCGCAACACATTTCTTTATGGAGAATTAATGTGCTTTTGAAATTGCCTTAGAATTTGCCTAATTTGAGGGATGGATAAAATATAAATAACTTGGTACTCTGGGATAATTGGATCATGCCCATTGAGTTGTTTGGTTTTTTTTTTTTTTTTTTTTTTTTTTTCGACAGAGTCTCATCCTGTTGCCCAGGCTAGAGTGCAATGACACAATCTTGGCTCACTGCAACCTCCGTGTCCCAGGTTCAAGTGATTCCCCTGCCTCAGCCTCCTGAGTAGCTGGATTTACAGCCGCCTGCCACCACACCCAGATAATTTTTGTAGAGATGGGGTTTTACCATGTTGTCCAGGCTGGTCTTGAACTCCTGACCTCGTGATCCGCCTGCCTCAGCCTCCCAAAGTGCTGGGATTACAGGCGTGAGCCACCGCCCCCGGCCCCATTGGGCTATTTAAAGAGAAAAGCTCCCACATTCCTTCTCTTACTTTCTTGGAGGTAAAATCAGCCAGCCAGGGTAGGATTCATAGCTCTTATCACTTTGTATAAGAAGAAGGCATTGAACACAAAATCTGCTTATAAACAGAATGAGAAGGAAGCATTCATTGGACCACCTAACAAGACAGAAGAATTTCGGTGAGTAAAGGTTTTCCTGAAATCAGAAAGGAAAACTGAAGTTCATTACTTAAGTCTGGAAAGATAACAAATCTGTAATTAGATGTTTATATTTAACATGAAGTTGTACAGTACAGTGTCTCTCCTTACACTTAGTAATTATACAGAACTTAAATATTTATGCCATTTACTTTTTCAGATTTGTTGTGTTATTCCAACATTTATATACAGAAAAATTGTCCTGTGAACATCCATGTAGCCATCACCTAGATTCTACAATGAACATTTCAGTGTATTTATTTTATCACACATCTGTCCAGCTATTGATTCTGCTAGTCATTCATCAATTCAGCTTATTTTTTGGTGCATTTTAAAGTAAATTGCAAACATCAATACACTTCCCCTATGAACACTTCAGCCATCTATTTTTAGTTTTCTAGAAATGTCAATTTGAGAGGAATTAGATGCTGTTTCTTCTTCTCACAATTATTTATGTATTATATATCGAACCATTACCATAGAAGTTATGATGATAATGAATATGCATTGAACACTTCCTAGAGGCTAGGTATGTAATTCTTTGCAATAATCTCCTGAAGTAGGTACTGTTAATATTCCCATTTTGTAGATGATAAAGCCGAGGTACAATTAGCTATATTCCTGCCCACGGTTGTATAGCTTTGAAGTGGTGGAGCTGGGAATTGAACCTTCACACTTCGACTTGAGAACCTGATCCCTGAACCACCAAGAAAAGTAACTAGGTTTGCAGATATAGTGCCTGGGAGGAAAGAGCCACTCTATGGTGTCCAAACCTGGTAAGAAATGGTAAAAACTGTATATGCCTTGGGTAATACACACCACTGTTTCCATCCATTTGTACCCAAGAGGGAACTGTGTGTGCAGGAAGGATTTTCCAAATAGTGAATTATTAAACTTCCTGCATTTTTTTTTCTTTTTTGGCAATTCTTTTGTTTTTGAACACTGTTAGCTAGTTCATAACTACATTTTCTATCAACAAACTCCAGAGAAGAAAATGACCAGGCATTAGTTTTTTATTTGTTGCTTAGTTTTATTTTTTATAAAAGCTCTTTTTATTGAAGTATATTATGAAACACAGATAAGTGCACTCATAACAACCTGAACACGCTTTTGTGCGCCAGGAACAGAGCAAATATTAGTTTCCCCTATGAAGCCCAACCATTTATATATAGGACTTCAGCACTTCAGGATATCTACCCCTTTGCTGTTCTTATGCTTTAAGTGGAGACCAAAGCAAACACTCTCCTTCTTTCTGAACACTAGTTACATAATTACTGGGTTTGTTTATTAAATAGATAATACCTATATCAATCATATTTATGAACTAACATTTCTTCAGATAAGAAATATACATTAGTCGTAAACAGACATAAAAACTGAAACTCTCTAGATAAAATGAAACTCATATTCGTATTCTATTTCTATTTTTTTTTTTTTTTTTTTTTTGGAGATAGGGTCTCGCTCTGTCGCCCAGGCTGGAGTGCAGTGGTGCAATTTTGGCTCACCACAACCTCCGCCTCCTAGGTTCAAGTGATTCTCGTGCCTCAGCCTCCTGAATAGCTGGGACTACAGGTGCATGCCACCACGCCTAGCTAATTCTTATGTTTTTAGTAGAAACAGGGTTTCAGCATGTTGTCCAGGCTGGTCTTGAACTCCTGACCTCAGGTGACTTGCCTGCCTTAGCCTCCCAGAGTGTTGCGATTACAGGAATGAGCCACCACTCCAGGCCTATTTCTATTTTTTCTTTATCCTCACCTTTTTCTGTTTTTGACATTTTGTATATTATGTAAAACTGTTTTGCCCTTTTACTTTCTATATTTTGAAGAACTTTAATAAATAAAAGATGTGAAAACCAAATTGCCATTCAAATTCAATTGTTCCTAATTATACCAGGAACTAAAGAGAACCCAGCAATTCATAGTTCCTTAGGGTGAAAGCAGCTCAACATTATTCAGCCTTATGTAAAGAAATAGAGAAACAAAAATGGGGGAAAAGGGGAAAACTCAGAGACTGATAAATATGACAAGAGATTAATATAATGAAGAACATGCGGACTTATGAAGGCTCTGAAAAATCACCATCAAGACGTGGCATTCTGTGCTCCATTTCTCGTGTTATCAAATCATCTGTCTTATTGGGAGCTTCAGTCATTTCTTGCCTTTTATTCATGTCTTTGTCTTCCTTTGATCAGCTGGTAATATATAGCATCCTTGCACTGTATACTTATTTCAGGACCGACCACAACAGCTATACATTTCTCATGTACAGAGGGAGGTAAATAAAAGACTGGCAAGCCTTAGTGATGGGGATTGTAAGCCACCCTAATCGAGTGTATCAAAAGACTTCTAGAAATAAAACTGTTGTTAACTTTCTTTTCTATATAGGTTTAAAGGAGAAAAATTTAAGCTAACAATTTTGAAATGACTGCCAGGGATACTCCCTGAAGTCACACAGGGGGATGAAATAGAATGCTATTTTCAAATGAACTGACATAGCACTGGGTATTTTGATGACGGTACCTCTTTTTGTTGGTTGTATGTTAGGAGCAGAGATGGAGAAGTGTCCTACACCTTTATGAAGTCTTGTGGTTTATAATTTACAGAATAGTGTTGATGCATTGGATTTGGAAGATATATTAGCTTTAGCTGCAATAGCAAATCAGGCTTTGGGCTTGATTCAGGTCTGTTTCATATATGTGGGGCCCATGCTAAAAAAAAAACAGCAGTTATCCAAGACGGGCTTTTTGCATGGTGAATGACAGAAGCATAGTAGTTGCTGGTAGAAGCTTGCCATACCTCTTCAAACTTCCGCTCATAGCAAATACGCTGTCACTTCTATTCATATTCTTTTGGTCAAAGCAAGTCACAAGGCTAGGCCTAAAGTCATTTGGACTTTGCAAATTCTATTGCAAAGTCAAATGACAAAGGCTGTGGATTTATACTCTGATTACAGAGAGGGAATACAAAGTTGGGAACAGTAATCCAAACCACCATAGAAGGCCTCCATCAGAAAAAGGTCTTGGGGTTAATGGTGTGTGATTTTCAGCTTAGATAACCTGAAGTGAGGTAAGGGGCTTTATAAGAGTTTTCATTTTTAAAGCATATTTAGGAACACTAAAATTTAGAATAGCTTGAACTTAAGGTGGAATAGCCCAAAGTAATTCATATAGTGAACTATATGAGTTACCTACTCAACTTGGTCTTAGTAAGTTCTAACTATTGTTCACCACCATGCTCAATCTGTGTGAAGATATTAAACATCCAGGCAAGTGGAAAGGTGTAGAAGAGCATGTGGTGGTTTCCTCTGCATCTTCTTAGTTGAGATTTGGGATTTCAGTCCTGAGGAGGAGTGTGAACACCCATCTTCCCACACTGCCAGTGCACTGTCATGAGTAATGCATTTGGAGGGAACGTGTCTGTCATTTAAGATGATGACATAATGATGGGTGTGAGTGTGGCTCACTGAATCATCCTTCTGTGGGCAATACATGAGCCTACCTGTATCTCAAACTCACATGAGCTCTTCACCAGGCAGGAGGGAGAAAAGAGCTTAGCTGGTGTTTGTTATTTGGCCCCTTCCTTCTTGCTTGTGCCTAAATAAAGACACAATGGTTCCCTCTCCCCACTTTTTTCAGGAAAAGGTCTAGCAGTTCCCTTTTTCACTGAGGTGAGTTTTCCAGTAAGAACTTTAGTTCTTCCAGCATAATAAGCAGATGCTTTCCAGTCTGTGTGGACAGGAGAAAGCGATTTCTGCAGGTGCTGCAGGTGGTCAGAGGCTCATTCTGCCCTGAGGTTGAAAAGAAAGATCAAGACATAGATTTACACAAGACTCAGAAATCTCCCTCAAATTTCTGTTTTGAAAATATTCAGTTTGCCAAATGAATGTGTCTAAACAAAGGTTTTCCTGCCAGGTTTTCAGAAATGGAATAAATGATCTAATTTTTATTTGGATCAGAATCAGAATCCAATCTCTGTCTGTAGAAAAATGACCCTAGAGGAAATCTGCAGCAGCCATGCATTCACATTTCTATTTCCAAGCTACTGTGCACCAAGAATCCCTGGGTTCATCCTTGACTTTTTGCTGGGCAAGGCACAGCACAGCTTGCCCTGTAACTAGTGCAAAGCAGATTTAACTTCACTCTGAAAAAACCCAGCTATGCCTTATGCGAGGCCATTATGTGGATAAAGAAATGGGCTCTTTCTTGATGCAGTGAGTTTTAGAGGCAGGTGCAGGTGAACAGCCAGCCATCATTACACATATTGAGGCATTTCCTGCATCCATCCGTTAACACCCAGTTTGAAGTGAGTATTATATTTGCTAGTGTGACCTTCATTTTAATTAAGGTTTTAGCCTCATTTAGAATCAGGGAATCCTTTAAGACTGATAAAAGAGATAGATAACCCCCTCAACAAATTCACATATATACATGGTTCAGACCTTTAATTTCAGGGTCAACAGAACCCCTGAAGTTATGGCCCCAGATTAAGAGTCCCTACTTTAGGTCCTTCTATGTAATAATCATTCATTTTAGGCTGCTTGATTGATAGACACAATCAAGTGGTGAAGGGGAAAAGTATAGACAGTTGGGCTCCAAAACTAATGCCATTATTTAGCTCCAGGACCTAGCTGAGCCCAAGTTTCTTTACTTGGGAAATGGGGCACATCATAGTACCCCCTCAGGGTTGTTTTGAGAATAAAATGAGGCAATTTCCCTGGTTTTTGAGTATTCAAGTAATGGCAGCAATTATTGTATTGTTATTGATATATTGACATTGTTATTACGTTAGAAATCCAACAAATGGAAAGCACATCTGAACATCTCACAACAGAAGTGTGAATCAAATGATACTTTTAAGGTTGCTGTCTTCAGTTGAGGCAGCCAGTACACTAAAGTTTTTGCATAGCTCTTAGTGTCCTCCTCCGTCACACACTGCTAGGCCCCCATCATCTCTAAACATTATGCTAGTTAAGCATTAAAGACAAACTGCCTGGCACATAGTAGATGCTCAATGAAAATTAATCACTGTCATGATGATAATCATTATTACCGTTGCTGCTTCATAGGGCATTCTGCTGTGAAACCTCAGTTTCCGGGGAAAGAGGGCTCAAGATGATTTTTTCAAGGAGGGAAGAATATCTCAAAGTTAGTATGATAAGGGGAACAAAAAAGTAGCTTTCTACATCCCCTCCCCTTTTCTCTATATCGTATAAAAATTTCTTTGCCTTCCATTTATTTCACTCAAGATGGGTTGGAATGCAGAGGCTCAGCAGCTCTTCAGGGATAAATGACAAATTTTTAAATAATGATTGCTTGAACAGCCCTTGGCAAAAGTATCATTCACACATTCTGCATTGTTGGATGGAGGTGGCTGTAGGCTCTCCAGGCCAAGAAGCCTGTACATTCACAGGGTCTCTCTCCCTTTCTCTCTGGCCGTGCTTGTCCTTGGACCCCATTTTTCTTGAAGGTACAAATGAGTAAAAACAGATAAATGTGTGAGCACTCACCATGCTTATGTTTTCATTGGAATTAATGTCTAGGATTGTGTGTTTGTACACCTAGAACCTGACAAAGACTCCATAAATATCGAATGAACAAAGCAAAGGAATTCAAATTGATGGAATATTAGTTGTTGCTATGAAAATGTATTTTTAGGAGATGGAGGGGGCTTTTTGGTGTCCTTGAAGTCTCACTGTTTTCTCTTATCCTGAATCTTTTGGCTGTGGTATTTGGGCATATTTTATTATTACTGTAATTTTTGAACTTGAAGTTCTGTTTGTCCTCCCTGTTCCAATGTAGCACCAGATTTACTAAAATAGTTTTTTTCCAAGGTGCCAGAATGAGACATCCAACTTAAGACATTGTACTAGTTAGTTATTGCTATGTAACAACTGCCCCTAAATATAGTGCCTTCAAACAATAGCCATGTTTTTTTTGTTTGTTTGTTTGCTTTTTGCTCAGGTTTTTATAATCTGGAATAAGCTCAGTTGGGAAGTTCTTCTGCTAGCTTTCCAGTGTTTATTTATAAGGCTGCATTTAGCTGTTGAGTTGGCTGGGGGCTGGTCTTCAATCTCTCTCACCCTCTCTATGTAGTCGTGGATTCTCTTCCTCCCCATGTAGCCAGAGCAGCTGGGCTTTAACATGGTGGCTCACAGCTCCCCAGAGAACACAAGTGGAAGCTGCCATGACTTCTTAAGGCTTAGGCCTGGAACTGCACAGCATCATTTCCATTATATCTCATTCATTAAAGCAAGTCACAGGACCAGCAGAGAGTTTTTTTTTAAGGTGAGGGTGTTACACAAGGGCGTGAATACAACAAAGTGTGGTTCATTGGGGCCCACCTATGTATCAGGTACCTTAGACTTTTTTGCTGGGAACAGAGATATTATCAGAAATGAAGAGAAACAGTTCTCCAAAGGCATAGAGTAGGGACCAGGCTACATGTCTTTTCCTGCCTTGATTATAATCTGTGAAAATCTTCAAATGGAGGAACGTGAGACGCAAAGTATCTAGGGCATGGTCTTCCAACTTTGATATGTCAAAGTACAGCCTCAAATGGCACAAAAAAATAAGTTCCACTATTACATAACTTAATTTCTGGTTAAACCCTAGTTGATGTGGCTTTAGGATGAACTGGGTACAGACTTTTCTGCTCTGACAAATAAAAAGTCACATTGTACCTTATGAAATTTTTTTTTAAAATGAACATTTATTGCATAATTTAAGGTGTACAGCGTAGTGTTTTGATATACATATAGAGAGTGAAATGATTACTATAGGTAATCAAATTAACATATTTATCACCTTCCATAGTTACCTTTTTTATGGTAAGAGCATTTTAAATTTACTCTTTTAGCAAACCTTCAACATACAATATTGTAAATTATAGTCTTTCTGATGTATATTCAATTTCTAGACTATTCATCCTATTTAACTGCAAGTTTGTGCCCTTTGACTTACTTCTCCCCATTTCCTTCACTCCCTGCCCATGCTAGCTACCATTCTATTGTTTCTATGTATTTGACTTCTTTTAGATTCCACATGTAAATAAAATCATGCAATATTTTTATATGTTTGACCTATTTCATTTAGCATAATGCCCTTCAGCTTCATCTATGTTGTCACAAATGGCAGTATCTCCTTTTCTTTTGAAAGAAGGTCTCACTCTGTCACCTAGGCTGGAGTGCAGTGGTGTGATCATGGCTCACTGCAGCCTTGACCTCCTGGCTCAAGAAATCCTCCGACCTCAGACTCCAAGTACCTATAACTAGGTGCACACCACCACGCTCAGCTAATTAAAAACATTTTGGGGGGCTGGGTGCAGTGGCTCATGCCTGTAATCCCAGCACTTTGGGAGGCTGAGGTGGGTGGATCACCTGAGGTTGGCAGTTCAAGACCAGCTTGACCAACATGGAGAAACCCTGTCTCTACTAAAAATACAAAATTTGCCAGGTGTGATGGTGCATGCCTGTAATCTCAGCTACTCAGGAGGCTGAGGCAGAAGAATCTCTTGAACCCAGGAGGTGAGGTTGTGGTGAGCTGAGATAGCGCCATTGCATTCCAGCCTGGGCAACGAGAGCCATAACTCCATCTCAGAATTTTTTTTTTTTTTTTTTGTAGAGACAGGGTCTCACTATGTTGCCCAGGGTCTTGAATTCCTGGGCTCAAGCAATCCTCCCACCTCAGCCTCCCAAAGTGCTGGGATGATAGGTGTGAGCCACCATGCCTGACCTCCTTCCTTTTTTTAAAAAAAGGCTAATAAACGACATGTGCCACAATTTGTTTATCCATTCATTCTTTGATAGGCACAAGTTGTTTCTATATTTTGGCTATTATGAATAAAGCTGTAATGAACATCATATGTGGATATCCCTCTGAGGTGCCGATTTCATTTCCTTTGGTATATACCCACTAGAGGGATTGTCAGGTCATATCAAAGTACTAATAGCGGTTCTATTTTTACATTTTTGACGAATCTTCATACTGTTTTTCATAATGGTTGTACTGATTTACATTCCCACCAACAGTGTACAAGGATTCCCTTTTCTCGACACCCTTGCCAACACTTGTTATCTCTTGTCTTTTTGATAATAGCCATCCTAACAGGTGTGAGGTGATATCTCCTTGTGGTTTTGATTTGCATTTCCATGATGGTTAGTGATGTTAAGCACCTTTTCATATACCTGTTGGCATTTTTATGTCTTCTTTGGAAAAATATCTATTCTAGTCCTTTGCCTATTTTTAGTCCAGTTATCTGTTTTTTAGCTGTTAGGTTGTAAGAGTTTCTTATATATTTTGAATATTAACTCCTTATTAGATGTATGGTTTACAAATACTTTTGTGTAGTCTGTAGGTTATTTTTTCATTTTCTTGATTGTTTTCTTTGCTATGCAGAAGCTTTTTAGTTTGATATAGTCCCACTTGTTTATTTTTGCTTTTGTTGCCTGTACTTTGGATGTCATATTTAAAAAATAATTGTCAAGGTCAATATCAAGAAGAATTCCCCCTATGTTTTCTTCCAGGAGTTTTTTGGCTTCAAGTCTTATGTTTGGGTCTTTAATCCGTTTTGAGCTGATGTTTGTGTATGGTGTAAAAAAACAGGTCTAGTTTCATTTTTTGCATATGGACACCTAGTTTTTCCAGACCATTTATTGAAGAGACTATCCTTTCCCCATTTTGTCTTCTTGGTGGACTTGTTGAAAATTAGCTGACAATAAAAATAAACTCAAGCAGAGTTTATTTCTGGGCTCTCTGTTTTAATCCATTGGTATATGTTCCTGTTTTAATGTCAGTACCACGCTGTCTTGATTACTATAGCTTTGTAATATAATTTGAAATCAGGACATGTGATACCTTCAACTTCATTTTTCTTTCTCAAGATTGTTTTGGCTATTTGGAATTTTTGTAGTACCATAATAATTTTAAAATTATGTTTTCTATTTCTGTTAAAAATGCCATTGGAATTTTGATAAGATTTCATTAAATCTCTATATAGTATTAAGTAATGTGTGTTAGTCAATTTGCAGTGCTATAAAAGAATATCCGATGCTGGGAAATTTATAAAGAAGAGAAGTTTATTTTGGCTTATGGCTTTGCAGGCAGTATAAGCATGTCACCAGCATTTACTCAGCTTCTGGTGAGGGCCTCAAGAAGCTTACAATCATGGCAGAAAGTGAAGGAGGAGCAGGCATATTGCATATCACATGGTGGGGGGCAGCAGGGAGGGAGAGAGAGAGAAGAAAGAAGAAGAGGAGGAGGAGGAGGGGGAGGGGAGGAGAGGGTAGGGGGAGGGAAGGGTAGGGGGAAGGGAGGGGGAGGAAGGGAGGGAGGGAGGTGCCATCACTCAGAACAACCAGATCTTGAATGAACTCAGAGAACCCACTCATTATCATGAGGAGGAAACCAAGCTATTCATGAAGGATCTACCCCCATGACTCAAACACCTCACACTAGGTCCCACCTCCAATATTGGCGATCATATTTCAGCATGAGATTTGCAGATCTGGACACACATTCAAATGATATCATATGGACAGTTTAATAATATTTTTAAACTTTTTTTTTTAGTTTTTTCTCTTACTAGTACAGGATATCTTTCTATTTATTTGTATCTTCTTCAGTTTATTCCATCAATGTTTTATAGTTTTCAGTGTACACATCATTTACTTCCTTGGTTAAATTTATTCCTATTTTATTCTTGTTGGTGCTATTTTATCTGTTTATTTAAATACACAGCAAATGATTATAATGAGCATGACTTACAGACAGTTCTTGGTCTGAGAAGAGTTGCTCTTTTTTTAAAAAACCCTTTTAGGTTCAGGGGTACATGTGCAGGTTTGTTACATAGGTAAACCTGTATCATGGGGGTTTGTTGTACAGATTATTTTGTCACCTGGGCACTACACCTAGTACCCAATAGTTATTTTTTCTGATCCTCTCTCTCCTCCTACCTCAAGTAGGTGCCAGTGACTGTTGTTCTCCTCTGTGTGTCCATGTGTTCTCATCATTTAGCTCTCATTTATTTATTTTATTATTTTTAACTTTTTTTTCTAAATGGAAATGATTTTTTATTTTCTTTTTTTTTTTTTTTGAGACAGAGTTTTACTGGAGTTCAGTGGTGCTATCTCAGCTCACTGCAACCTCTGTGTCCCAGGTTCAAGTGATTTTTATAATTCCAAGTGGCTGGATTACAGGCGTGTACCACCACACTCAGATATTTTTTGTTTTGGTATTTTTAGTAGAGACAGGGTTTCACCATGTTGGCCAGGCTGGTTTCAACTCTTGGCCTCAAGTGATCCACCTGCCTTGGCATCTCAAAGTGCTGCGATTACAGGTGTGAGTCACCATGCCTAGCCTTAGCTCCCATTTATAAGTGAGAACACATGGTATTTGATTTTCTGTTCCTAGGTGAGTTTGCAAAGGATAGTGGCCCCCAGCTCTGTCCATGTTCCTGCAAAGGTTGTGATCTCGTTCCTTCTTATGACTGCCTAGTATTCTATGGTATATATGTACCACATTTTCTTCATGTAATCTGTCGTTGATGGGCATTTAGGTTGATTTCATGTCTTTGCTATTGTGAATAGTGCTGCAGTGAACATAATGTGTGCATTTGTCTTTATGGTAGAATGATTTATATTACTCTGGTTATATACCCCATAATGGGATTGCTGGGTTGAATGAGAGTTCTGCTTTTAGCTCTTTGGGGAATCACCATACTGCTTTCCACAATGGTTGAATTAATTACACTCCCACCAACGGTGTATAAGTGTTCCCTTTCTCTGAAACTTTGCCAGTATCTGTTATTTTTTGACTTTTTACTAATAGCCATTCTGATTGGTGTGCGATGGTATCTCATTGTGGTTTTGATTTCCATTTCTCAAATGCTCAGTGATATTGAGCTTTTTTTTTCATATGCTTGTTGGCTGCTTGTATGTCTTTTGAAAAATGTCTGTTTATGTCCTTTGCCTACTTTTTAATGGGGTTGTTTTCTTTTTTAAATTTGCTTAAGCCCCTTGTAGAAGTTGGACATTGACCTTTTTCAGATGCATATTTTCTCCCATTCTGTAGGTTGTTCACTGTATTGATAATTTACTGTGTTGATAGTTTACTATATTGATAGTATTGATAGTACCGTATTGATAGTTTCTTTTGCTGCACAGAAGCTCTTTAGTTTAATTAAATCCCATTTGTCAAGTTTTGCTCTTGTTGCTAATGCTTTTGGTGTCTTCATCATGAAATCTTTGCCAGTTCCGACATCCAGGATGGTGTTGCATAGGTGGATTTTTATAGTTTTAGGTTTTACATTTAAGTCTTTAATTCATCTTGAGTTGATTTTTGTATATGGTTTAAGGAAGGGGTCCAGCTTTAATCTTCTGCATATGGCTAACCCAGCACCATCTATTGAGTAGGGAGTCCTTTCCACATGGCTCATTTTTGTCAGCTTTGTTAAAGATCAGAGGATTGTAAGTGTCTGGCCTTACTTCTGAGCTCTCTATTCTGTTCCATTCGTCTATGTGCCTGTTTTTGTACCAGTAACATGCTGTTTTGGTAACTGTACCCCTATATAGTTTGAATTCAGGTAATGTGATGCCTCCAGCTTTGTTCTTTTTGCTTAGGATTGCCTTGGCTATTTGGGCTTTTTTTGTTGTTGTTGTTCCATATGAATTTTAAAATAGTTTTTTCTAGTTCTGTGAAGAATGTCATTGGTAGTTTGATGGGAATAGCATTGAATCTGTAAATTGCTTTGGGCCGTGTGGTCATTTAAACAATATTGATCCTTTCTATCTAAGAGCATAAAATGTTTTTCCATTTGTTTGTGTTATCTCTGATTTCTTAGAGCAGTGTTTTGTAATCCTCATTGTAGAGATCTTTCACCTCCCTAGTTAGCTGTATTGCTAGGTATTTTGTTCTTTTTTGTGGCAATTGTGAATGGAACTGCATTCCTGATTTAGCTCTTGGCTTGACTGTTGTTGGCATATAGGAATGCCAGTGATTTTTATACATTAATTTTGTATCCAGAAACTTTGCTGAAGTTGTTTATCAGCTGAACGGGCTTTCGGGCTGACACAGGGGTTTTCTAGATATAGAATCATATTGTCTGCAACCAGGGCTAGTTGGACTTCCTCTGTTCCTATTTGGATGCCCTTTATTTCTTTCTCTTGCCTAATTGGTCTGGCCAGGACTTCCAATTCTATGTTGAATAGGAATGGTGAGAGAGGGCATCCCTGTTTTTTTTTTTTTTTTTTTACCTGTTTGCAAAGAGAAGGCATCAAGCTTTTGCCTATTCGGTATGATGTTGGCTGTGGGTTTGTCTTAGATGGCTCTTATTATTTTGAGATATGTTCCTTCAATACCTAGTTTATTAAGAGCTTTTAACATGAAGGGGTATTGAATTTTATCAAAAGCCTTTTCTGCATCTATTGAGATAATCATTTGGTTTTTGTCTTTAGTTCTGTTTATATGATGAATCACATATATTGATTTGCATACGTTGAACCAACCTTGCATCCTAGGGATAAAGCCTACTTGATTGTGGTGGATTAGTTTTTTGATGTGCTGCTGGATTCAGTTTGCAAGTATTTTGCTGAGGATTTCTTACTAATGTTCTTCAAGGATATTGGCTTGAAGTTTTCTTTTTTTTTGTTTTGTCTCTGCCAGGTTTTGGTATCAGGATGATGCTGACCTCATAGAATGAATTGGGGAGAAAAGTCCTTCGTCCTCAATTTTTTGAAATAGTTTCAGTAGGAATGGTACCACCCCTTCTTTGTATATCTGGTAGAATCTGGCTGTGAATCTGTCTGGTCCTGGACTCCTTTTTTTTGGTTGGTAGCTTATTTATTACTGATTGAATTTTAGAGCTTGTTATTGGTCTCTTCAGGGAATGTTGATGCTATTTTAAATGGGATTTTTAAAAATTTCTTTTTCAGATGGTCTTTATTGGTGTAAAGAAATTCGACGGATTTTTGTTGATTTTGTATCCTGCATCTTTACTGAATTCATTTATTAGTTCTAGCAGGGGCGTGTGTGTGTCTGCGTGTGTGTGTGTGTAGTCTTATGGTTTTCTACGTATAGGTTTATGGCATCTGCAAACAGGGATACTTTTACTTTTTTTCTGATTTGGATGCCTTTTATTTCTTTTTCTTGTCTGATGTCTCTTACTAGTACTTCCAATACTGTGTTGAATAAAAGTGGCAAGAATGGGCTTCCTTGCCATGTACCAGATCTAGAGGAAAAACCTTCAGTTTTTCTTTTCCTTTTTTTTTCAAACAGGATCTTGTTTTTTTGCCCAGGGTGGAGTGCAGTGGCACGATCTTGGTTCACTGCAGCCTTGATCTTCCAGGGCTCAAGCAATCCTCCCCCCATTAGCCTCCTAGAGTAGAATTATAGGCATGAGCCTCCACGTCTGGCCCAGTTTTTCTCATTGATTATGATATTAGCTCTGGGCTTTTCATAAATGGCCTTTATTATGTTGAGGAAATTTTATTCTCTACCTATTTTTTGAGAGTTTTTATTGAACTTTGTCAAATGCTTTTTTTGCATCTGTTGAGCTGATCATGTGATTTTTTTTCTTTCATTCTGTTAATGTGGTATATCACATTGATTGTTTTGTGTATGTTAAACCAACCTTACATCCCAGGTATATGTCTCATTGGCAATGATGCATAATCTGCTTGATGTATTGTTGAATTTGGTTTGCTAATGTTTTATTAAAGATTTTTGCAACTGTATTAATCAGAGATATTAGCCTATTGTTTTCTTTTCTTGCATTGTCTTTGTCTGACTTTGGGATTAGGGTGATACTGGCCTCATAAAATGAGTTTGAAAGTGTTCCTTCTATTTCTATTTTCTGGAAGACTTTAAGAAGGATTGGTATTAATTTTTCTTTGAATGTGTGGTAGAATTTACCAGTGAGGCCGTGTCATCATGGGCTTTTCTTTGTTGGGAGATTTTTTTTTCCCCTGAGATGGAGTCTCATTCTGTTGCTCAGGGTGAAGTGCAATGGTGATCTCTGCCCACTGCAACCTCTGCCTCCAGAGTTCAAGTGATTCTTCTGTCTCAGCTGAGTAGCTGGGATTACAGGCACCCGCCACCACACCCGGCTAATTTTCATATTTTTAGTAGAGATGGGGTTTCATCATGTTGGCCAGGCTGATCTTGAACTCCTGACCTCATGTTACCCACCCGCCTGGGCTCCCAAAGTGCTGGAATTATAGGTGTGAGCCACTACCCCGGCCGGGAGATTTTATATGGCTACTTCAGTCTCTGTAATTGATCTGTTCAGGCTTTCTATGTCTTCTTGATTCAATCTTGGTAGTTGTGTATTTCTAGGACTTTGTCAATTTCCTCTAGATTATCCAATTTGTTGACATATAATTGCTCAAAAATAGTCCCTTATGATCTTTTTTGTTCCTGAAGCATTTATTATAACCTTTCCTCTTTCATTTATGACTTTATTTATTTGCACCTTCTCTCTTTTTTCTTAGTTAGCCTAGCTAAGGATTTATGTATTTATTTATTTTTAAAATCTCTTATTTTTGTTAATTTTTTAAAATAGTTTTTCTATTATCTATTTAATTTTTGGCTCTGATATTTATTACTTCCTTTCTTCTGCTAGATTTGGGTTTAGTTTTTCTAGCTCCTTGTTCCTTGAGGTATAAACTTAGGTTGTTTATTTGAGATTTATTTATTTATGTATTTATTTACTTTAATTATATATATATAATTATATATATATAATTATATATATATATATATGTATATATATATATATATATTTATTTATTTATTTATTTTGAGACAGGGTCTTGCTCTGTTGCCCTGGCTAGAGTGCAGTGGTGCAATCACAGGTCACTACAGCCTTCACCTCCTAGGCTCAAGCGGTCCTCCCACCTCAGCCTCCAGAGTAGCTGGGACTACAGGTGTGCACCAACATGTCTGGCTAATTTTTAAATTTTTTGGAGAGACAGGGTGTCACCATGTTGCCCAGGCTGGCTTCTTCTTTTTTAATGTAGGTGTTTATCATGATAGCTTCCCTCTTATTACTGTTTTTGCTGTACCCCATACGTTTTAGTATGTTATGTTTCTGTTTTCATTTGTCCTGAGATATTTTTATTTTTTCATTTTTATTTTTTTTCACCGGAGCATTCCTTAGTTTATTTGGGGCACACCCAGGCGAGGGCCCCACACCTAGAAGAAGGTGTTGGGCCTCTTGGTGGTGAAGCGTGGCTTGTGCTGACGGCGCAGGACGCGGTGAGGCAGCGGGAACTTGATCTTGGAGTCGTGGAACTGCTTGACGGCCGGCCGGCGGCACTTGCTGGCTGCCATCTCCTCCACTTTCATGATCTGGATGGAGTGGACCCGGGCGCGGTGCCAGGCGCCCTTGTCTCGGTAGCACTGGGTGACAGCGCCCGCGGTGGTCAGGTCCCGGTATTCCCGGTACATGTTGTGGGTACCGCTCCGGGAGTCATAGCGCAGCCAGATACCGAAGTTCTTCACCCGCAGGGGGGACTTCTCGAACATCTGCCCACAGTAGACAATCTCCCCTGAAGACTTCTTCATCTTCAACTGAGACACGAAGTACCAGAAGCGGGACTTGGCGACGACGTGATTAGGTGCAAAGATTCGCATACGGTAGAGGGGCGGTGTGTGGCACTTGGGGGTGGGCAGGCAGCGACCCACCACCTTGTACTCTCGTAGTGTGCCCGAAGCCTTCATGGCGTTCTCTCCGCACTTGCCGCCACCCGCAAAATGTGTCTTGAGATATTTTTAAAAATTTCTTTTGATTTCCTCTTTCACCCAGTGGTTATTCAAGAGTATGTTATTTAGTTTCCATGTATTTGTGAGTTTTTCCATTTTATTGCTGATACTGATTTCTAGTTTCATTCCATTGTGGTCAGAAAAAAATACTTGATATGATTTCAATCTTCATAAGTTTTTTAAGACTTGTTATGTAACAACACATGAAATATCTTGGAGAATGTTTTATGTACACTTGATAAAAATGTGTATTCTGCTGATGGTTGAAAAGTTCTGTGTATGTCTGTTAAATCTATTTGGTCTATAGTCTTGTTCAGGTTCACTGTTTCTTTATTGATTTTCTGTCTGAATTTTCTATCTATTATGATAAGTGGGGTATCGAAGTCCCCTATCATTATCGTGTTGCTTTCAATTACTCTTTTCAAATCTGTCAATATTTGCTTTATATACTTAGGTGCTGTGATTTGCAGTGTGTATATATTTAAAGTTGTTATATCTTCCTATTGAACTGAATCTTTCATTATTATGTAATGCCTTTCTTTGTTTCTAAAGACAGTTTTTTACTTAGTCTCCTTTATCTGTTATGTTTAGCCATTTCTGCTTTCTTTTGGCTACCATTTGCATGGAACTTTTTAATTCATCTTTTCCCTTTTAGCTTATGTGTGTCTGTAAATCTAAACTGAGTTTCTTGCAGGCAATATTTAGCTGGATTCTTTTTTAGGGTCCATTTGGCCACTCTGTTTCTTTTTCTGCTGCATTCAGTCCATTTACATTTAACATAATTATTGAGATGAGAGGATTTACTATTGCCATGTTGTTAACTGTTTTCTGCTTATCTTGTGGTTCTTTTATCCCTCTTTTTCTCTCTTGCTGTCTTCTTTTGTGCAGGCTGGTTAGCCGGGCCCTCAGGCAGCAGCTGGAAAAATGTGCAAACAAACCTCTTCCAGGGAGAAACTGGGGACTGGGCATTTTAGCCCTTTCTCTCTGGTCTGATTCTGGGGGCTATAGCCACTGGAAGTGCTTACTTGCCTGTTCAAATCATCTCTTTGTTCTCCGAAGTTGAGAGAAACTTGTGAATGTCGAGTCCCTTCTGCTCCCAGAGCTAGGTGATTTAAGGGGCCAGGCCCTTGGGTGGGAGTTACAAAAGTTGAAGCACTTGATGTGTGCACAGACTCCTTCTAGGGTGAATCTGCAGACATGATTTATTGCTAGAGTAAACCAAGGGAGAAGGCGCAGAAGGCCATACTCCATTCAGGCTCTTGGAGGTCTGTTTTTTTCTGTCCTGTTGGCTCCCAGATGTAGGCTAGCCAGAAGCCCAACCCTCAGGCAGCAGCTGGAAAAGTGTGCAGACAAACTCTTTCAAGAGAGAAACTGGGAGCTGGGCATTTTAGCCTTTTCTGTATAGACTGATCCTGAGGGCTATGGCTGTTGGAAGTGCATATACACCAATTCAAAACCACCTCTTTGTTCTCTGCAGTCCAGGGAAACTTGTGAATGCCAAGGGCCCTTTGCTCCCAGGGTTTGATTTAAAGCCCAAACCCTCTGGGAAGAACCATAAAAGTTAGAGTACTATGTGTGGTCCAAATTCTTCGCTCCTCAGGGAGAAGCTGGGAGTTGGAGATTCCTTCCCCAGTTGTGAAGTATTGTACCTGGGGTGGAGTTTGTGCTTGAATGTGTCTCAGCTTTTTCTACCTGTTTTAATGTAGCTATTTTCTCAGTTTCCCAGTATATAAGAATCTCTGTTTCTGGCTTTCTCTCAGAGGGAATTGACCCATGTGTAGATGTTTATTTTGTGCATCCATGGGAGGAGGGAAAGTCAGGAGCATCCTATTTCACTACTTTGCTGATGTCTTTTCTTTTTTTAAAGTACATTTTACTATTATTGTTTATAGTCAGTGTACTGAATCACCTAGCTGTGTCCTTTGAGAGAGCTTAGAACCAATGACACCACAGCAGCAATAAACACCTCTATCATCTATGTATCATTAGTCAGTGAAAATAATTAGAGTCCTTGGAGATACAGTTAATCTCAGAGCTGGAGCAAGAAAATATAAGATTAGCCTGGAACATTTTGTGGTCTCAGAAAGTAAGAATGTGCTCATAAAATGATAGGAGTATGCAAAAAAAAAAAAAAAAACCCACAAGATCCAACCTGAAGGAGATCCAAATGGCCAAATCTGAGACACACTGAGCAACAAAATAAATAACAATAGCAATAAATTATAATCCATAGAATACAATAAGTATCCACGAATCCATAGTGATATTAGTTAATTTTTTTTTTTTTTTTTTTTTTTGAGACGGAGTTTCACTCTTGTTCCCCAGGCTGGAGTGCAATAGTGCGATCTCAGCCCACCACAACCTCCGCTTCCTGGGTTCAAGTGATTCTCCTGCCTCAGCCTCCTGAATAGCTGGGACTACAGGCATGTGCCACCATGCTTGGTTAATTTTGTATTTTTGGTAGAGACAGGTTTTCACCATGTTGGTCAGGCTGGTCTCAAACTCCTGAGCTCAGGTGATCCACCTGCCTTGGCCTCCCAAGGTGCTGGGATTACAGGCACGAGACACCGCGCACGGCTGATATTAGTTAATTAATGGGAGAAATGGGATGGCTCCTCCTTACAGTAAAATTTCAATGAATAAAAGTAGAAGGAATGAAGGAGATAGACAATCACCATTGGGCAAATGTCACAGTAATAATTATTACAGGCAAGAATAATTGATGGTTACTAAAATCAGTGGATAGAGTAAGATGAGAAAGAGGATATTTGCCCAGTCTTCTCATATTTATTGATTGCAAAGGAAAAAATGGTACCTTGAGAGTAGAGAAACCTGACAACCACCACCTTAATTGAGTGATTAGAGTTTACATTGCCAATCATAAGACACACTTACAGCATTTACACCTAATATACACTGAGAAGGACAGATCACTTCTGCGGTCTTCTTGCCAAAAATACCTAACCTGAATCTGATCATGAAAAACATCAGACAAAACCATCTTAGGGACATTCAACAAAATCCCTGACCAATATCTTTCAAAAGTGTCAAGGGTATGAAAGGCAAAGAAAGACTCAGAGACTGTCATAGAGCGGCAGAGACTAAGGAGACGTGACAGTTAAATGCAACATGGTATCCTGGATCTGATCTTGAATCAGAAAAAGGACATTAGTGGAAAACTGGTGAAATCCAAATAAAGTCTGTAATTTAATTAATAGTATTGTATCAGTGTATTTTTCTTAGCTTTGACAAGTGAACTATGGTTATATGAGATATTAGCACTAGGGGAATCTGGGTGAAGGGTATTTGGCAGTGCTCTGTACTGTTTTCACAACATTACTGTAAGTCTAAAATTATTTCAAGATAAAATACTAAAATTGTGGAATATATGGAACATAAATTGTGTGCCTAGGTGTAGTGGGGCAACTGTTGAAGTAGGGATCCATTTGGAGTTTATTTCAAATTGTCCAGGCAAGAAATGATGGTGTTTTACAATAGGGTGGTTATAATTGGGGAATGCGATACTGGATTCTGGTTATATATGGAACGTGTAACCAACAGGGTTTGGTTATAGTGGGAAGCAAAAGGGAAGAGCCAAGGACATATGGAGACCTCTTAGAAGGTATTAATACTTCCTTGACTCTCTGTTTCCCAGAGTACTAGGCCTCTTAAACAATCTAGGGACAGGGTACCTATAAGACAAGTGATAGGAATGAAGGTGTAAGAAAGAAAGAACCAGCAGGCTGAGGACAGAGAGAGAATTGGCATTGTTGGAATAGAGATGCCCAGAAGAGATGGTGTTTGCTATAATCTAAATCCAGTTTTCATCTGTGACTGACATTGATATCTCTCTTGTAAAGACAAAGGGCACAATGCAATCATAAGAGGAAACATGAATTGAGAAAATAATGGCTAGTCAAACAGAGAAGGAACTTCTGATGAGCCATGCCATCATTTGCCTGCAAAGCCAAAAATATCTACTATCTGGCCTTTTACAGAAAAGTTTGCCAACTCTTAGCTTAAGCAGTCAGGAGATAAGAACAGGTTAGTGTATGTGAATGTGTAATGTGTGCTGCCTGACATGTTGTAGGGCAACAAAAACATTGAGATGTAAGATGGAAAAAGCTGACATTAAAAGACCATTCCAATCTATAGATCACCTTTATTAACAGCCTTTATCTGATGGACAAAAAAAAAATCCTTGGCTCCACTGGCATCACTTTGAAGTGTCTATCCTTATTTCTATGATGGTCTCTTTGTGATGGAATTGAGACATCCATCCCACTGTTGAACCTGTCACACTACATTTATTTTCTCCTTATGTCTGTTTTTGGCCCCCTTCTTATTTCTTTTCTATAATCCCCCCCCAATCTCCTTTGTTCAGTCTTTGTCTTTCTCCCTTAGATGCTCACCAGAGTTTGACAGTGTGATTACTTAATACTCACCTGCCAAATTAACTGACTTATTTTACCAACTGGGTGGATATGCAATACCTTGACACTTGCTATTTGAGTATTTTACTGATTTTTTATATGTCCATGATGAATAAATAGTGGTACAAGTATTCAAATATTGGTAATTGGCTTGTTTTATATTAAAGTATGCATCACAGTGTATTTTGTCTCACTGTTTGACTTCAATTCAGTGAGGATTCATAAGTTAATATTAAAATTAGTAATCCTTCGATTCTTCTTTGCTTTCTGAACTCCCTTTACATTTCTTCAGGTTGGGATGTTTACAACGCAAGGAGGAAGGGCAAAGTGAGCAATGTGAATTGGGTAGTCCAGTTATTTGAAAGAACGTACTCCTGTAGTTACCAAACATTTAGCTTTAAAATGGCCTCTGAGTCTATTGTACCGACCAAATGTTATTGACAACCGTCTGGTAGTGCTGCTTGTTTGTTTATTCCATTGGAGGGTTCAGTTAAATTTCCCAATACAAAACACACTATCATCATTAAAACACATAAGACTGTCCCTTCTCTCTCTCCCTCCCTCCTTCTCTCCCTTCTTTCTTTGTTGACTCTTGCATTCCTTCCTTCCCTCTCATCATCACACCTCACTCTTTCCCAATGGCAATAATTTTAACATGTCTAATATGTATCTTCAAATTTGTATGTATCCTTGTAGAATATGTAAGGTTATTTTGTGGGCATGTTAAAAATTTACATTAATGGCAATGTAAATTCGGATTCATACCCAAAACATGGGTAGATATAATATTTTCATTCAGAACCATGCCCTTAATATCTACCCATGTTTTGGGTATCTATCTACTTCGTTGCTTTGAACTGCTGTATGATATGCTACAGAGTGCATCTCTCACATTTTACTTTTCCATTATCCCCCTGAGATAGACACTTGGGTTGCTCCAAGTTCCTCTATTGCAAGTTCCTTTACCACAGGTAACATTCCTTATAAAGGTCCCCTTTTGGGCTGTGTGTGGCTTTCTCTTGGATATAATCCCAGAAGTGGTACTATTGGATAGGGTAATGAATACTCTGATCAAATGCTGCCATAATGGTTGCACCAATGTGTATGTGTTTGTGTGTATGCATGTTCTCAGAGCCTAAGGTAAAATATTATGTGTCATCCTTGAAAATCCATGAAGCCAGATTGGGGACTAGTGTTTGGAGTGAGAAAAATGATGGAATCACATTAGCTTTTCTGCTGGAATTCAGTCTGCATTATTAATAATAAAAATAACCACCATGAAGCATACTTAGTATGTACCAGGGACTATGCTGAGTGTTTTCCATTCTTTGTCTTTATTTAATCTTCACAATAATGCTATGAAGTAGATGTTGGTAATAAAACTTCTGTTTCAAGGATGTGAAAACCCAGGTTCAGTTTTAGTGATGTTGAACTGGTAAATTTCAGACCTGGGATGGGAATCAGGTCTGTCTAACTAAAGCTTGTGCTCTTAATCACAATGCTATGAAGCCTTCCCTCTCATTCCTTTATCTCAAAGACCTTTTTGAGATACTTGGTACTTTCCCCTATCATATCTCTGTGTACTATAGATTTTAGAACATCAGGTTAATGGGGTGAGGCAGAGGAGACGGAGAGATTATAGGATGGACCACTTGAAGCTTTGGGCGTCAGTGTTCAATATACCATAGGAGAACATATTTGCATTCTGGTTTATAGCTCAGTTGCTTTAATTTTGATGAATGTGAATCAGTCTCTCAAGTGATACAATCATGTATTTTGAAATGTCAGAACTGAGGCCAAGATCCTGAAACTGACATTGAACACTGGAAGCTCTCTTAATTGACCTACACTTAATTATGCTGCTAGAGGAACTGCTTCTCTCCATTCACCTATGTACCATACTTGGCCATACTTAATGTTGCCCACAGAATACTGAATCCTAAAGTTGCAGCTGGCAGACTACTCTCCACTGTACGTGAACACTTCTGTTCCTACTAATTGAATGCCATGCTTAACAGAGATGGTTGTGTTTGTTCCAAACCTGTTTGCGCCAGTTGTAGTTAGTATTGTAAATTCTATAATTTAAATACATATTAAATGAATAGATGAAATGTGAGTGTAATGTTTCTATGAAAAGTAGATTGAATATATTCATGAAACTCAAGAAATATGAGTTGCTAAAAAAAGTTATTGACAGATGTGGGAGGCAACTGTAAATAATGGGAAAATCATTAAATTTCTGGACAGATTCTCAGAAGTATCAGTTCTCAATCCACTGAAGAAACTGAATCTGGAAGTCATATATGATCAATTTTGAGTGTGGCTTATTCAAGAAAGAGCATATACAACTCCAATTAGTAGACTCGTCCTCAAAGAGCTTGACATTTCATCAGAATATTAGCAAATGGAGGTACATTTGTATTTTAAGTTAAATCCAATAGTTAATGTATGACTGTCATTTTTATAGCTTGCAGCTTTACCTGATTTACCCTGGTATGCCAGTAGCATGGCTCAGTCCAAGCCTGAAAGCCTCAGAACCAGGGAAGCCAATGGTTTAATTCTTAATTTGAGGCCAGAGGCCTGAGAACCCCAGGGAAGGGGGACACTGGTGTAAGTCCTGGAGTCCAAAGGCCAGAGAGCCTGGAGCTCTGATGCCCAAGGGCAGGAGAAGAATGTCCCAGCTCCAGGAAAGAGGAAATCACCTTTTCTCTGTGCCCTTTTTGTTCTGGTTGGGTATGCCAGTCAATTGGATGGTGGCTGCCCACATCAAGGGTGTCTAAATAGAATGAAAAAGGAAGAGAAAAAAAGGTGATTTCCTCTTTCTCAGGGCTGGGACATTTTTCTCCTGTCCTTGGACATCAGAGCTGCAGGCTCTCTGGCGTTTGGACTCCAATACTTATACCACATCAAGGGGAGATCTTCTCCACTCTGTCCATGGATTCACATGTCAATATTCTCTGGAAACACCCTCACAGACACACCCAAAAGTAATGCTTTACCAGTTCTCTAGATGTTCCTTAATCCAGTCTAGTTGACACCTAAAATTAACTATCACAACAGCTGACCATGTATTCATATTGCACTGGGCAAACCCTTCTCCTGAGGATCCGTGCTTGAAGAGGCCAGCTGTTACCCTCGCTTATCTTGTGTTACCTGCACCAATACCAGGGTATTTTCTAATTAGTAAATATGTATATAAGATCAACTTATTTTTATCAAAGTTTGAAGGAATCCAAATACCTGGGTACAGTGTGGAGCCAGTGCCACACCAAACACCGTCTGTTAGCAGTAATTTTTTTTCTTTTTTGAGACAGAATCTTGCTCTATCACGCAGGCTGGAGTGCAGTGGCACAATCTCGGCTCACTGCAACCTCTACCTTCTGGGTTCAAGTGATTCTCCTGCCTTAACCTCCCGAGTAGCTGGGATTAGAGGTGGGTGCTACCACGTCTGCTAATTTTTGTATTTTTAGTAGAGACGGGGTTTCACCATGTTGGCCAGGCTGGTCTTGAACTCCTGACCTCAGATAATCTGCCCACCTTGGCCTCCCAAAGTGCTGGGATTACAGGTGTGAGCCCCCACACCTGGCCAGCAGCTACGTTTTAATCTACCTTGGAATGTTTTTATTTTGCATTAAGGAGAATCTTTTACACTCTCACACATGGAAGGCCTGAGCTTTCAGGATCTCTTTGAAGGTTGCTGCTTCTGGCTGCTGAGGTCTCAGAGGAACTTTTCATTAAAATTCTGATCTTAACCCCTTATAACACAGGGGCAATGGCATTAAATGGTTCCCTATCGCTTCCTAATGACTTTCCCTTTAAGACTGTGTTTCTTAACAGTTTTGGAAGCCACATACCTCTTTGAAGAGCAAGTGAAAAATTTGGGCTCTCTTCCCTATAATGCATATACATTTTTCATATACATTTCTGGGAGGGGTTTTAGACTTCTTAAAGCTCATCAATGGATCCAGGTTGATTACTTCAGCTGTACTTGATGCCACCTGGGAAGGTAAGAGGTCTGGGTTGTTCTTGGCTTTGCCATTAACTAGTTAGGTCACCTTAAGCAATCTGTTAACTTACTCTTTAGGCCTCACTTTCCTTATTGGGAATTTACAAAGGATTTATCATATTTTAATTTCAACAATCCAGTTCTACCACATAATTCTGTTCTGACTCTCTAGTCTTTTTTTTTTTTTTTTAATCAAAAGGAACGTGGCTTTAATCTCTGAAAAAGCCTTAAATCACTGTTTCTTGCAGAACAACAACGACAAACAATGGGGACAACTGAAAGTGGATGGTGTCTAGAGACATTATCTTGTCTTTTGTTAATACAAACATGTATCGACGGCCTATTATGTGCCCAGTCCTATGCAAAAGCACTGGTGTTTCACAGATAAATGTCTTCATCCTTGCTTCCCAGAGTGGGGGAGGCTTCATTGCACTTACACATACATTTTCTGTTTTAAGAAGTACGAAAAGACCGAGTTGTGTGAGTTTCCCTGGACCTGAATAAAATCCACTTAAATGGTTACTATTCAGGCATTTCCTGGCAGCTATGCTTCTAATTCAGCTCCTTGCTTCAGGGGAAAAGCTAATGTATGGAGAACCAGGCTTCTTTGCCATTCTGCATCTCGATGCTTGCCAGAGAGCAGCTTTTCATTCTTAAAGGGACCAGGCCTTTCTTCTTTGAAACCTTCAAAAACACCTCTCAACAGCACACTTTGCAAGCAGTCAAGCTATAGTTTCCTAACACCCACATTGCTTTCCTGACTCCCAAGCCAGAGGAAAAAGTCTGCAGGGTTGAACTGCTTTATGGGGATACAATGGAACATTGAGAAGCTCTCATTTTTATTTACTTATTTGATAATATGCTACTTATTTTATTTTTCCTCTTTTGTTCAGTCTTTGTCTTTCTCCCTTTGATACTCACTCGTTTCTGACAGCATGATTACTTAATACTTACCTGCCAAATTAACTGACTTATTTTACCAACTGGGTGGATATACAATACCTTGACACTTGCTATTTGAGTATTTTACTGAATGTAAAAAAAAAAAAAAAAAAAAAAAATTGTCCCCAGTGATATCTTATCCAAAGGCAAAGCCCTAGGGCTTCTTTTATTTTTTAAAAAAAAGCCATTTGTTGCTTTTATATTTATAAACCACGTTTGGTTATAATACATGTTGCACTGTAAGACAGAGCCAACCAGTATTCTCCTTCCAGTTACAAAGGATGAAGGATATATGTATAAACATATATTCCAGTTTAATTTTGTGGAAATTATTCTGCCATCTCCCAATAAGAATATGGCTTTGTTTACAAAGATTTAGTCCCTGGATTGGGCCAATTAAGCTATTTTTTATTTGACATTTTTTTCTGTATATAGTCAGTAATGGATAAATACAAATTTTCCAAATACTAGAAAACTGTCTTCTTTTATGTGAAGTGGAATTAATGACATTTTTTCTCTTACTTTTCTAGAAATTAATAAACTGCCCATCTCCAGCACACACATTTTCCCCAATAGATTAGTATGAAGGGGTAAAATATAGAAAAGGGTAAAATAAGAACTCACACATAAAAATTTTCCCATTTTCTCAAACAAATCCTATACCATATTGCCTCTGGATCTGATATAATTAAGATATTTCACAAGGAAGTATAGTTTACTTTCCATTTGATCTACATGATTCCCTGAATCTATAGGCTTTGCCCCTACTAATTTTGGTTTCCTAGAAATAATTTAAGTCTCTACAACCTCTACTCTAAAAGTGGTTCTGTAAGTGTGGTCCGGGAACCCTGGACCTTTCACAAGACCTTTTCAAGGGATAGACAAGATAAAAACTGTTTTCATAATAATATGGAGACATTATTTCCTTATTAAAGTCCCATTTCTTCTTGAGTGTACAATAAAGGTTTCCAGAGGCTACATGATGTCTCAGCAGACTGAATGCAGAAGCAGGTATTTGAAGCAGCTATCTTCTTTTAAACTAGACATTAAAGAGATGTGCAAACATATAAAACAATGCCACTCTTGTATTTTTTTTTCTTTTGGAAAAATATAGCTACTTTTCATTCAACATATTATTTATATTAACATGTAAATGATCTATTGTTATCTTTAGATGAATTAATATTTTTAAAATTCTCAGTTTTCATTCCTAATATGATAAATATAAATAGCTATACCCATATGAACAAAGGTTTTGGGGGTTCTCAGTAATTTTTAAGAGTACAAGAGATTCGACTGGGTGTGGTGGCTCACGCCTGTAATCCTAGCACTTTGGGAGTCTGAGGAGGGCGGCTCATCTAAAGTCAGGAGTTCGAGACCAGCCTGGCCAACATAGTGAAATGCCGTTTCTACTAAAAATACAAAAATTAGTTGGGTATGGTGGTGGACACCTGTAATCCCAGCTACTAGGGAGGCTGAGGCAGGAGAATCACTTGAACCCAGGAGGTGGAGTTTGCAGTGAGCCGAAATTGCGTCATTGCACTCCAGCCTGGGTGACAGAGCAAAACTTTGTCTCTAAAAAAAAAAGTACAAGAGGTTCTGAAACCAATAAGTTTGAGAACTACTGCTGTATTAACATACATGAGTGGTCCAATAAAGTAAAAAAATAAAAGAGAAACAGAATGGTAAAAATTTAGAAAATAAATTAATATGGAGCCTGAGTATTTTTTTATAAGATAGCAATAACATCTGTAAATTTCAATGCTATTGTAATTGTATGCTTTACGAAGATTCATTGGTGTGACATTACACATTCCCTGTCTATGAATCTGCCCAAATTGAGAAACTCAGGGCTAATTGCCATTGCTTTTCGTAATTCGATCATTGTTAAATAGATGAGCGTTTCTTCATTTGCCACTGAAATACAGCATTTATCCAGTGTTACATAGGTGAGGTTAGTGGCATTTACCATCTGCTCTCTTTTCCCCTTTTTTCTTGGTTCTGGAAGATAAACAGTATTTGGTGAATTATATAGTGCAGTTATCTATGATCATGTGAAATTCGTATCTGCCATTTGTTACTTAAAAAGGTGGTAGCTTCAAACAAAATAACTGTTAATGGTGTTGATGAAACTGTAACAATTTGATGTGAGAGCTGGATGTGGATCTTCGTAATTATTTATATTTCCTTTAGTCTTACATACTTTCATTCTTTGTATTCTTCAGAGAGGACTGTGTCCAGCTCTGGACAATTTAAATAGGAGTGTGGAGCATTTAGAGAGATATTTTATGGAAGGGAAGCTCAAATTAATTAAGACTGTTTCACTTGGAAAAGAGAACTTAACAGAAATCTCCAAGTATGGAGAGCCTTGTTTTGCAGAGGATGGAAACCAGCTGTCCTAAAACTCAAGGACACTAGAATAAGAGGACATGGACTTAATATAATCAGACGGACTTAGTTAAGATACACTGAACACGTTTCTACTCAGCAAAGTCTAGTAGACTCTGGAGTGGGTTCTTGAAGGCAGCTGTGGACTTTCTTTCTCTGGAGTCTTAGGAATTTGGCACTGTTTTCTTTTTTGTTTTGGAGATGGAGTCTCACTCTGTCACCCAGGCTGGAGTGCCGTGGCTTGATCTTGGCTCACTGCAACTTCCCCCTCCCAGGTTCAAGTGATTTTCTTGCCTCAGCCTCCCAAGTAGCTGGGATTACAGACGTGAACTACCACACCTGGCTAATTTTTCTATTTTTAGTAGAGACAGGGTTTCACCATGTTGGCCAGGCTGGTCTCAAACTCCTGACCTCAAGTGATCCACCTGCCTCGGCCTCCCAAAGTGCTGGGATTACAGGCATGAGCCACTGCCCTGGCTGACAGTGTTTTCTTGTTGATCAGTTGGAGGCAGAAATTTGACGATACTTCTAAATATCACTTCGGCATTTCAACATTTAAACATTTTCATTGAAACCCCTGAAGGGAGCAGAAAGGTCTTTGTAAAATTATATCTGAATATTATAATGAAGAGGGAGAAAAGAGAGAGGAGACCATAAATGCACAGAATTCCGCACCAGGGGTGGTTTCTACCTGTCTGCCTACTTCCGTTCGTCTCCTGTAGTTCATATTCTACCCAGCACTCAGAACGATCTTTTTACTTATTTTAAAAATACTACATCAGTTATAGATTGTATTGTAGTAAACTGTAAATAACGTAAAATTTATCATTTGACCATTTGTAAGTGTCCAATTTGGTATTAAGTGCATTCACACTCTTGAGCAACCATCACCACCATCCATCTTGAGAACTTCTCTATCTTGTAAAACTGAAGCTCTGTATCTGTCAAACATTAACTGCTGATTGCCCACTCCTCCCAGACCCAGGTAACCAATATTCCGCTTGTCTCTGTGAACTTTAATGATCTTTTAAAAGAGCATATCAGGGCATAGAATTTCCTTGCCTCAATCCTTGCTATGGCTTTTCATGGCAGTTAGCATACATTCTCAGTAACTCGCTGTGGCCCTGCCTGCCTCTATGACCCCATCTCAGATATCTTCTCCCATGTTCATTGCATCCCACGACTTTGCCTTGTTTTGTCCCTCTAAGATGCTCATATTGGGGACTGTCTCTTTCCTTGCATAGTTTTCCTCTAGAGCTTTGCATGGCCTCCTCCTCATTATTTGGTCTCAGCTCCAGTAGGACCTCTTTTTTGTTTTGTTTTGTTTTGAGTCTTGCTTTGTCACCCAGGTTGGAATGCAGTGGCACTATCTCCACTCACTGCAACTTCTGCCTCCCAGGTTCAAGCTATTCTCTTGTGCCTCAGCCTCCGGAGTATCTGGGATTACGGGTGTGAGCCACCATGCCCGGCTCACCTCTTTGTTTTTTTTGTTTTTAAGAGGCAGGGTCTCACTCTGTTGTGCAGGCTGCAGTGCAGTGGCTGATCATACCTCACTGTAACCTCAAGCTCCTGGCCTCAAGCAAGACTTTGGCCTTAGCCTCCCAAATAGCTGGAATTACAGGCACCTACCACCCTGTCCAGCTAAATTTTATTTTTTTAAATTTTTTGTAGTGATGGGGTCTCGCTTTGTTGCCCAGGCTGGTCTGGAACTCCTGGCTTCAAGCGATTCTCCCACCTTGGCCTCCCAAAGTGCTGGGATTACATATGAGCCATCATGCCCCAGTACGACCTCTTTAGAGTAGCCTCCCTGACCACTTAGTGTAAAGAAGCATCCTCTCACTCTTCTCTTTCTTATTATGTTATTTTTATTTTCCTTATAGCATTTATAATGCCTGGAATTACTTTATCTACCGTCAAGGTATATCCAGAATACGGCTGCTTCTCACTGCTGCCCTCTTACCTCCCTGATCTAAACCACCGTCATCTGGCACTGGGATGGCCATGGCAGTCTCCGCACTTGCTCCACATTGTTCTACCCTCACTGGCCTTTTCTCAACAATCAGACAGAAGTATCCTTTTAAGACAGAAGTCAGATATACATGGGTTTCCATTCCTCTCAGAGTGAAAGGTGAAATATTTGTGTGTTAGTCCGTTCCTGCATTGTTATGAAGAAATACCTGAGGCTGGGTAATTTATAAAGAAAAGAGGTTTACTTGGCTCACAGTTCTGCAGGGTGTATAGGAAGCATAGCACTGTCATCTACTTCTGGGGAGGCTTCAGAAAGCTTACAATCATGGTAGAAGGAAAAGGGGGAGCAGGTGCATCACACAGAGAGTGAGGGAGCAAGAGGGTGGGGGTGCCACAGTCTTTTAGACAACCAGATCGCCCATGAATTCAGAGCAAGAACTCACTCATCACCAAGGGGATGGTGCTAAGCCATTCACAAGGGATCCACCCCCATGATCCAAACACCTCCCACCAGGCCCCATCTCCAACACTGGAGATTACATTTTGACATGAGATTTGGAGGGGACAAAACATCCAAACCATATTATTCCATCCCCCAAATCTTATGTCCTTCTCATATTGCAAAATATAATCATCTCCGGCCAATAGTCCCCCAAGCCTTAACTCATTCTAGCATCTATTCCAAAGTCTGAAGTCTCATCTGAAATTCATCTCCTTCCTACTATGAGCCTGTAAAATTAAAGCAAGTTATTTACTTGCAGATACAATGGTGGTACAGGCATTGGGTAAACATTACCATTCTAAAAGGGAGAAAATGATTTTTAATTATAGTCCAATTGCAGTCCTTCCCTGAAGATGCCCTTTCTTTCTCTGCCACATGGCTAGGCTGCAAATTTTCCAAACTTTATGCTCTGCTTTCCTTCTTTTAGAAAGGGGCTACAGGCCCCCAAGTCTGAAACCCAGCAGGACAGACACTAAATCTTAAGGCTCAAAAATAATCTCATTTGAGTGCATATCCCTCATCCTGGTGCAAGGGGTGGGCTCCCAAGGTCTTGGGCAGCTCCACCACTGTGGCTTTGCAGGGTGCAGCCCCCGTGGCTGCTCTCACAGGTTGGAGTTGACTGCTTGTGGCTGCAAGCTGCCCATGGTTCTACCATTCTGGAGTCTGGAAGGCGGTGGCCGTGTTCCCGCAGCTCCACCAGGCAGTGTCCCGGTGGGGACTCTGTTTGGGGGCTCCAATCCCACATTTCCCCACCACATTGCCCTAGTAGAAGTTCTTTGTGAGGGCTCTGCCCCTGCAGCAGGCTTCTGCCTGGGTACCCAGGCTTTCCCATATTTCCTCTGGAATGTGGGGAGCTGCCAAGCCTCCCTCACACTTGCGTCATTTGCACCTGCCGACTTAACACCATGTGGAAACCACCAATGCTTATGGCTTGCACCCTCTGGAGTGGCGGCCCCAGCTGTCCCTGGGGCCGTTTGATCTGTGGTTGGAGCTGGGGCAGCCATTATGCAGGGAGCAGTGTCCTAAGGCTGAGCAGGGCACAGGGCTGGGCCTGGCCCCTGAAACCATTCTTTTCTCCTAGGCCTCTGGGCTTATGATGGGAGGGGCTGTCTCCTAGAGCTCTGAAATGCCTATGAGACCTCTTTCCCATTGTCTTGGATATTAGCATTTGGCTTCCTTTTAGTCATGCTAATCTCTCTAGCAAGTGGTTGCTCCACAGTCCTGTTGTATTCCTCCCCTGAAAATGCCTTTTCTTTCTCTGCCATGTGGCTAGGCTTCAGATTTTCCAAACTCTATGCTCTGCTTCCCTTTCAAATATAAGCCCCGACTTTAAGTCATTCCTTTGCTTCCACATCTGGTCATAGGTTTTTGGAAGCATCCATGTAGCATTTTTTTTTTTCTTTTTGGGACTGGATCTCTGTTTCCCAGGCGGATGTGCAGTGGCATGAACAAGGTTCACTGTAGCCTCAACTTCCTGGGTTCAAGCCATCCTCTCATCTTAACCACTATGCCTGGCTGATTTTTGTGGAGTTCTCTGTATTTCTTGAATTTGAGTGTTGGACTGCCTTGCTAGGCTTGGGAAGTTCTCCTGGATAATATCCTGGAGCGTGTTTTCCAGCTTGGATTCATTCTCCCCGTCATATTCAGGTACACTGATCAAGCATAGATTAGGTCTTTTCATATAATCCCATATTTCTTGGAGGCTTTGTTCATTTCTTTTCACTTTTTTTTTCCTCTTGTCTTGCCTTCTCTTTTTATTTCATTGAGTTGATCTTCGATCTCTGATATCCTTTTTTCTGCTTGATCGATTCGGCTATTAAAACTTGTGTTTGCTTCACGTAGTTCTCGTGCTGTGTTTTTCAACTCCATCAAGTTGCTTATGTTCTTCTCTAAGCTGGTTATTCTGGTTAGCACTTCTTCTAACCTTTTTTCAAGGTTTTTGGTTTCTTTGCATTGAGTTAGAACGTGTTCCTTTAGCTCTGAAAAGTTTATTATCCACCTTCTGAAGCCTGTTTCTGTCAATTTGTCGCACTCCTCGGTCAAGTTGTGATCCTGTGTTGTTGAGGAGTTGTGATCCCTTGAAGGAGAAGAGGTGTTCTGGTCTTTGATGGTTTCATCTTTTTCGTGCTGTTTTTTTCCAACCTTTGTGGATTTACTTGGCTGTGTTGTCAGGGAGTTGCTTGATGAGGTTTCTTGTCTGCCTGTGGAGGTGCTACTGGGTTTCTAGGGACTCCTTCAGGTTACTAGGGAAGCTTCCTGTGTCTTTTTTGTTTGTGCTGGGAGATTAGGCCCACCTCTTCTGCTGACCTGTAGGCGTTGCTGGGTTGTCAGGAACGCAGTCCCGTTGCTACATAGGCTTCCTGTGTTTTATTGTTAAAACATGTAGCCCAGTCCCAGCCCTCTAGTGGTGGGTTGTGCCCTTCCTCCACTGGACTGGATCATTCAGGGTTCATCTCAGACTGTGGCACTGGCTGCGCAACCCACTAGGGTCAGAGCTTCAGCCGTCTGGGGTTTGTGGGGGAGGGTAGGGACCCGCCCTGCCACACCCAGCCGTCTCCCCCTTTCAGCTTCCTCTCTCTCGGGTCATGGGGTAGGGGCCTGCCCAGCTGCTCCTGCTTACAGCTCCCTCTCTCTCCAGGCAGAGAGAGGGGGCAATAGCTCAGTCCACAGGCTCTTATTCAACTCTGCACTTGTAATTCCCGGTGCTTGACTGGCAAAGATCCCCTGTTCTGTGTATTGCTGAGGCTTTGGGGGAAGCGCTGTATCTGGACTGGAGTGCCAGAGGGGAGCCTCTGACTCGCCAGTCAGGTGCGCTTTTTGGGTGAAGCAGCACCCCTCCCTGCCTCTGTCTGCCTGGAGTGGGCTTTGCTTACCATCAGACCAGACCTGTTGAAATGCACCTGGTACCTCAGTTGGAGCTAGGAGATCTCTGGATTTCTATGTCTCTCTCGCTTGGTGTTGTGCGCTGGAGTTGTGTCTAATCAGCCTTCTTGGATCTCTCTGATTTTTAATTTTTTTCTAGAGACAGGGTTGTTGCCCAGGCTGGTCTTGAACTCCTGGCTCCAGTGATCCTCCCACCTTGGCCTTCCAAAGTGTTGGGATTACAGGCACGAGCCACTGTGTCTATCCCCATGCAGCTTCTTGAATGCTTTGCCGCTTAGTAATTTCTTCATCGCTCTTAAGTTCAAACTTCCACAGATCCCTAAGACATGGACACAATGCAGCCAAGCTGTTTGCTAAGGTGTAACACAGGTGATCTTTGCCCCAGTTCCCAATAAGTTCCTCATTTCTATCTGAGACCTCATCAGCCTGACCTTCAGTGCCTGTATTTCTACCAGACTTTGGTTACATGCACTTAACAAGTCTCTAAGAAGTTCCAAACTTTCCCTAATCTTCTTGTCTTCTTCTGAGCCCTCCAAACTCTTACAGCTTTTGTCCATTATGACTTCTAATGCTGCTTCCATGTCATCAGGTATCTTTATAGCAACACCCGTCTCCTCATTACGGATTTTCTGTCAGGCTGTTTTTGCATTGGAATAAATACCTAAGGTTGGGTAATTTATAAAGAAAAGGGGTTTAATTGGCTCATGGGTCTGCCAGCTGTACACAAAGCATGGTGCTGACACCTGCTCCTGGTGATGACCTCAAGAAGCTTACAATTATGGTGGAAGGTGAAGGGGGAGCAGGCCCATCACATGGCAAGAGTTGGAGAGAGAGAGACAGGGAAGGTGCCTCACTCTTTTAAACAATCAGACTTTGCATGAACTCAGGGCAAGAACTCACTCATCACCAAGGGGATGGTGCTAACACATTCATGAGGGATCAACCCGGATGATCTAATACGTACTGCTAGGCCCCCCTTCCAACATTGGGGATCACGTTTCAACATGAGATTTGGAGAATACACACATCCGAACTGTATCAATTTGCAAGTGACCTACAAGCTCTCATGACCTGGCTCACTGTGACCTTTCTGACTGTATCTCCTGCTGCTGTATGTCTCACCCATTTTACCCCCACAGCATTGATCTCTTTGATGTTCTTTGATGACATCAGAATTAAAAACACCCATGTGCCAGGTAATGAGGACTATTTTACACATAGAAGAAGCATAAAAACTAGTGTGTGGCTTGACATGCACTACTAGAATCCAAAGTAAAAAGGCCAGTGAGGAAACCAGGCCAGTGAGAAGCCTAGGTTATCTCCTTTTCCCTGCAAGTGCAGGTGGATGGAATCAGCCTATTACCTTAATTGGGCCTTGCTTGAGAATCAAGGCATATCCATAATGGCAGATATTAAAAATGCATGCATAAGCCAAAAAGGAAACAGAGCCCCGTGTCTCTTGCCACATCCTGTGGTTTTGTACTGGAGGATTCCTCTTTAACATTCTATAGCATTTATTAATGTATCCAACATATTTATTGTTTCTTGTCTATCTCCAGAATATATGGTCTACATGGTAGGGATTTTCATCTATTTTATTCACTGCTGTATCCAAAAGGCTTGGAATAGTGCCTGCCATGTCGTAGATACTTGTTATGGATTGAGTGTGTCACCCAAAATGATACATTGAAGTCATTAACCCTGGTAGCTGTGAATGTGGCCTTATTTGGAAATAAGGGCTTTGTAGATGTAATTGAACTAAGATGAGGTTATTAGGGTGACTCCTAATCCAACAAGACTGGTGTCTTTATCAAAGGAGGAAAATGCCATGTAACGACAGGTAGAGATGGGAATCATGTGGCTATGAGTCAAGGATGCCAAGGACTGACACCACCACCAAAAGCTAGGAAGAGACAAGGAAGGATTCTACAGAGTCTCAGAGGGAGAATGGCCCTGCTGACACCTTGATGTCAGCGTTCTAGCCTCCAGAACTATGAGAAAATGAATTTCTGTTGTTTTAAGTCACCCAGATTCTGATACTTTGTTATGGCAGCTCTAGGAAACTCATACAATACTTGAAAATTATTTGTTGAACAAATGCATCTATTGTTAATATATTTATGGTCTGTCTTTTCCACAGGGATGAAAAATTCTTGAGGACAGAGTCTGTGTCCTATTCTTCATTGCACTCTTGGTCTCTAGAACAATTCCTGGGCCAAGGAGGTGTTCTGCAATGTTTTAGAGAAGCAGGATAGAATGATGGGAAAGCATAGGACTCTGTGCCAGGCAACTTGGATTTAGGCTCCAGTTCTACCGCCTTTGGGCATGACACTCTCTCTGCATTTGTAGCATGTGTTAGCATACATAAATCACTCAGAACAGTGCCTGAGTCATTGATCACTCAGTATCTGTCATCTATTATTCTTATTAGCTGGCTTATATGGCATGATGAGACTAAGATTAGAGATGGAAAGCCTTCATCAACTGGGGACTCACGAGGCCAAGAACTTACTGTGGGACCTCGGGCAAGTAATTTTGCCTCTTTGGACCCCTGTCTCCTCTTCCTTAGAGGAAGGTGTTAGATTGGCCCTCCTAAGGTAATTTCCAGCTTTGGCTTTTTGTGAGTCCATACAGTGTATTGCCTGTATAAACAGGCAAGATTGGTGCTGCTTTCCAAAAGTAGATTGAGGATGTAATACTACATCATAGTACTCATTGTGGGTCATGCCAGAGAATGAGACTTGGTGAGCCTTCATTTGAGGAGAGGAGATACAGAGAAGGGGAATACCTGGTTTTCTCTGATACCCCATCCTTTCAAGCACCTCTCAAGTGCATCCTACTGCACTGGATGGAAATTCAAGTGAAAGATTCCGGGGAATCCTTACAAGCTCATTGGGGCCACTTTATGCTGAAAATTATATTCTTGTGATTCCTTTTTTCTTTTATTGATATGGACCCAACTTAACAAAAAGCATCATTATTTTGGAACAACTCACATTACTGCTTTTACTCGCCAGCATGCCTGGCCTATTATTACTATTATTATAGTTGCAAGACAGGTGAAGTAAATAGGTGCCAATGAGAGTATGGATTACACAAAAGTCTTGTCAACAGTAGAACAAAAGGAAAATGCAGCACCTGTAACTTCATGCCAGGCCAAGACAACTTGTATGTCAAGCTGAAATATTAACGGGGCTGATTAGTAATTGGTTGGTTACCAGTCAACTCATTCAAATATCAAACCATTTTTGTGCGCAGACATCATCTAGGCATCCCAGCTTTTTTTTTTTTTTTTTTTTTTTTTTTTTTTTTTTGAGATGGAGTCTTGCTCTGTCACCCAGGCTGAAGTGCAGCGGCACAATCTTGGCTCACTGCAACCTCTGCCTCCTGGATTGAAGCAATTCTCCTGCCTAAGCCTCTCCAGTAGCTGGGACTACAGGCCTGCCACCACGCCTGGTGAATTTTTGTATTTTTAGTTGAGGTGGGAGTTTCATCATGTTGCCCAGGCTGGTCTCAACCTCCTGACCTCAATTGATCTACCCACCTTGGCCTCCCAAAGTGCTGGGATTACAGGCATGAGCCACCATGTCTGGCTGGCATCCCAGATTTCAACTAAAATCTTCCTACTGGCACCATTGTTATGCTAGACTTTTTGCAGAGGGCTTATGAATGCGTGTAAGCTCTCATGTCATCCAGGCTGGGGTGGTGGAGAGAAAAGTAACAATGAAGTCAGATTCCACTAGGTCACATTGCTTGTCTCAGAAATGGGCCACACAATTGGAAATTAACATTGACAAGGGGAGAAGAAAGATCATGGCTCTTGAATACCCTGCCCCTCACTTCTGGTATGATCTTGGCCAAGTCACTTGCATTCACTCATCTGTAGATAGGTGGCAGAGGAACCTGTTTTACCCACTTTACAGGTTTACTTCAATCGCAGATAAAAGAATATACATGCAAGTGTGTTATAAAACATAAGATACTATGCAAAAGTTAGTTATTATGGCTTACGATTACTGCATGAGCGTAGTACAGGAAGAAGTGTTTTGCAGTAGATTTTTGGTAGTAGTATAACAGAATAAAAGCATTTAAAACCAGTAATGCATTTAATTGTCTTGTGACATTATGACTATTAGTGGCTCCAGGGCAACTTCAAGTGCAATGGACCATTAAAAATTTGTGAAACTTCTAATGGAGTAAAAATTGATAACTGTCTCTAGTTTTCCCTCCCTTCCTGACAGAATTCTACAACTGTACTCTTTGTCATGTTCCTTTGCAGTTTCTCCTGCGAGAGTAGGTGGAGTACATTTCTCTACCCTCTGGATGTTGGTTTGGCCATGGACTTGCATTGGGCAATGGAATGTTAGCGAATAAGATGATGCCTTGATGTCCTTTACATGTCTATGATGATTTGGCTTGTCTTTTTGCCAGTAGAAGAGCATATCTCAAATAGCCACTGGTCCAAAGAGAATGAGGAGACATGTGGAGCAGACCTGGACGACAGCTATAGCCCAGTCAATCTGCAGCTGCAGAGATATCATAGATAACCCTCAGAGCTGTGAGCCAAAAAATAAGTCTTTATTATTGTAAGCCTCTGAAATTTTGGGTTGTTTGTTATGCAGCATGCAGTTGATGCTGACTCTCAGCTGGAAGCTGAGCTGGGATTGTCATCTGAAGTGCCTTCACATGATCTTTTTTCTTTTCTTTTTTTTTTTTTTTCCCCCCATTTATTTATTTTATTGCATTTTACATTTTGGGGTACATGTGAAGAACATGCAAAATTGTTGCATAGGAACACACGTGGCAGTGTGATTTGCTGCCTTCCTCCCCATCACCTACATCTGGCATTTCTCCCCTTGCTATCTCTCCCCAGCTTCCCACCCCCCACCGTCCCTCCCCTATTTGCTCCCAACTGACCCCAGTGTGTAGTGCTCCCCTCCCTGTGTCCATGTGTTCTCATTGTTCAACACCCGCCTATGAGTGAGAACATGCGGTGTTTGATCTTCTGCTCTTCTGTCAGTTTGCTGAGAATGATGGTTTCCAGGTTCATCCATGTCCCTACAAAGGACCCAAACTCATCGTTTCTGATGGCTGCATAATATTCCATGGTGTATATGTGCCACATTTTCCCTATCCAGTCTTGTGATAGAGTTTTGCTCTTGTTGCCTGGGCTGGAGTGCAATGGCGCAGTCTCGGCTCACTGCAACCTCTGCCTCTCGGGTTCAAGTGATTCTTCTGCCTCAGCCTCCCAAGTAGCTGGGATTACAGGTGTGCACCACTACACCCAGCTAATTTTGTATTTTTAGTAGAGATGGGTTTTCACCATGTTGGTCAGGCTGATCTTGAACTCCTAACCTCAGGTGGTCTGCCTGCCTCAGCCTCCCAAAATGCTGGAATTACAGGCATGAGCCGCCACGCCTGGCCTACACGTGGACTTTTTATGTGGCTTGGACTTCTCACACCATGATGGCTGGATTTCCAGAGCCAGTGTCCCAAGAGTTAGCATTCTAAGAGACAAGAAGTGGAAGCTGCCACACTTGTAATGCCTGGGTGAAGAAATGGGCACAATGTCACTTCTACTGTATTCACCTGGTCAAAGCAGTCACAGAGCATTCCAAGATTACGTGAGGAGGAGACATAGCAACTCCCCCACCGTGAAAGATGTAGCAAAGAATTTGCAGCCATTTTTTATCTACGCATATGTGGGTAATTTTTTTTCCTCAGAGGGCTTTCAGAAATAAGCATGATCTTGGTTCAGGGCTTAGAACTGGCAATTTCTTTGCTGGTTTTAAAATACCACTCATTTTTTCACATCTGCCAAGGGAGAGCTTGGTGAACTGATAGCAAATTCTAACCCGTCAGATAAATTGATTACATGCTGATTACTTCAAAATCTATGGTTATCTTTTAAAGCTTAAATAATAGAGTGATAATAACAATCATAATAGCTTCCTGTGTGCCTAACTCAGTTCTAAATGCATTTTGTCTATTGAGTCATATGATCTTCATAACAAAGCCATGAGGTAAGTTCTTTTCTTTTTTATGAACTCCATTTTCATATGAAAAAAACTGAAGCACAGAGAGGTTAAATAACTTGCCAGGATCTCATAGCACTGGGATTTGAACTGCAGCTGTCTAGTTGTACTACCTAAAGGGAAATCATCCAACTGACCTTTACATTCCTCCTTTCACATGGAGGAAAACTAGCAGGTGTGTGAATTTGCTGCTATTAAATACTATTATGTACATAGATAATTCAAATATGTTTGTATTAGGGCTTGGACTCAGAAGTGGACAAATAGATGTTCTCTCCTCTATACATGCTCTTAAGAAAGGCGATTTCAGGAAAATACTTTCATATTTTTGTCCCCCTAACCCTACCCCTAGTCAACTTGAATTTGAGTCTAAAATAATAATGCATTTATTGACTTCAAACCTTTTTTGCTGGAGTGCAGTAGCATGATCTCAGCTCACTACAACCTCTACCTCCTGGGTTCAAGCGATTCTCCTGCGTCAGCCTCCTGAGTAGCTGAGACTACAGGTGTATGCACCACGTCTGGCTAATTTTTGTATTTTTAGCAGAGATACAGTTTCACCATGTTGGCCAGGTTGGTCTCCATCTCCTGACCTCAGGTGATCTGTCCGTCTTGGCCTCCCAAAGTGCTGGGATTACAGGCGTGGGCCACCGCACCCGGCCTCAAATTTGTTTTTATCAATGTCATCTTTTGGTCAAATGTAATTCATTCTAAAAGAGTGGGGTGTGTGTGTGTGTGTGTGCGCGTATAAATCCTATTCGTATTGTGAAAAAAACAGAGGAAAGTTTCAATAGACAAATATAATACAGTCCTTCTGAAATCCCGTTTTTGAATTGTTTGAGTTTCATTAATTTATGTGCTAGCATAATTTGTGATAATTCATATTTATTAGCTATTTGCGTTGCAGTTTCCCAGTCCCCTTGCTGTTGGGAAGTTTTAGGATTTCAGGACAGCTGGCCATCTTTGCTGAGACCCTGAAACACTTTTTTGTAACTCACAAAGAAAACTGGTGTGTGGCCAGAATGGGCAGTGACAGGTGGAAGGTTCAAAGGTCACCCTTTGTACAGGTTCCCACCATGAGTGTACTGCTCTCCACTTTTGTTATGTTAACCCCTTAATTACCCATAGACAGCCAAGGGTGGTGAAAGAAACTAGCTAAATTGACTTAGAAGGCTGCTGCACAGCCAGCTGAGATCCATGGATGGGCTCTGTATCATTTTCTGGTCGGGATGTAAACCTGAAATAGACTTCAGAGGAGTTCAGAAATTCTGAAATAACCCAAAGGTTTGAGGGTCATTTCTCAGGGCACAGCTGTGCACAGCATTCATTAAATAAACAGGTTTGTGCAACCTTCCTTAAATGACCTAAATGGATATTTGAATTTTTTTAGTCCTTGGGTGATGTGTTCTTGGTTTAAGAGTGGGATATACTACTAGGTATTTTTGTGTGTGTGAGGAAAAGATGAGATTTATTACTTATCAAAGGAGATCAGGCCTAGCTGACAGTCCAGTCTTGGTATTAAGACTATGTTCCGATCATTAACATTTTTTTATTCCCTTATATTTGATTCCATATTAAATTTATTCTTTGATCAAAGAGTCATAAATAAATGACCTTTATTAAAGCAGATCAATTGTATATACAACCCAATATAGACATTTTCCAAATGACCAGTTTTCTTAAACACTGAAGAATTGCTATGTTGATGAAGGCTGCATTCCTTTACATATATTTTCTAATTAAAAAAAAATCTTTCTAAGTCAGATTTGTCTTGATCTCACAGGTGAGGAAACTGAGGTACAGAGAAATCCGGTAACTTGCCTAAGGTCACAAAGCAAATAAAAGCCAAAGATTTTTTCCTTTGGCTAGTGCTACCTGTTTTTCTGTCTAAATTACTCAATTTTGATTTCTCAAAGGACTTCAAACAGAAGCATCATTCAACCCAGCCATCCCATTACTGGGTATATACCCAAAGGAATATAAACTATTCTACCGAAAAGACACATGCACTCATATGTTCACCACAGCACTATTCACAGTGGCAAAGACATAGAATCAACCCAGGTGCCCATCACTGGTGGACTGGAAAAGAAAATGTGGCACATATACACCATGGAATACTACACAGCCACAAAAAGAACAAAACCATGTCCCTTATAGCAACATGGGTGCAGCTGGAGGCCTAATTAATTCTCCTAAGAGAATGAATGCAGAAACAGAAAACCATTTACCTCATGTTCTCACTTATAAGTAGGAGATAAGCAGTGGGTACACATAGACATAAATATGGCAACAACAACAACAAAAACACACTAGGGACTATTAGAAAAGGGACAGAGGGAGGGAAAGGTCTGAAAAACCACCTGTTGGGTACTATCCTTACTGCCTGACAGGGTCATTTTTACCGCAAACTTCAGGGTCATGCAATGTACCCATGTAACACACCTGCACATGTATTCCCTGAATTTAAAATAAAAATTGAACTTATACAAAATTACTCAATTTCCATTGTATTTCATTGATGAAAAGATCTGGGTCCAAAGTCTAAGATGGAGAGTAAGTTTTAGAAGATAATTCAGTACGAGTTCATTTCATGTGTTGTCTGGAAAAACATTCCTTTACTGCTTTTGGGAGTTGCTTATGTTGTGTCTAACTGTGCTAGTTGCCAAAAGATTAACTCTCTCTGTACTGCAGATATTACTTCTGTGAGTGCAAGTGAGTACTAATGCTTGGCAGTATATTTACTTGATTTGTAGCTTCTTTGTAGGATATCAAGTAAGAAGGCTACAAAGTAAATTTTGTTTAGTATATATTTAGTTATCATCCAACAACTGTCCAATAGGTGATGGTGGAGGTATAAGGATGGTTAAGACAAGATCTCAGCCCTTGACATGACCATAGATAGGCGGATGGACCATTCCAATATGGTGTAATAAAAGCAATGGCAGAAACACTAAGCCTTATGAGGAAAGATGAGGGAGCAACCAGCAACTCCTTGGAGGATTCATGGAAGGCTTCACAAGGTAAAGTCATTTGAGTGGTGGCTTTAAAGATGAGGCATTTGTTAGGTGGAGAATGGGGGAAGGGCAGAGAGAATAGCAGGCACAAACACAAAGTATATCTAAGGGCATGGAATGTTTGGGGAATAGTAAGTTGCTTTAGTGATTGCAGCACAGAATGTATATGCATGTGGGACTTGAAGGAGTTGAAACTAGACAGTAAGGGCCCTCACGCAATGAGGAGCCATAGAAAGATGGAGTAGTATGATCAGATTTGTATTTCGGAAAGTTAACTCCATATTCTGGTTGGCATTGAAGGAGAGACTAGGGGAAGGGGGATGGTTACAAGCTGAGTACTGATGACAGCAGTAGCAGTGCTGTGAGTAAGGAGGTGACAGACTCTAGAGACCATTGGGAGATACAGTATTTGAAAATGAATTGTTGAGTGTGGTTGACAGAAAATATGGAGTGGATCTTGAGGTTCAGGTTTCTGTTTTAGGCAAATGGGACTATCAATTGAAATGAGTTATTCCAGATTAAGAAGGAGATTGGGAGAGAGATATGAAAATGTGAGTTTTTTGTTTTTTGAGATGGAGTCTCACTCTGTTGCCTGGGTTGGAGTGCAGTGGCATGATCTAGGCTCACTGAAACCTCTGCCTCCCGGGTTCAAGTGATTCTCCTGCCTCAGCCTCCCAAGTAGCTGAGACTACAGGTGTGCAACACCATGCCTGGCTAATGTATTTTTAGTAGAGGCTGGTCTCGAACTCTTGACCTCAGGTGATCCACCCACCTTGGCCTCTCAAAGTGCTGGGATTACAGGTGTGAGCCACCACACCTAGCCAGAAAATGTTGGTTTTAAAGAGTCTGTGAAATGTAGAGGCGGAGTTGGCCAGTGGGATGTTAGAAATTTGCGTTTTGAGTTCAGCAGAAAATAGAGATCTGGGAATCATGTACATATAGAGGGCAGTTAAAGCTTTAGAAACAATGGGGTCATGTGGGAAGGGTGAAGGAGACCAGGAAGGAGTGGACAGGGAGATCAGAGGGGAACCAAGAGAGGATGCTGTGTGGAATGAAGAAGAGAAGCTAAAAGGATGGAATGGTTGGCAATACCAAGTGATTCAGGAAGACCGGGGAGACTAAAGATTGCTAAGAAATTATAGCATTTAGTACTTAGGAAGCCACCAGTGACAAAGTCAGCTAAAAAGCAGGTTTCAAAAACCAAGTCTGTCTTGGTGAATGTTCAATGAGAGCTTGAAAAAAATATGTATTCTGCTGCTGCTGGGTGGAATGTTCTATACTGATTGAGCATCCTAAATCCAAAAATCTGACATCTGACATGCTCCAAAATATGGAGCTTTTTGAGCACCAACATGCTCAAAGGAAATGGTCATTGGAACATTTCAGATTTCAGATTTTTGGATTTGGAATGCTCCACTAGTGAGCATAATGCAAATATCCAGAATCTGAAAAAAAAAAAACTGAAATTGGTAACACTTCTGGTCTCAAGCATTTTGGATAAGGGACATTCAATCTGTATGTGTTGATTATATTGTTCAAATCTTCTATATCCTTGATGATTTTTCTATCTAGAAGTTCTATCAATAGCTGATTAGAGGGGCATATTGAGATATTCAACCATAATTGTGGATTTGCCTGTTCACCATTTCAGCCCTATTTTTTCAAAACTTTTAAAACTGTTTTTTAAAAACTTTTATTTTAGGTTTGGGGGTACATGTGAAGGTTTGTTATATGGGTAAACATCTATCATGGGGGTTTGTTGTACAGATTATTTCATCACCAAGTTGTTAAGCCCAGTACCCAGTAGTAATTTTTTTCTGTTCTTCTCCCTTCTCCCACCCTTCACCCTCAAGTAGACCCCAGTGTCTGTCATTCCCCTCTTTGTATTCATGAATTCTTGTCTTTCAGCTCCCACTTATAAGCAGGGTCATGTGGTGTTTGGTTTTCTGTTTCTGCATTAGTTTGCTGAGGATAATAGCTTCCAGCTCCATCTGTGTTCCTACAAAAGGCATGATCTTGTTCTTTTTATGGCTGCATAGTATTCTGTGGTGTATATGTACCACATTTTCTTTATCCAATCTGTCATTGATGGGTATTTAGGTTTTTTCTATGTCTTTGATATTGTGAATAGTGCTGCAGTGAACATTTGTGTGCATGTGTCTTTATGGTACAATGATTCATATATCTTTAGTGTATACCCAGTACTGGGATTGCTGGGTTGAAGGGTCGTTCTGCTTTTAGCTCTTGGAGGAATTGCTATACTGCTTTCCACAATGGTTGAACTAATTTACACTCCCACCAATAGTGTATAAGCGTTCCCTTTTCTCTACAACCTTGCCAGCATCTGTTAGTTTTTGACTTTTTAATAGTAGCCATTCTGACTGGAGTGAGATGACATCTCATTGTGGTTTTGATTTGCATTTCGTTAGTGATCATTGATATTGAGCTTTTTCTTCAGTGCTTGTTGACTGAATGTCTTCTTTTGAAAAGTGTCTGTTTATGTCCTTTGGCCACTTTTTAATGGGATTGTTTGTTTTTCTCTTGTAAATTTATTTTTAAGTTCCTCATAGATACTGGATATTAGACCATTGTCAGATGCATAGTTTGCAAGTATTTTCTCCCAATCTGTAGATTGTCTGTTTACTCCGTTGATAGTTTCTTTTGCTGTGCAGAAGCTCTTAAGTTTAATTAGATCCCACTTGTCAATTTTCACTTTTGTTGTGATTGCTTTTGGTGTCTTTGTCATAAAATCTTTACCCATTCCTCTGTCCAGGATGGTATTGCATAGGTTGTCTTCCAGGATTTTTATAGTGTTGGGTTTTATATTTAAGTCTTTACTCCATCTTGGCTTTTGTATATGGTATAAGGTAGGGGTCTAGCTTAAATCTTCTGCATATGGCTAGCCAGTTATCCCAGCACCATTTATTGAATAGAGAGTTTCTTCCCTGTTGTCTGTTTTTGACAGCTTTGCTGAAGTTCAGATGGTTATAGGTGTGTGGCCTTATTTCTGTGCTCTTGATTCTGTTCCATTGGTCTCTGAGCCTCTTTATGTATCAGTAACATGCTGTTTTGGTTACTGTAGGTCTGTAGTATGGTTTGAAATCAGGTAATGTGATGCCTCCAGTTTGGTTCTTTTTATCATCCCTCTTTTGTTTTTTACTTCACGTGTTTTAAGTCTCTGTTGTTTAGTTCATACCCATTTAGGACTATTATGCCTTCCTGGTGGATTGATCCTTTCATCATTATGTAGTGTCTCTCTTTTTCTCTAGTAATTTTCTTTGCACTGAAGTCTACTTTATCTGATATTAATGTATCCACTTGTGCTTTATAAAATTAATGGTTGCTTGGTATATCTTTTCCATTCCTTTACTTTCAACTTACTTATACTTTTGAATTTGAAGTGATTTTCTTGTAAACAGCATATAATTGGGATCAGTTTTTTTCATTCTGCCACTGCCAATTGCTGACTTTTAATTGGTATATATTTAGACCAATTTCTGTTTATACAAAAGTGTGTAAATTTATATTTAATTATTTATATGCTAGGATTTAAGTCACATTTTATTGCTTTTTTTTCTGTTTCTCATTCCTCTGTTTCTTTTTCTTGCCTTCCTGTGGGTTATTTAAACATTTTCAAGACTGCATCTTGTTCTATGTATAGTTTTTGTGTGTATCTTTTTGTATAGTTTTCTTAGTGGTGGCTCTGGATATACAGATGTCACATCACATTCTACTTGTATCAACAAATGAATGTATGAAAAATTTTGTTCCTTTTAGATCCCTTTACTTTTCCCACTTTTAAATATCATTCTCTCGAGTATTAAGTAATGTTATAATTTTTGTTTCAATCATCAAATATGCTTTATAAAACCCATAAGAAGGATATTCTATTGTATCTTCCCATATTTCTACTGTTTCCATGTGATATGGTTTGGCTCTGTGTCCCCACCCAAATTTCACCTTGAATTGTAATAATCCTTATGTGTCAAGGGTGGGACCAGGTGGAGGTAATTGAATCAAGGGGGCAGTTCCTCCATGCTGTTCTCCTGATAACGAATGAGTTCTCATGAGATCTGATGGCTTAATAAGGGGCTCTTCCCCTTTCACTCAGCACTTCTTTTTCCTGTCGCCTGGTGAAGAAGGTTCCTTGCTTCCCTTCGCCTTCCACCACGATTGTGAAGTTTCCTGAGACCTCCCCAGCCATGCTGAACTGTGAGTTGATTAAACCTCTTTCTTTTATAAATTACCTAGTCCTTGTGAGGCTTCCCACCTTATATTGGGGATCAGCAAACTTTGTCTCTGCCAGCTGCCTGTTTTTGTAAGCAGTTCTTTATAGCAGTATGAAAACAGACTAATACAGTAAAATGGTACTAGAAGTGGGGCTGTACCCTGTAAAGCCACAAGGGTTGAGCTGCCCAAGGCCATGGGAACCTACTTCTTGCATCAGTGTGACCCAGTGTGAGACATGGAGTCAAAGATCATTTTGGAGTTTTAAGATTTGACTGCCCCGCTGGATTTTGGGCTTTTATGGGGCCTGTAACCCCTTTGTTTTGGCCAATTTCTCCCATTTGTAATGGGTGTATTTACCCAGTGCCTGTACCCACATTGTATCGAGGAAGTAACTGACTTGCTTTTGATTTTACAGGCTCATAGACAAAAGGGACTTGCCTTGTCTCAGATGAGACTTTGGACTTGGACTTTTGGGTTAATGCTGGAATGAGTTAATACTCTGGGGGACTGTTGGAAGGGCGTAATTGTGTTTTGAAATGTGAAGGGGACATGAGATTTAGGAGGGTTGAGGGGCAGAATGATATGGTTTGGCTCTTGTCCCCACCCAAAAATCACCTTGAATTGTAATAATCCCTACAGGTCTAGGGTGGGACCAGGTGGAGGTAATTGAATCATGGAGGTGGTTTCCCCCATGCTGTTCTTGTGAGAGTGAGTGAGTTCTCATGAGATCTGTTGGTTTTATAAGGGGCTCTTCCCCCTTCACTCGGCATTTCTCCTTCCTGCCACCTTGTAAAAAAAGTGCCTTACTTCCTTTTTGCTTTCCACCATGATTGTAAGTTTCCCGAGGCCTCCCTAGCCATGCTGAACTGTGAGTCAATTAAACTTCTTTTGTTTATAAATTGCCCAGTCTTGGGCAGTTCTTTATAGCAGCATGAGAACGGGCTAGTACACCATGGTTCTTTCTTCCTTTTGACTGCTCTAAGATTCCTTCTTTTATTATTATCTTTCTCTTTGGAGTAGTTTCTTTAGCCATTTTTCAAGGGTAGGTCTGCTAGTGACAAATTCAGCTTCCCTTCATCTGAGAATGTTTTGATTTCCCCTTCACTCCTGAAGGATGGTTTCATCAGATATTTAATTCACGATTTACATTTCTTTTCTTCTGGTATTTGAAAAAAATGTGATGCCAGCCACTTCTTTTTTGGCCTCCCTGGATTCAGATGAGAAATCTGCTGCCATCTGAATTGATTTTCCCCTATAGGTTATTTCTCTTTGGCTGATTTCAAGATCATTTCTTTCTTTAGTATTTAGAAGTTTAATTATGATGTGTTTTAGCATAGATTTATTTTATTTGAGGTTTGCTTAGCCTTGAATCTGTAGGTTTATGTATTTCTCCAAATTTGGGAAGTTTTCAGCCATAATTTCTTTGAATATTTTTTCAACCTGATGTTCTTCTTTTGGACTTTTCTCTTTTTGGACTTCAGCGATAGGAATATTGGGTCTTTTGTTATAATCCCACAAGTCCCTGAGGCTCTGTTAAATCTTTTAGTCTATTTTCTCTCTGTTGTATACATTCAGTGACTTACGCTGTGAATTGATTATTTTCTGTCTTCTCCATTCTGCTACTGAGCGCATTTATTACATTTTAAATTTTGATCATTGTATTTTTTGTTCTATAATTTCCATTTGGTTTTGTTTTATAACTCCTATTTCTTTGCTGAGATTTTCTACTTCTTTACTTGTTGAAAGAGCTGTTATGAAGGCTACTTGAAAATTCTTGTCAGATAAACTCCAACATCTGATTCCTCTTGATGTTGGCATCTGTTGATTGTCTTCTCTCACTCAAATTGTGATTTTCCTGGTTCTTTGTATAATGAGTGATTTGAAATCATATCTTGGACATTTTGGTTTATGTTAGGAGACTCCTATTAAATCTTTTATTTTAGCAGGCAGTCTCCCTGTTTAGGTTTATCATGTAGATTCTTTAGTGTTGTAGGATTTTTTTCTTTTCTACTTTTAGAAGCTCTTTATATATTAAAAAGATACATGCATTGGGATATTGCATGTCAAAATTAGACAAAATGAATAATTTTATTTAAAAGTATAAATAGAAATTGAAATACCAAACATGAATAAACCCATGCTCATGAAGGAAATTTAATTATTAGCCAAAAATTTGCTCATAAAATATTTCCCAATAGCCAACCCTTCCCACCAAACAAAATACTGATACCAGGCTTAGATGTTTTTACAAATGAGGTCTATCAGAATTTAGAGTAACACATAATACCTAGCTTGTTAAAAAATGTTCTAGAGAATAGAAAATTCTCTAGAACACTTTTAACAAGCTAGGTATTAGCTTGTAAAAAGGAAAAATATCCAGTTCATTTTATGTGGTTAGTAAGAAATGATGGGAAGGAGTCTCAGCATAAAATAAAGCACAGGCTGGGTACAGTGGCTCGTACCTGTAATCCCAGCATTTTGGGAGGCCAAGGTGGGAAGATTGCTTGAGTCTGGGAGTTTAAGACAAGCCTGAGCAACATAGTAAGACACCATCTCTACAAAAGTTAAAAAAATTAACCAGGCATGGTGATGCATGCTGTAGTCCCAGCTACTTGGGAGGCTGAGCTGGGAAGATGGCTTGAGCCCAGGAGTTCGAGACTGCAGTGAGCTATGACCTTGCCTTTTCACTCCAGCCTGGGCTGCAGAATGAGACCCTTTCTCAAAAAATAAAAGAAAAGAAAGCACAAGGTTATATTTTGTCCTTGTTCCTCAGGTGATACATCAGTTTTGACCCCCTACATCTGCTTATAATATCAACTGAAATGCAATGCTGCAATGAAATTTCGGATGTCTTCAGATACCTGAAGTCACACCTCTAGCCTTTTCTTTTTTTGGATGACTGGAGAGGCATCTGGTGCTTGGACTGACCAGTGAATAATTGTGTACCAGACTTCTAGTCCTGAAGAAACACTAAAGTTTACACAAACAAAGAAATTCTATGGTTTATTTATGACCAAGGTCTACAAATCTATGTGTCTCCTTGCCAGCAGACTATTCATTTCTTTTTTTTTTTTTTCATTCTTGGATGCTCCTGTCTTTGGTTAACACTATGCTGTCACATTTGCTATTATTGTGCCATTCTGTGCTTTTGGCCAAAATAAATAAGACTTCTTTTGTATGAGACCTGGTGGTTGGGGTTGTTATTTTTGATTTCAACAAATTATTATTATTTTTTTGAGATGGAGTCTCGCTCTGTCACCTAGGCTGGAGTGCAGTGGGACGGTCTTGGCTCACTGCAACCTCCATTTCCTGGGTTTAAGTGATTCTCCCTGTCTCAGCCTCTCGAGTAGCTGGGATTACAGGCATCTGCAACCATGCCTGGCTAATTTTTGTATTTTTACTCAAAACGGGGTTTTGCCATGTTGGCCAGGCTGGTCTTGAACTCCTGACCTCAGGTGATCTGCCCACCTCAGCCTCCCAAAGTGTTGGGGTTACAGGCAGGAGCCACCATGCCCTGCCTAACAAATGTATTAATAGGAAATATATCCTATGTTAAAAAGAATACAGCATATGTTCTAGAATCAAATGGAAATTTTAGAATGAAATAATCAAATAATCAAAATAAAAAACTTGTCAGAATGGAGAGGACACAGGAAAAGATTAGTGAACTTGAAAACAGAACTATAGAAATTAATCTGAAAAATAAAGAGAAAATAGGCTGAAAACTGAGTAGACTCAGCTGTGTGGGACTGTAACAAAAACCCTCAGAAAGAGAGAAGAGAGCAGGTGGGACTGAGAAAGATTCAAAGAAGCAATGGCTGCAAAGTCTCTTAATTTGGCAAAAGACATAAACCTACAGATGAAAGAACTTGTGAGAATTCCAAACTTGATAAATCTAAATAAATCCATACCAAGACACATTATAATCCAACTTCAGAAAAGTAAAGACCAAGAAAATATCTTGAAAGCAGCCAGAGAGAAATAATGGGATTTCTCATCAGAAATCATGGAGGCTAGAAAGAAACGGCACATTTTTCAAGTACCAGAAAGAAAAGAATTGTCAGCCAATTCTGTACTCAGTGAAATGATCCTTCAGGAATGAAAGGGAAATACAGACATTTTCAGACTGAAGACAAACTAAAATAATTTGCCAGTAGCAGACTACTCTTAAAAATTGGCTAAGTGAAGTTATTGAAACAGAAAGGGAATGAAAGAATGTTAAAGTACCCGGACGGAAGAAAGAAAAAAGGAGCAAACAGAAATATGGGTACGTACAATAGACTTCTTTTCTCCTCTTGGGTTTTCTAGATTATATTTGACATTTGAGGCAGAAGATTTATAACATTTTTTGGATATGGTTTTTAATGTATGTAGAGGAAATATTTAAGATATTTATATTATAAATAGGTGTAGTAAAGGGTCTTAAAGGGAGGTAAGGTCTCTACATTTCACTTGAACTAGTAAAATGTCAGTAGCAATGGATGGATGAGTTATGAATGTATAATGTAATATGTAAAGTAACCACTACGAATTTACCTCTGCAACAATTTTTATGGACCTCAGGGGCATTATGATAAGTGAAAAGAGCCAATCTTAAAAGGTCACATACTATCCGATTCCATTTATATAACATTCTCAAAATGACACACTGAAATTGATGAAGAACAAATTAGTGGTTGCCAAGGCTTAGAGATGGTGGGGTGGGTAGATATGACTCTAAAGGGGTAGCATGATGGAGATCTTTGTGGTGATGGAACAGTTTTGTATCTTGATTGCAGCATGGTTACATGATTCTACACGTGATAAAATGTCATAGAACCACACACATGTTTGATCATGTCTGTTTCCTGGTTTTAATATTATTATTATTATTATTATTATTATTTTTTGAGATGGAGTTTCACTTATGTTACCCAGGCTGGAGTGCAATGGCGCGATCTCGGCTCACCGCAACCTCCGCCTCCTGGGTTCAGGCAATTCTCCTGCCTCAGCCTCCTGAGTAGCTGGGATTACAGGCACGTGCCACCATGCCCAGCTAATTTTTTGTATTTTTAGTAGAGACGGGGTTTCACCATGTTGACCAGGATGGTCTCGATCTCTTGACCTCGTGATCCACCCGCCTCGGCCTCCCAAAGTGCTGGGATTACAGGCTTGAGCCACCGCGCCCGGCCCTGGTTTTAATATTATATAAGATGCAACCATTGGGAAAAACTGAGTGTAGGGGACATGGGATAGATGTCTCTACCATCTTTGCAACTTCCTGTAAATCTATGATTATTTCAAGATAAAAAAAAATTAGAAAGAGAAACCTTTACATTTCTTTGGTGAAAATGTTTTAAATTTACATTTTGTAACTATCTTTTCCAAATGGAATGTTATTTTAGTTTTTTCCACTTTTGTGAAATTTAACTGTCAAGTAGAAATCTTGGATGGCATTAGCAAATTAAAACAGGAATTTTCTCTCCTGAATACTGCTTTACCATTTGAGTCATCATGGTTTTGAGATGGGAGCTATTGGTGTCAGTATTTATGGGGGAGGATAATGTGACTGTCCCATTCCCATTTGACTCAATTACAAGCAGGACTGCACAGTAGGAATGCTAAAAGCATTCAAATCTCTCATTATGCCTTCCTTACCCAATGACCTAGTTTTATGAGCTGGTTGGCTGCAGTCAGAGATACATTGATGACTGTGGAATGGAATTCTCCCTACACAAGGTTAAGTAGCCTATGTGATTCTCTTTGTAACCTTGACTAACTGAACTTAGATTAACAGCAAGTTTTCTCTTATGACTATCATGTGTTTCCCTAATTAATCAAATTTTCCGGAAGCTCTATCTGTACAACTAACTAGACTAGATCTCTCTGCAGACATGGGAATATAAATTACTCTGGGAATCTTGATTGTGTTACTGATTTGCATAGCGTTAATGATTTGTATGTTAATGCGATGGAGAGGCCAGGGACTGCATGTGAGTAGAACTTGTTTCCTGCTTCCATTTCTGGAGCCATGCAGGGTCAACTTTTACCCCCTTTTTTGAGTTTCTCCTCAGTTCCTTTTTCTTGGCACATTATTTTATGGGCAGAATTTAATTTCAACTAAATTTATTTAGAATTTATTTGAAGAATGATTTTGAGCTCTCTGCTACTGTATCAGGTACTTATGTATATATCATCTTATTACTCCAAACAATTCTTAATTTGAACTAAAAATTTGGTATTTCAGTATTCCACTGTGCTAGCGTTATGTTTAAATGCCAAATTAAAAATTTGATGAATACTGTCAAATGCATTCTATATGACACACACCACACTTAGTTTGATAAAACAGAATTATTAAATATCCCTTAAGAGATTTAATATCATTTCAGTGCATACAATGAAGCAAATTCAGGAACCATAGTCAAGAACCTCATCTGTTGAAAAGAACTATACAAGACAGAGTAAACTTGACATGGAAAATTTTCATTCTACCATTTGCTTACTTTTATTCCCCTAATGTTTATCTTTGAGGAAGTTTCTATTTCAAGTATTATTACAGATGTAGGAATAAAGGTGAGATGAATGATAGTATATTCCAAGGTCTATGTAGTGGTTAAATGATAATGAAACCCACAGTTCATCATGGTAAAGCAAACACACTTGGAAATGTATTATTGTTATTGTTATCATTATGACAGTGTTGAGAGGGGCTCAATTAATCAATCAAGGGTGTAGCCATCTGATAGAAAGATGGGATTTGTAATAAGAGGTTTATTATTGGGTGGCAGATGTGGCAGACAGCCCAGGCAACAAGCTTGGAATGGTGAACTACACACATTCCACTGGCAACATTCTTTTTTATTGTACTTTAGGTTCTGGGGTACATGTGCAGATCATGCAGGATTGTTGCATAGGTACACACATGGCAATGTGGTTTGCTGCCTCTGTCCCCCCATCACCTACATCTGGCATTTTTCCGCATGTTATCCCTCCCTGACCTCCCCAACCCTCTGCTGTCCCTCCATTCGCCTCCTCCAACAGATCCCAGTGTGTGATGCCCCCCTCCCTGTGTGCATGTGTTCTCATTGTTTATCACCCGCCTATGAGTGAGAACATGTGTTTGATTTTCTGTTCTTGTGTCAGTTTGCTGAGAATTATGGTTTCCAGATTCATCCATGTTCCTACAAAGGAAACAAACTCATCATTTTTTATGGCTGCATAGTATTCCATGGTGTATATGTGCCACATTTTCCTTGTCCAGTCTATCGTCAATGGGCATTTGGGATGGTTCCAGGTCTTTTCTATTGTAAACAGTGCTGCAATGAACATACATGTGCATGTGTCTTTATAACAGAATGCTTTATAATCCTTTGGATATATACCCAGTAATGGGATTGCTGGGTCAAATGGAATTTCTATTTCTAGGTCCTTGAGGAAGCGTCACACTGTCTTCCACAATGGTTGAACTAATTTACACTCCCACAAACAGTGTAAAAGTGTTCCTATTTCTCCACATCCTCTCCAGCATCTGTTGTCTCCAGATTTTTTAATGATTGCCATTCTAACTGGAATGAGGTGGTATCTCAGTGTGATTTTGATTTGCATTTCTCTAATAGTCAGTGATGATGAGCATTTTTTCATATGTTTGTTGGTGTCATCTATGTCTTCTTTTGAAAAGTGACTGTTCATATCCTTTGCCCACTTTTGTATGGGTTTGTTTGTTTTCTCTTGTAAATCTGTTTTAGTTCTTTGTAGATTCTGGATATTAGCCCTTTGTCAGATGGGTAGATTGCAAAACCTTTTTCCCATTCTGTTGGTTGCTGGTTTACTCTAATGATTGTTTCTTTTGCTGTACAGAAGCTGTGGAGTTTAATTAGGTCCCATTTGTTTTGGCTTTTGTTGTCAATGCTTTTGGTGTTTTAGTCATGAAGTCCTTGCCTACACTTATGTCCTCAATGGTTTTGCCTAGATTTTCTTCTGGGGTTTTTATGGTGTTAGGTCTTATGTTTAAGTCTTTAATCCATCTGGAGTTAATTTTAGTGTACGGTGTCAGGAAGGGGTCCAGTTTCTGGTTTCTGCACATGGCTAGCCAGTTTTCCCAACACCATTTATTAAACATGGAGTCCTTTCCCCATTGCTTGTTTTTGTCAGGTCTGTCAAAGATCAGATGGTTGTAGATGTATGACGTTGCCTCCAGGGCTTCTGTTCTGTTCCATTGGTTTATATCTCTGTTTTGGTACCGGTGCCATGCTGATTTTGATTACTGTAGCCTTGTAGTATAGTTTGAAATCAGGTAGCATGATGCCTCTGGCTTTGTTTTTTTTGCTTAGGATTGTCTTGGCTATGCGGGCTCTCTTTTGGTTCCATATGAAGTTTAAGGTGGTTTATTCCAGTTGTGTGAAGAAGGTCATTGGTAGCTTGATGGGGATAGCTTGATAAATCTTCGTCCATCCCTTTATTTTGAGCCTATATGTGTCCTTGCATGTGAGATGGGTTTCCTGAATACAGCACACTGATGGGTCTTGATTTTTATCCAATTTGCCAGTCTGTGTCTTTTGATTGGGGCATTTAGCCCATTTACATTTAGGGTTAATATTGTTATGTGTGAATTTGATCCTGCCATTTTGATGCTAGCTGGATGTTTTGTCAATTAGTTGACGCATTTGTTTCATTGTGTCGATGGCCTTTACCATTTGGTACATTTTTGGAGTGGCTGCTACTGGCTGTTCCTTTCCTTGTTTAGTGCTTCTTTCAGGAGCTCTTGTAAGGCAGGCCTGGTGGTGACAAAATCTCTCAGAAATTGCTTGTTCATAAATGATTTTCTTTCTCCTTCACTTATGAAGCTTAGTTTGGCTGGATAGGAGATTCTGGGTTGAAAGTTCTTTTCTTTAAGGATGTTGAATATTGGCCCCCACTCTCTTCTGGCTTGTAGGATTTCTGCAGAGAGATCCACTGTGAGTCTGATGGGCTTCCATTTGTGGGTAACCCGACCTTTTTCTCTGACTGCCCTTAGCATTTTTTCCTTCATTTCAGCCCTGTTGAATCTGATGATTATGTGCCTTGGAGTTGCTCTTTTTAAGGAGTATCTTTGTGGTCTTTTCTGTATTTCCTGGACTTGAATGGTGGCTTGGCTTGCTAGGTTGGGGAAGTTCTCCTGGATAATATTCTGCAGAGTGTTTTCCAGCTTGGATTTATTCTCTCCATCCCATTCAGGTACACCTATCAAACGTAGATTAGATCTTTTCACATAATCCCATATTTCTTGGAGCCTTTGTTCATTTCTTTTCACTCTTTTTTCTCTAATCTTGCCTTTTTGTTTTATTTCATTGAGTTGATCTTCAATCTCTGATATCCTTTCTTCTGCTTGGTCGATTTGGCTATTGAAACTTGTGTATGCTTCGCAAAGTTCTGGTGCTGTGTTTTTCAGCTCTATCAAGTCATTTATATTCTTCTCTAAGCTATTTATTCTAGTTAGCATCTCATCTAGCCTTTTTTCAAGGTTCTTAGTTTCTTTGCATTGGGTTAGCATATGTTCTTTTTGCTCTGAGAAGTTTGTTATTACCCACCTTCTGAAGCCTCTTTCTGTCAATTCATCAGACTCATTCTCCATCCATGTTTGATCCCTAGCTGGTGAGGAGTTGTGATCCTTTGGAGGAGGAGAGGCAATCTGGTTTTTGATGTTTTCATCCTTTTTGCACTGGTTTCTTCCCATTTTAGTGGCTTTATCTGCCTGTGGTCTTTGTAGTTGGTGACTTTCGGATGGGGTCTCTGAGTAGACTTCCTTTTTGTTGTTGATGAAGTTAATTCTTTCTCTTCTTAGTTTTCCTTCTAACAGTCAGGATCCTCTGCTGCAGGACTGCTGGAGGTCCACTCCAGACCCTGCTTGCCTGGGGATCACCCGCAGGGGCTGCAGAAAAGTAAGGGTTGCTGCCAGTTTCTTCTTCTGTCATCTTCGTCCCAGAAGGGTACCTGCTAGATGTCAGCCTGAGCTCTCCTTTATGAGGTGTCTCTTTGGGTATACTGGGGTCAGGGTGCTGCTTGAGGAGAGAATCTGTCCCTTATAAGAGCTCAAGTGCTGTGCTGGGAGATCCGTTGTTCCACGCAGAGCTGCCTGGCAGGTACTTTTAAGTCTGCTGCAGCAGAACTCATAACTGCCTCTTTTCCCAGGTGCTCTGTCCCAGGAAGGTTGGCTTTATTTACAAGTTCCTGTCATGCTGCTGCCTTTTTTCATAGATGCCCTACCTCACATGGGGTAGTCTAGTCACAGTCTGCCTGCAGAGGTGTTGCTGAGCTGCTGCAGCCTCTGCCCAGCTGCTGTGTGAACTGCCTCCATAGTGGCGGACTGCCTCGGTAGTGGTGGTCACCCTCCCCCCAATTGAGCTGGACCATCCTGGGTCCAGCTGCGCTTGCTGGGGAACTCTCTATCCAGAGCATTTCAGATTGCATGTTTGGTGGGGGTGGTACCTGCTGAGCCAGATCGCATGGCTCCCAGTCTCTGCCCCCTCCCTTTCAGTTGAATGGGCAGCTCTGTCTCCCAGGCATTCCAGGTGCCAGTTGAAACTGCCGCCCAGATTTGTATCAGTTTCTGTGCACCAAGCTGGCACCAGCTGAAGCCGCCACGCTGAAAACTTGTGGAGCTTTTCAGATCGGGAATCTCCTGCTCTGTGGGCAGTGAAAATTTGTTTGGAAATGCAGTGGGCACTCACCCTCTGCATTGTTCTTCCTGGGAACTGCACTACAGAGCTGTTCCTGTTCGGCTATCTTGGATCCTCCCCCCGGCAACATTTATGGCACTGGAAGTGGTATCCATGTGCACATATCTACTCAGAGGATCAGAAAAGGGGGAAAAAAACTAAGAGCACATGTGTGAATATGATTATAAAGCAGTGGACTCCCAAATTATGAGCCAGCTTTCAAAATGCACCCGTTGTATGAAATCCAGTTTCATCTTCTTGGATGTAACATGCACTCCTTGTATCATAATATGTATAATTGTAACAGTATAACCATAGATGTGTTTTTATCCAATAAATCAGCTCTTATGTAGTATGGCAGGTAGACTCCATGATGGCCCCCAGTGATCTCTGCTCCCTCATATGCATGTACTTTTAAAATTTCCTCACCTTAAATATGGGCTAGACTTATTGACTTGCTTATAATGAATAGAATATGGGATTACATTTGATCCCATAGAAGTGATGGGATGCCACTTCTGATATTAGGTTATAAAAAGACTGTGGCTTCCATCTCAAGGTGCTCTCTCTTAGACTCTTCATTCTTTCTAGGGTGTATTAGTCTGCTTGTTCTGCCAAATCAAAATACCATAGACTGAGTGGCTTAAACAACAGAAGTGTATTTCCTCATAGTTCTGGAGGCTAGAAATGCCAGATCAAGGTGCAGGCCAGTTTGGTTCCCGGTGAGAACAGTCTTCTTGGCTTATAGATGGCCACCATCTCTCTGTGTGTTCACATGATCTCATGGTCTCCTTTTTGTGTGCACACTGGGAGACTTGGAGTTGGGGATGGTGGTAGAGAGAGAGATTGAGATTGAGGAAGAGAGAGAGGGAGAAAAGGAGAGTGCTGGCACTTTGGTGTCTTTTTGTTATGAGGACGTTAATCCTATCAGATCAGGGCCCCACCCATGTGATGTCATTTAATTGTAATTACTGCCTCAGAGGCCCCATATCCAAATAAAGCCACACTGGGAGTTAGAGCTTCAGTATATGAATTTTGAGGGGACACAAATGTGCAGTCAGTAGCATAAGAGGCAGCTCTATGGAGAGGCTCACGTTAGTGAGCTTGGAAGTAGATTTTCTACCGCCTGCCAACACTATATGAGTGATCTTTGAAGTGAATTCTCCCTCAGTTGGACCTTGAGATACCTACAACTCTGGCCAACATTTTGATTGTAACCTCATGAGAGACTTAATCAGTACCACTCAGCTAAGCTGCTCTTGAATTGATCCTGGTTAATCACAGAAACTAGGAAATAATAAATGTTGTTTTCAGCTGCTAAGCATGGTATAATTTGTTATGCAACAATAGATAACTAATATATATAATATTTGACTCCTCAATTACTTTATCAGAAACTTTAGAAGTAGTCTATATCATTAAGAGGGTCTGATTATCAGCAAGGAATAGAAGACTAGAGCATGTGAAAAGGGACTAACAACTGTCCCTTTATTTATCATCTTCTTTCCAGAACTGATTCATATAATCTGTGAATATCCTAATGGATATAATGATTTTATCTGACTCAAGGAATTATGCATTTTATAGCAGCTACATGTAGGACTTCTGATTCTGCAAATGCATTCTGAATAGAATATATGGAAATTCTTTGTTACTACAGGATTTCATGGATGCAGTTGTCATCGGGTAAAATTTTATGAACGATCTGCACGTGGTCTACAGGGATGAAAATGTGATAGACAGCAGGAGGTAGGAGTTGGCAAATGAATCATTTACAATTACAGTGCTGCCCAGCAACCCTCACATTTCCTGAGTGCCCATGGTAAGGATCCATTTGCCTCCAGCCTCTTAAGGCTGTGGAGTACCCCCGGTCCATTGGCATGCTGGAGTAGTTACATTCGTAGCCAATTAGCAGGGTGGCACACACTCCGCCAAGAAGCCCCAGTCTCTATAGACCCGGTATAGAGAGTGAAATTAGCTGAGACAAATACCTGTTAATCCCCTGTTCTTGGCCGGCATGGAGCGCCTACTGTGCAGTGCTAATAGTTCTGGGAAATCCCAATTCCCAGTGTCAAGAGTTGAACAGACTAAGTCTGTTAAATGAAGAAATTTACAGCGCATTAGCTTTGATCAAGAAATGCTAGGTGCAAGTCTCTTAAACAAATGAAGGCTACTTGGGAATACAGGTCACTCTTTCTGGGAAGCTATTTTTGAAGGACTTGATCTTTCTTCACTCTTTCCCATGCCAGAGCCAGGGATAGAAAAGTGGCAGTTTGAGTGACTGGACCTGGGGGAAGTAGAAAATAGTCTTATTTATACAGGAGGGGACAGCTGAGTGACTCTACTGGAGTTTTGTCCAAGGAAGCTTAGATATGGTTTTCAAAAATGGGAAATTTGTGTTAAAAATCGCAGGAGACCTTACAGCTTCCAGCGAAGGCTGGTTTATACTTATATGTGTAAGTTGCGCCCTCTGCTGGCTGGATCAAGCCATGTCCCTGTCCTCCCCCCTCTTTCCTGGGAAAAACGTTTTGTATTTTCCCATCTAAATTATGTTTTCAGTTACATTCTATCAGCCCGTTGCTGTCTATGCAAAGAATGAGGCAAGCAGAATTTAAATCGTGGCTTATATCATGCTGCCTGTCACTCAAAGCTCTGCATAACGGTTCTCAGAGAAGGGCGAAGGATGGTTCTCAGAGAAGGGCGAAGGATTCAGGAGTTCTTGGGGACATACTATAAATTTTCAGATTCTGATTCCTTGGCTAAGTTTGCAGACATCCAGGTTCGTTTTTGTGTATGTGGCATATCTTTTAATGTAACTGTTGTTCTGCTGTGGAATGCAGAAAAATCTTTCCTTAGCACCTGGAAATGCTTTTAATTCAGACAGGCTTTTAATTCTTGGTTGCGTAAAGTCTAAGGGAGTTTGGTGATTGCCCTCAAGCTTGGGATAAAGGCAATGGAAAGAGGATGAATAGAATCACAGTGAGAGAGGAGGAGGGTGGGCTGATGAGACCAGCGAAGGGAAGAACTGATGATCTTATGCTCGAGAGCGTCGGTAGCCTTGGGTCTAGGAGGAAAGATGATTTACATTTTGACATGTCAGTGAAAGGAAACCAAAAGAAGTGGTGCAACTAACAATTTGTTAAGAGCTTCGCGAGGGTAAAGCACTATTCAATTTTTTTCCAAAAAAGGAAGAAAGAAGTATTCATTCCAGGGAAGGCAGGGGAGAAAATACAGCCCTGTCCCCTGAGATGAGGTAAGCCTGCCATGAGGAGTGGAGGTGGTAGATGGTGCTGTAGAATTTCGTTTTTGGAAAGGCGTATTCAAAATGTAGCCCAGGATGTTTGTGAAAATGAACCTACATCATCCTAATCCCTCTAGACATTGACAGGCATCATTTAACTCTCTCCCCCTACCCGCTGCACAGGGGTTGGCATTGTTTGGCGTAGTTGGCAGCACTAAACCCTATGACAAAAAACACAGGTGCTTTTATAAACTAGGTTTAAGTCACATTTAGCAGAGATGTACAGCTGAGCTGTTTGGATAGCCCTCTCCCTCCTCCAGTCAGCTTTAGTTGATGAAAGCATTCCCTAATACCTGCGGTCACCGTATGCTCATTTTGTTGATCCCAATTCATAAAAATAAAATCTACAGCAAAGAAGTTTCTATTGATGTCAGGCCCTGGAAAACTCTCTTTCAGGCTGAGACCATGTATACGGGATGTTAAGCCCTACAACAATGGATTCCAGCTACTCATATTTACCAAGAACTAGGGATCAAGACCTATGCTGGTATTCTATAATAAAATATTATACTGATTACATGGGGACAGTTCACAGACATGTTTAATATGTAACTTATATACAATATAATATTGCTGAAACCTTTTAGGAGGCTCTAAGCCCTGAAGTAATAAAAATATCAAGCATTTTGCTTGTTGTGATTTTAAATATTGTATTTTGGCAATTTTTCTTACACATGTTATAATTTGGGTTAATGATGATATGATAATCTGATCTTTATAATTTGAGTTTTCCTTTGTAAACCAAAGTGTTTATGAATAATTCACCATGGCAATGGTTCAAAGTATGGGTTGCAGAGTCAAACAGACTTGGATTTGATTTTAATAGATGTGTGATCTGAGAGAAGTTATTTTGTCTTTGGACCTTAGTTTCACTGGTTATAAAGTGGGGATAATTATAGTACCTATTCATGCAGGATTTAGTTAAATTATGCGTAAAAAGTTTGGTTCAGTTCTTGGCCTACGTAACTTCTAAAAATGTTGACTTTGTAACTGGTACACCAAATAGATAAGACTCTTGGGATGAGATCAGAAAGCATCTTGTTGTTGTTGTTCTCCTGTTGTCCCTTTACATTTTGTTTTGTGGAGAAAGTTCTGTAGCCACTGGATAAAAATCTGGTGAAGGCAGGGGGTGGCTGATCATGCCTGTAATCCCAACACTTTGGGAGGCCAAAGCGGGAGGATCACGAGGTCAGGAGATTGAGATCATCCTGGTTAACACGGTGAAAACCCGTCTCTACTACAAATACAAAAAATTAGCCAGGTGTGGTGATGGGTGCCTGTAGTCCCAGCTACTCAGGAGGCTAGTCAGGAGAATCGCTTGAACCCGGGAGGCAGACGTTTCAGTGAGCTGAGATCACACCACTGCACTCCAGCCTGGGTGACACAGTGAGACTCCATCTCAAAAAAAAAAATTTTTTTTTTTTGGTTAAGCCCCAAGGTTCCTTGGATACTCATAGGAAAAAGAAAATTTTAAGGTGATTTTAATTTGCAAATCCAGTCTCAATTCAGTTAAAATTGCTGGGTCCCAGATATTCCAAATGTGAATTAGAGTTAAATGCCTGTGTGTTCCTGCTTCTCTTTCCCCAGCTTACTCTCTAAGGTTCCTGAAAACTTTGCACTTGGTGCAGGGGAAGAGAGGAAGGGAAAGAGGAGCAAAAGAGTTCCTATTTGCCAGGCCCTGTTTCAGGGTGGCTTTGTGTTCTCTGGGCAAATGTTTAAAATGATTTTCTCACAGCATCATTTTTGTGTGTTATGTGGGGACCCTCGACTGGGCTCCCTTTTGATTTGGGCATTGCCCCCATCCTCTCGCCATCTTTGCCCCGACGACACACCCTATAGCTTCTTAATTCTGAAGCTCCATCCATAGCCAGCAGTCTGTGCTCATAGGCAGGGTTGACATCTGATCCCTGGGATTTATACACCTTTGATCTGTTACTGGAGGGCAGTGTAGTTACTTCCTAGATGCAGCCCTTTAATCTGTGGTCTCCATTTGCATTGCCTTTCTAAAGGGTGAGTCAAACAGAGGTTCACTGTGTGCCATTTGCTGTTGAACACATGGCTCTCCAAGCCATGCCTTGGAGCCCAACTCACTTGATTTGAGGATAGGAGGGAGTGCCCCCATCCCATCGCATCCCATCCTCTTGGAAAACACAATGGTAAGACTCAGAATTCAGTCATTTCCGAAAGGTCAGAATGTATTCTTACAAATTCTCATAATTTCCAACACTCTCCTTTTATATCCTTGACGTGGATGAAATATCTAACTGGTGCTTATTCTCCTACTGTGAAATTTCCTCATGGTAGTCTATCTTGCAAGTCATTTTGGTAACTGATGTCCAAGTGTCTCATTCAAAACTCCCAATGAAACATCCTCTTACAGCTGTTATCTATATGAAAGATGTTTGATTTGCTTTATGCTTTTCTCTCATCTAGTCCCCATTGTGACCAAGTGGTAAAAACATGATCTCTTTCTGAGAAAATCATCTAAGTAGTTTTCCCAAATGCTATTGTTTGGCCAGTTGTTTTGATATTAGCCACAGAGAAAATGATGCCTAAGGAAATGTATTGATTTGCTATATTTTCAAGGTGTATTTCAAGGAGTTTTATAACATTTGAGTGTTTCAGAAATATGGAAGCATGCAAAATTGTCTGAAAGTCTGTTCATTGCAGTGTTGTTTATAATAATGAAAAGTGAAGACAATGTAAATGTCTAAATCTAGGATAGGGTACTGGCTAAACTGAATGATGGAATACTATGCTATTATTAAAGTGATATTGTAGAGGAATATTTAATGGCCTGAAAAGATGTTCATAACCCATTGTACATAAAAAAAATGAAAAGCAAAAAATAAAAAGGCACGTGCTGTATCTTCTTCTTTTGGTAGAAATATTCATTTCTATACATAGAAAAAAAGACCACAGCGATATCCACCAAAACGTAAAGGGTACTATTATATAAACTTTTCTTTATGTATATATTTTAAATATTTATTTTTAGTTTTAGTTTTTGTGGGTACATAGCAGGTGCATATACTTATGGAGTACATGAGATGTTTTGATACAGGCATGCTATGTGAAATAAGCGCATCATAAAGAATGGGGTATTCATCCCTCAAGCATTTATCCATCGAGTTGCCAACAATCCAATTACACTCTTTAAGTTACTTAAAAATACACAGTTATTATTGTCTATAGTCACCCTGCTGTGCCATCAAATAGTAGGTCTTAATTCATTCTTACTATATTTTGTGCTCATTAACCAGCAGCACCTACCCCCCAGGTCCCCACTGCCTTTCCCAGCCTCTGGCAACCTTGCTTTGTATGTCCATGACTTTTCAATTGTTTTGATTTTTAGATCCCACAAATAAGTGAGAACACATAATGTTTGTCTTTCTGTGCCTGGCTTATTTCACTTAACATAGTGACCTCCAGTTCCATCCATGTTGCTGCAAATGACTGGATCTCATTGTTTTTTTATGGCTGAATAATACTCCATTGTGTATATGTGTCACATTTTCTTTACCTATTCACCTGTTGATGGACACTTAGGTTGCTTCCAAATCTTAGCTATTGTGAGTAGTGCTGCAGTAAACATGGGAGTGCAGATATCTCTTCAACGTACTGATTTCTTTTGTACATATACTCAACAGTGGGATTGCTGGATCATATGGTAGCTCTATTTTTAGTTTTTTGAGGAACCTCCCAACAGTTCTCCATAGTGGTTGTACTAATATATATTCCCACCAACAGTGTACAGGGTTCCCTTTTCTCCACATCTTTCCAGCATTTGTTATTGCCTGTCTTTTGGATATAAGACATTTTATTTTAAGTTCTGGGATACATGTGCAGGATGTGCAGGTTTGTTACATAGGGAAATGTGTGTCATGGTGGTTTGATGCACCTATCAACCCATCACTTAGGTGTTAAGCTCAGCATGTGTTAGCTGTTGATAGCTATTTATCTTGATGCTCTGCCTCCCTCTGCCAACCCCCACACCCCCAACCGGCCCCAGTGTGTGTTGTTCACCTCCCTGTGTCCGTGTGTTCTCATTGTTCAGCTCCCACTTAAAAGTGAGAACATGTGGTGTTTGGTTTTCCTTCCTGTGTTAGTTTGCTGCGATATGGCTTCCAGCTCCATCCATAGCCCTGCAAAGGACATGATCTTGTTCCTTTTTATGGGGATATAAGCCATTTAAACGGAGATAAGGTGATATCTCATTGTAGTTTTGATTTGCATTTCTCTGATAATCAGTGATGTTGAACACCTTTTCATATGCCTGTTTGCCATTTGTATGTCTTCTTTTGAGAAATGTCTATTCAAATCTTTTGCCCATGTTTTGATTGAATTAATAGATTTTTTTCCTATAGAGTCATTTGAGCTCCTTATATATTCTGGTTATCAATCCCTTTTCACATGGGTAGTTTGCATATATTTTCTCCCATTCCATGGGTTGTGTCTTCACTTTGTTGACTGTATCTTTTGCTGTGCAGAAGCTTTTTGATTGGATATGATCCCATTTGTTCATTTTTGCTTTGGTTGTCTGTGCTGGTGGGTTATTGCTAAAAATTTTTGCCTAGACCAGTGTCCTGGAGATTTTCCCCCATTTTTCTTGTAGGAGCTTCATAGTTTGAAGGTCTTAGATTTAAGCCATTAGTCTGTTTGATTTGATTTTTGTATATGGCAAGACATAGGGGTCTAGTTTCATTCTTCTGCATGTGAATATCTAGTTTTCCCAGCACCATTTGTTGAAGAGATTGTCCTTTCCCCAATGTATGTTCTTGGTACTTTTGTTGAAAGTGAGTTCACTGTAGGTGTATGGATTTGTTTCTGGGTTCTCTATTCTGTTCCATTGGTCTATGTCTGTTTCTATGCCAGTACCATGCTATTTTGGTTTCGATAGCTCGTAGTATAATTTGAAGTCTGATAATGTGATTCCTCCAGTTTTGTTCTTTTTTGCTTAGGATAGCTTTGGCTATTCTAGATCTTTTGCAGTTCCATATACATTTTATGATTGCTTTTTTCTATTTCTGTGAAGAACACCATTCATATTTTGATAGGGATTGTATTCAATCTGTATAGTGCTTTGGGTAGTATAGACATTTTGACGATATTGATTCTTTCAATCTATGAACATGGAGTATTTTTTGGTGTCTGTTTCAGTTTCTTTCATCAGTGTTTTATAGTTTTCATTGTAGATATTTTTTTTACTTCTTTGTTTAATTCCTAGGTATTTAATTTTATGTATGGCTATGGTAGATGGGATTACTTTTGTAAAATTTCTTTTTCACCTAGTTCACTTTTGGCATATAGAAATGCTACTGATTTTGTATGTTGATTTTGTATCCTGCAGCTTTACTGAATTTATCTGTTGAAGTAGTTTTATTATAAAGTCTTTAGGTTTTTCCAAATATAAGGTCGTGTCATCTGCAAAGAAGGATAACTTGACTTCTTCCTTTCCAATTTGGATGTCCTTTATATCTTCTTGCCTGATTGCTCTAGCTAGGACTTCCAGTCCTGTGTTGAATAACAGTGGTGACAGTGGGCATCCCTGTCGCGTTGCAGATATTTGAGGAAAGGCTTTCAGCTTTCCCCCATTCAGTATGATACTAGCTGTCTTTGTGTATATTATGCTTCCATAAGAAGTTTAAAAATATGCATGGCCTGGTACTTTAGTAATGATTTTGTACGTAATTTTTGTATTTTCTTCATGCCTACTTCTGTTTTCTAAATTTCTGAAAATAAGCACATTTTTCTAATATTTCAAAGCTAAATGTTTCTTAAAAATAGTAGTTAGGTACCTCCATGATGTCCTGGTATATGGTTCCCAGGCTGACTGGGCATGATGAATCAAGAAATGTCATTGCAAAGGCTCTGGTCTTGCTGTGGGCCCCTTTGAGCCTGTGGGTGGTCTTCAACCCTCAAGATTCAGGTTACTCACAACCATCATTTTAGGGAAGAATTTTCTAAGTGGTAGCAGCTGGTCCTGAATTATGGAGCTTGCTGTTGGGTTTCTAGAACTGATTGGAAAACAGAAGCTGCCTGAGCTCGTGCAGTAGTTCATGAATCAATTTCTGAGCTTTGATTTTCAGCCTAAGTGAAGCAGAGACTGAGGTGGAACCAACAATTCAGCCAATTCTTTTGTCATTTGCCCAAATCTGGTTCTGTAGCTCATGGAAGCTAAAAATAGCATAATGCTTTGCTGAATGTCCCCAATATATAGAGGAGCTTGGAGGGAGAAGAGTAAGAGAGATTTGGTGGGAGAGGAAAGCTGGTGGGGTCCAGGCCTTTGTGCATTTATTCTACCATGCTGCCTAGTCCCTGAAGCCCTGCAAGTTCACTATTTACAGCCCCCAAAAGGTGGGGGAGGGGCGCTTGAGGGTGTAACAAAGGGGGAGTTTAGGGCATGTTTAGGAGCTAGGGATTTATAGAATAGGAGCCCTTGAGAGATTTTAAGCTGGAGAGTTACACGGTCATATTTGCCTCTGAGATGGTTATTCTGACAGTAAGAGGAGAAGATGAAGGCATACCAATCTGCTAGGAAGTTGTGGTAAATCCAGGCCTAGATTTGAGTGGTGAGAGTAGAGATGGAGAGCAAAGGTCAGAGTTAAGGAATACTTAGAAGATGCTCTTGACTAGACTTGGCTGGGTGTGAGGCCTGAAACAGGATGATATATATAGGAAGACTTTATGGTGTGTTATGTGGAACAGGAGACACATTAACAGGGATTAATGTAAATCATACTGTGAGTTTCATTCCATCTTTTGAAAATATGGAGTGACTGCCACTTAGCAGGCATTGGGTAAATATTTGTTGACTCTGTGAATGAATTTTAGTCTAATAAAGGAGAATTTTAGTCTAATAAAGGCTGTTCATATAAATGTGTTACATGGCATAATTGTAACTTAGCTATAAAAGCAAAAGGGTTATTTTTAAACACCAGTCTCCTTTTCAGCGCAGTGGGTTTTGTGTGCTGCCTTAGCTGGTCAATGTAGGAGGGTCCCTCAGAGTTGGGTAGTGATCCCAGTGGGTGGATGACATGGAAACACAGTAAAAAGAGCTTGTCCAAGTGACCATTTTCTTGGCTCGCATTTAGTTTTGTCCCTGTGCAGTGGAATTCTGCCAGCAGTATCACTGTGAAAACGTAATAGTCTCACTAAAAGTGGCTTTGTGTGTGCAGGCAGTGGAATAGAGAAATAGAAGACCTTTCCAGTATGCCATTTCAACCATGTAAGTGAACACTTGCCCACAGATCTAGAATTTAAAGGAGGTTCTTTGCTCTTTTTTGCTAGTTTCATGGTAATTAGGGTTTGCGAGATAGATGAGTGAGTGATTTGGGTCAATATAGCATAGCTCCAAGTGGGAATCTGAGGCCATTGTTACTGGGTATCTATTTTGAGCTAGAATTATCTCGTTTGATTGTATACGTTTATCAGGCTAACCAGGTAACTATCAAATCAATGGGAATGATGACCTTTTCTATGTATACATAGCATATATGTGTTAGCCTGAAAGCATATGGGTACCTTGAACCCAGTGATGGCATATTAGCTTAGAGCAGCTGGAAAAGAGTAATGAGAACAGTGATTTGAGGACTGTTAACTTTCTATAGGGAACTATAAACACATGTGGGGCTCAATTAAAACAATCTGGTTGTAAGGTCTGTTATTGAATATAATAGGAAACAAATTGACAAGGTGGCTCATTTTTGAACAAAGCAACTGGCCCGTGATGATATTATTTTGATCTATCTGGAATTATCATAATAGCAAAGTCCAATGATAAATAGAAAAATGAATGGCAGTGAGAATCCAACAGAGACTGTTTCTCTAAGAATAGGAGTCAGAATATGCACCATTGTATTCACGGTATCATTAAAATATGAATAAACAGCAGTAACTTTTTATTATACAGTGAAAGAACCTCCTATGGGGCCCTGAAAATTGAGTGGTGTGTGTTTAATAAATTAAAGCCAACAAGAAATGGCTATTTACCAGAATGCAGGAAGGACTGAGAGAATAATGTCGGTTTAGCCAAGGACATAAATGGAACTGATTTATTATTAGGTGAGATTTTAAAGGTTTAATTTAAAAAAAAAATTTTTTTTTTTAGAACACTGTCTAGAAAGGCAGGCTTAAGGAGGGCCTCCGGGAAGGGACTGTGGGCAAAGCATAAAGTGTGTGCAGGTGTATGGTGGTGGGGGACAATGGCAAGAAGGAGGAACAGAATAACATAGTAGTTAAGAACGTGGGTGGGAGGGAATGGGTGCTGAGAATTACTTAATGGATACAATATACATTTTTTGGATCATGGATACACTAAAAGTCTAGATTTCAGACTGTGCAATACATCCACATAACAAAATTGCATTTGTGTCTTTTAGATTTATACTATATATATATATATTTTTTTTTTTTTTAAAGAAGAAAGAGAGAAAGAAAGAAAAAGAAAGAATAAAGAAAAAGAATGAAGGAGAGGAAGAAAGAGGAAGAGGAAGAGGGAGAGAGAACAGGGGTGTTGCTTTATTGCCCGGGCTAGAATGCAGTCTAAAAATGGGTATGCCTGTAATTGTGTGTAATAATAGAGACATGAAAAAAAAATGAGGGAAGAAAATAACTAACAAGCAGCCAACCAATATTTCATTTAAACCTGTAAATAGCTGTGATGTGGTACTGATAAGAGTGTATATTTTGTGTATTTAAAGTGGAGAGTTCTATAAATGTTAATTAAGTCTACTTGTTCCGGATCTGAGTTCAACTCCTGGATATCCTTGTTAACTTTCTGTCTCATTGATCTGTCTAATATTGATGTTGAAGTCTCCCACTATTATTGTGTGGGAGTCTAAGTCTCTTTGTAAGTCTTATATATCTGGGTATTCCTGTATTGGGTGCGTATATATTTAGGATCTTTAGCTCTTCTTGTTACATTGATCCTTTTATCATTATGTAATATCCTTCTTTGCTTCTTTTGATCTTTGTTGCTTTAAAGTCTATTTTATCAGCAAAACTTGCAACTTCTGCTTTCTATTTATTTATTTATTTTTGCTCTTCTTTTGGTTGGTAAATCTTTCTCCATCCCTTTGTTTTGAGTCTTAGTGTATCCTTGCATGTGAGATGGGTCTGGATGTAGCATACCAATGGGTCTTGGCTTTTTTTTTGGCTGTCTGTGTCTTTGGATTGGGGGATTTAGTCGATTTAAATTTAGAATTAATAATAATATATGTGAGTTTAATACTGCTATTTAATGTTAGCTGGCTGTTTTGCCCATTAGTTGATATAAGTTCTTAATTATGTTGATGCTCTTTATTTTTTGGTATTTTTTAGAAAGGCTGATGCTGTTTGTTCCCTTCTATGTGTAGTGGTTCTTTCAGAAGCTCTTGTAAAGCAGGCCTGGTGGTGATGAAATCTCTGAGTGCTTGCTAGTTCACAAAAGATTTTATTTTTCCTTCGCTTATGAAGCTTCGTTTAGCTGGATGTAAAATTCTGGGTTGAAAGTTCTTTTCTTTAAGGATGTTGAATATTGGCCCCCACTCTCTTCTGGCTTGTAGGGTTTCTGCTGAGAGATCTGCTGTGGGTCTGATAGGCTTCCCTTTATGGGTAACCTGACCTTTCTCTCTGGCTGCACTTAGTATTTTCTCCTTCGTTTCAACCCTGGTGAATCTGACGATTATGTGCCTTGAAGTTGGTGTTCTTGAGGAATATCTTTGTGGTGTTCTCTGTATTACCTGGAGTTGAATATTGTCCTGCCTTGATAGGTTGGGAAAGTTTTCCTGAATAATATCCTGAAGCGTATTTTCCAGCTTGGATTCTTTCTCTTCGTCACATTCAGGTACACCTATCAAACGTAGATTAGGTCTTTTCACATAGTCCCATATTTCTTGGAGACTTTGCTCATTCCTTTTTTATCCTTTTTTCTCTAATCTTGTCTTCTCGTTTTATTTCATTAAGTTGGTCTTCGACCTCCGATATCTTTTCTTCTGCTTGATCAACTCAGCTGTTAAAACTTGTGCATACTTTGCGAAGTTCTCGTGTTGTGTTTTTCAGCTCCATTAATTCACTTATATTCCTCTCTAAATTGTGTATTCTCATTAACATTTCATCAAACCTTTTTTTCAAAGTTCTTAGTTTCTTTGCATTGGGTTAGAACAAGTTCTTTTAATTCCCAGAAGTTTCTTATCATCCACCTTTTGAAGCCTACTTCTGTTAATCGAACACACTCGTTCTCCATCAGGCCTTGTTCCGTTGCTGATGAGGAACCGTGATCCCCTGTAGAGGGAGAAGCATTCTGATTTTGGGTATTCTCAGCCTTTTTAGGCTGGTTTCTTCCCTTCGTTATAGATTTATCCATCTGTGGTCTTTATAATTACCATCTTTATAGTTGGTTTTCTGAGTGGACGTCCAACTTGTTGATTCCTGGTGCTGAAATCTGAGCAACCCACTGCCCCGGCTAAAACAGCGGAGTTAAGATTGATGGTGCTTTTCTGACTACACCAAGGCGCTGGCAAAACCGCCATGCTGGCCACAAGAATTGCGCTGGTGACCCGAGGGGCTCCTCCGCTGGGAATCTCCTGGTCCGTGAGCAACAAAAATTCATCTGAAAGTGTGGCGTCCTCTTGTTCTCTGCGCTCTCACTGGGAGCTATAATCCTGAGCTGCTAGTGACCAGCCATCTTGGATCTCTCCTCGGTTTAAAAAATTTTAATTTTATGGCAATGGTTGGGAATGGAAGAGACGAAATGGCCAGAGAGGAGACTGTAGAGTTTAGCTGGTGATAAATTATGAATGGCCACATTTTAGAAAGTTAGAATGTTTGGGTTTTATCTCGAGGGTCTCTATTCTGAAACTTTAAGCAGGGGATAAAAAAGATCGGTTAGATTTAGCTGTATAACAAACGATGCCAAAACTTAGTGGCTTAAGGCAACAGCGTTTTAAAAAGTCGTTGAGGTGTTGAGAATTCAAGAAATATTTAGGAGACAAAATTAATGCACCTTGGTAAGTATGGATGTGTGTGTGTGTGTGTGTGTGTGTGTGTACGTGAGTAGTGTGAGTACATTCAGAATCAAGAATGCCATTCATGTTTTTAGCTTGAGCTTCTGAATGGAATTAGATTCATAAAAGTCCTTCTGTGTGATTCTTTATTGATATGTTTATATATTTGTAGCTGGATCAGACTGAATTAGGCTAGCCTAAAAGGTTTAATCTTCACAACTAAATTCAAGAAAGAGAAGTAGAAGATGTTACTAGGTAAAGAAGATGCAGACAACTTTCACCTATTAAGACCTATAGTATAGGTACTATTTTATCCCCACTTTGTGACTTGCCCAAGGTCACATAGCTGATGTGGCAAAACCAAGACAAGACCTGTGTCAGATTGCTTTATTTTACAAAAACACTCATGTTCTTGCTTACACCTCCAGGAAAGGAATATACTTACCCACCACACCACTGATGTTGGGCATGGCTTTGTGATTTGCTTTGGTCTCATGGTGGGTGGAGTCTACTTCACTGCACATTGTCCTTGAGCTTGGTGATGGACTTGCATTGGCCAATGGGATATTAGTTGAAATGATACAAGCAGAGACGTGAAATGTGGTTGGGCTTGTCATTTTGAATTTCTGCCATTGTCGTGAGAAGAACGTGCTCCATTTAACCTACTGATCCAAAGAAGAAGAGAGAAATGTTGAGCTGACCTAGACCCAAACAACAACTTGCAGCCGAGCTCAGCTCACTCACAGATGGGTAAGGAATAAGTGATTGTGGTTTTAAGCCACTGAGTTTGTTGTAGTTTGTTACCTGGCAAGAGTTAACTGATAAAGATCTAAGTGGTCTAAATCTAAGAACCTGCACTATTAATCACTACCAAGTCATCACAATCAGAACTATTCCTAAATCATCGTTTCTAAAACAATGGGCCAGGTGTGGTGGCTCATGCCTGTAATCCCAGCACTTTGGGAGGCCAAGGCCGGTGGATCACCTGAAGTCAGGAGTTCGAGACCAGCCTGGCCAACATGTTGAAAACCCATCTCTACTACAGATACAAAATTAGATGGGCATGGTGGCACATGCTTGTAATCCCAACTACTTGGGAGGCTGAGACAGGAGAATCACTGGAACCTGGTAGGTGGAGTTTGCAGTGAGCCGAGATCACATCTCTGCCCTTCAGCCTGGGTGACAGAATGAGACTCCATCTCAAACAAAAACAAAAACAAAAGCCGTGATATCAAGTAATGCCAGTCATCTTAAATAATTAACTCTGTAATAGTATGTGATAGATACAATTATAAAATTATTTTCCTTGGAAGATACTTGTTTTCACACCCTTTTCTTTCATATCTTTAAAAAATTAAGAACACAGATACTTAGTTTTGTTTAATGTCCAGTTTGCACAGCTTAAATGTACGTGTCTGAGCCTTCAGCTTCCAGATGTAATCCACTTATGAGTTAGGGAACATGTCTGCCACTCTGAAACAATATCTGAGACGGATAAGTGAACACATTTTGAATGACACAAATGGTTCCCATCCACAGAAAAGCAATGACAGGGAGGGAAATGAAAAACTGGGTATTTACAATAAAAATAACAATGCGAAGAAGTTTGTTCTGCACTGATGGGCCAGAGATGTAAAATTTAGATAGAGATGTGGACAATAGCTACCTGAGCAATGACAGACTTTGTTTTTCACCTTTTGAGGTGTGTTGATCTTCTGCATTTAAAACAGGGCTGAGAAACTTGGAAAGCAGGTCAAGGTCTTGGTTTGAGCTTGCCTGTGTTCGATCCTTGAAGCTTTAGGGCATAAAATAGCATGGGAGATGATATAGTTTAGAAGCACAGGGTGATTGTGTAGCCTCCTCCTGTGGACTCTACATTTATTTCACATGCTTATAAATATATATATTCTGAGGGTTTGAGATTTTGTGGGTATATAGGTTTTGTAAATGCACAACCACTCAAAAAATTAATGTTTCTTTACTGTAAGAATTTTCTTGGACTTTAATGTACAAAGAAGCGTTATGAAATTTTCCAGACAGTGGCGGAACATGCAGCATTTCTTAGGCTGTTTGTCCAGGAACACTGTTCAAAGAGCAACTCCCAGGGCTAAAGTGATATAGAACATATGTTCAGGATTTTGCCTTAATATGTTTCTCTAAAGAAATTGCATTGCTTTAGGGACCCTGGTCTATTCTATTCTCACAACATCCAGTGAGGTAAGTAGGAAATAAGCTTTATGGACCAGGTTCTTCTTGATGCAGAAAGGGAGGCTGCCTGTGTAAATCTATACGACAGTAAGTAAGATGTGAGTTCTGGCATCTGGCTGTATGAAATCACTTAGTAATGGAATAAGCTTAGGTATCTATGCCTCATGTTTTTAATCTATTTATAGGAATAATAGTTAATATGCCTTATCTTATAAGTTTGTTGTGAGGATTTAATGAGATAATAACTGGAAAACACTGAGCATAGTGCCTGACACATGGTAGGTTCTCAATAAATATAATCTTAAGTGAAAGTTATTGTATAAGAGATTTATAGCCTGAATATATAATGAAACATTACAACTTAACAATAAAAAGACAAATAACCCAATTCCCCAGTTGAAAAAAGGGCAAAGGATCTGAATAGACATTTCTCAAAGAACATATCCAATTGGTCAATAAGCTCAACACCATTAGTCATCAGAGAAATGCATAACAAAACCACAATGAGATACCACTTCACCCTCACTAGGATGGCTACAATAAAAAAGACAGAAAATCCTAAGTACTGGAGAGGATGAAGAGACATTAGAACCTTCACATATTGCTGGTAGGAATGTAAAAAAATGACAAAGCTGCTTTGAAAAGTTTGGCAGCTCCTAAGAAGGTTAAACATAGACTTCAGAGTCAGCAATTCTACGCCTAGGCATATACCCAAGAGACATGAGAACATTCACCCAAAAACTTGAACATGAATGGTCATAGCAGCATTATTCATAATTGCCAAAAAGTGAAAGCAACCTAAATGTCCATCAACTGATGAATGGATAAAGAAAATGTGGTCTATCCAGACAGTGGAATTTTATTCAGCAATAAAAAGGAACAAGATACTGAGACCAGCTGCAACATGAACCTTGAAAATGTTATCCTAAGTGAAAGAAGCTAGCTACAATAGTCCACTATCATATGATTTCATTTATGTTAAATATCCAGAATAGGAAGATCTATAGAGAAAGAAATAAATTGGTGGTTGCCTAGGGCTGGGAAAAGGAGGAAAGATCTGGGAAGGACTAGGGGATGACTGCTAATGGATGTAGTGTTTTGTTTTCGGGAGGCAAAAATGTTCTAAAGTTAAATTGTGGTGATAGTTGCATAACCACACAAATATACTTAAAAACATTGAATTATACACTTTTTTTTTTTTTGAGACAGGATCTTGCTCTGTCACCCAGGCTGGAGTACAGATGCGTGATCCTGGCTCACTGCAGCCTTGACCTCCCTGGCTTAAGCAATTCTCCTACCTCAGCCTCCCAAGTAGTTGTGACCACAGGCATGCACCACCACACCCAGCTAGTTTTTAAATTTTTGTGTTTTTGTGTTTTTTTGGTAGAGATGGAGTCTCCCTGTGTTGCCCAGGCTAGTCTCAAACACCTGGGTTCAAGTGATCCTCCTGCCTTGACCTCCTGAAGTGTTGGGATTACAGGCATGGGTCACTGCGCCTAGTTGAATTATACACTTTTAAATGAGTGAATTGTATGATATGTGAATTTATATCTCAGTAAAACTGTTAAAAAAGTATCATTATTATTACTGAGCAGAATGGCCAGCACTGGGTTTTGGGAATTCTTCCCAATTTATAGAAATGTCTAGTATCAGTTGGACTGTTCCCACAGCTGCTAATTGTGTTGTGAAAGTAAGATATTTCCAGTGGGGTCCGAAAAATGAGTCGCAATGGCTGGGAAATTGCTCCCCTTACTATGATTATAGTAGAGCTTTGTGCTGAGGCCTCTGTCTGATTACAGTCTTGATGCCTGGTTGCTAAAAGGATGAGGCAACATGTGAATGAAGCCAAAGTCATCACCCAGCCAGATGATCTTGACTGGGTATTTGTATTTCCCACTCCGTGGTTAGAGGATTCCTTCTCATGTACAGATTGACCTTTGGGGAATTTCTTTTGTAGAGTCCACAGCTGGGAAGCGATTCACTCCTATAGTTTGGTTATAAGGTCCTCTCCCCTTCATGTTTCTGGAAGTGAGCTCATTGTTTCTGTTTTGTAAGACAGAATGTAAAATCACTTCTTTTCAGCCAGCTAGCAGCCTAGTTGGGCAAAGTATGGTTTTAAATTTCACATTCAAGATTTCAAGATTAGATTGGGAACTTTTTCTTTTTTATGTTTCTCTCTGTCTCTTTCTCCCCTCTCTCCCTTCCTCACTCAAATACGTTATTATATACAAAACTATTTGAGAGATTGTTGCAAACATCATGAAATTTTTACCCCTGAATACATTGTCCCAGGAACAAGGACATTCTTCTACATAACTGCAATATAACTATTGCCCTCAGAAATCTAACATTCATAAAACATTATTATCCGATATACAGGACATATTCAAGTTTTCCCACTTACCTTTCTCTTCATTAGTTTCAGCAGCCTTTCTGGAACCTCCTAGTTTTAGGGCTGCCTTTGTGCTTATCGTACAATATTATTATTTTCTATTTGCTTGCAATCACTCTGCTAGTCTTAGTTTATAGCTTTGCTCACAGACTTGGGTACTGCCCACACCTCTGTTCACAGTGCTTTCTAGTGTCCTGCCCATAGTAGATGCTCAATAAATACTGGAAGAATTGGATTGAACTGAATATTCTAGTCAGGGTCCATGTTGCAGACATACTCCTTGGCCCTTCTGAGTTTCTACTGTTAAAGCCATCTGTGAGTCATCAGTGATTACCCTTTTCTCCTTTAGATTTCTTGGCATTGCTGTTGGTCTTTTGCACTTGACATCTCCCTACTATACTCATATTTTCTTTGGTGTAATTTTTGACAGCTCATGAAGTAGTGGGAGTAGAATGGGAATAAGTGTGATGATGTAAGCGAAGACAATGAAGTGCTAGGAAGTTGGTACTTATAAGTTGGTCTGAGCTGTCTTGGCAAGACCACAGAGTCGCCAGTGCTTTTGAGCAGCTCAGGTTGCAATTCTTGACCCTGTTTTCATGTTCTCCTTTCACTGATGTAATGTTATGATGCCAGAATGGTTCCCAGATCAGTTCAAACTGGAAGCAAAAGATCCAAAAAGCTTTAAACTTTAGTCCTGTGGGTGGCAAGCAGATTCATCATGGGTAATTTGCATGATTGTCAATGCATCTATTTTGTCTTGTTAGGAAGTCTGCAGGACTGTGACATTTTACAGGCTTGTCAAGTTTACTAGATCCACGAGCCATGGTTGTGTTGTTTAAATTCCATTTTAAGGACAAAGGTGATGAAGGAGTTCAAGACAAGAGAAACTTTTCTCAGCACATATTTGGAAGCACGTAGATCTCTCATGGAACTTACTTTGACAGGGAACTCAAGAATAAAATTACAGAAGGGAATGGATGTAAATCCAGAAGCTCTGAGATACCTTAATCCAGATCAGCAGAAACTACAATCCAGTGTTTTCAAGATACTGGCAACTGTTTGGAATAGAGTGAGACCTATTTTATTTACTTCAGTGTTTATATGTGGATACAAACACTGTGCTGGACACAATTTATTTGTCTTTTATCAAGTGGTTATGATGTGATAGACCTGTTTCCTATATATAAATGGAGAACTTGAAGTGAATGGGATGCTAAGTAGATACTAATGAATGAGAACTGAAATGACCTTTCAGTGTACTGTGGATGCTTATCAGTACTTCCTTGACTTTTTCAAATATTAAAGCAAGAAGCGTAATGAATATAGGGTAAATATTTCTGGTCTTTAGGCATCTATAGCAGAGAAATCTCCATTGAGTTACGTTCAGTGTTGGTCATTTAAATACTAGTGAATGAGTGTGAGGTTCTGCTTTTTCATCTCAGTGACTTCTATAAAGCCCTTGTCTGAATAAAATTCATTCTGAACAGCAAACTAAATTTCCATCAACAATGGAATCAACTTCTGGATTTTCTATTTGATTGCATTGGTGGTTCTATTTTTGTACCATAAGCAAACTTTAAATTGTAGAAGCTGTGTTGCATGTTTTAATACCTGGTTAGCTGGCACATCCTCCACTATCGTTCTGTTTTAGAGATTTTCTGGCTTGTTTGTTCTTCTAAATGAATTTTATAATTAATTTGTCAAGTTTTAGAAAAGATCCTGGTGATATTTTTAATGGAGTTGCATGAAATTTATAAATTAACTCAGAGAGAACTGATATCTTTATCATGTTAATGCTTCCTAACCTGACATGTCTTTCCATTAATTTTTTTCCATTATATATTTTTAACTGGTTTTAATTTGTATATATGAAAGTTATTAATTTTTATATTAATTTTACAACTTTCTGCTATATTAAATTGTACCGTTTGTTTATAGTAGTTTTTCCACGGGTTCTCTTGGATTTTCTAAATATATTATCATATCATCTGCAAATAAAAATAGTACTACCTCTTTCAGCATTTTTATGCTTCCAATTGATTTCTTCTGCATTCTTGGATTGGTTATTAGCTACAAAACAATATGAAGTAACTATTGGGAATAATGGGCATCTTTGTGTTATATCTGACTTTAGCAGGAAGGCTTCTAGTGTGTTTCCACTACATTACATGATGATTTTTGTACTGAGATAAATTATTTTTATAATGTTGGAAAAGTATTAATCAATTCCCATTTCATCGAATTTTTTTACATGGAGGAGTATTGAATTTTATCAAATGCCTTTAATATTGATGGAAATGAATGTATATGTTTTTTTCTAATTAGTTTTGTTAACATTTTAGAAAACTTCTCAGAATTTAAGCACCTTGGTACTCTTGGCAAAAGACTCAGCTGGTTGTGATGTATTATTTTTTTTCCCATTTATTTTATTGCATTTTAGGTTTGGGGGTACATGTGAAGAACATGCAAAATTATTGCATAGGTACACACGTGGGTGGCAGTGTGATTTGCTGCCTTCCTCCCCATCACCTATTATTTTTTTAATGTACCATTTGATTCAGCCTGCTAACAATTAATTTATAACTTTTGCATTGAGATTTATAGTGAGGTTTATCTCTGTCTTTTTCTGAACACAATATTTGTTAAGTTCTAAACGTTTTTGGAATTTTCTTTCCTTTTCTGAAACAATTTAAGCAGCTTTGGGATGATTTGATTTTTAACGTTGTGGGAGAATTAAGCTGAGAAGCCATTTGGGCCTGGTGATTTTTTGTGGGAGAGCTTTTTAACTACTTCCCCTATTTCTCTTACAGTAATTCTTATTTAGATAAGTTGTGCCTCTCTAGGAAATCATCAGATTCAAATATATTTGTAGAGAACTGTGCAAGATAGTCTGTGAGTTATAAAATTTTATTTTCTTCGATGGTTATTTTCCCTTTGTTGTTTTAAATACTTTATATTTGTGCTTTATTGTTCTTTTTCTAGCTTTTTGAATTGGTTGTTTATTTTGTTTTCACTTTAATGGATATAGGTGTTTAATGACATTAATTTTGTCTTTGTAACAGTTTTAATCAATCTGAAAATTTCTTGTTTTCCAATGGGCAAATCAAGTTGATTTACATTTATTGATCCTATATTTGGCTTCAGCTCTCTCATTGTTTTACACACACACACACACACACACACACACACACACACACACACGTTAGTATTTTTAGTATTTGTTCTGTTCCATTGCTTTGGTTTTCTTCTGTGGGAACTCCTATTTTGACTCATAGTTTACATATGTTTAAATATGCTATTATTATTATTTTTTGAGACAGAGTCTCACTATGTTCCCCAGGCTGGAGTGCAGTGTGTGGTCTCTGCTCACTGCAACCTCTGTCTCCCAGCTTCAAGTGAATCTCCTGCCTCAGTCCCCTGAGTAGCTGGGATTACAGGAATGTACCACTACGTCTGGCTAATTTTTGTATTGTAAGTGGAGATTAGGTTTTACCATGTTGGCCAGACTGGTCTCTAACTCCTGACGTCAAGTGATCCGCCTGCCTCAGCTTCCTAAAGTGCTGGAAGTACAGGCGTGAGCCACCGTGCCCAGCCTAATTCCTGAACCCTTTTAACAATCATTTTATACTTCTTTTTAATCTTCAAATTTTTCTCTTTTCTTTGACTTCTGTTTCTCTTAAGGCTTTATTTGCTCTTTGCTCTATTCATTCATTCTTGGACTTATTATAGTTTTGTCATCATCTCTGAAATGATTTTATTTCTAATTTTTCCCTGATTCTGTCACTTGTCTTTCTAAATTTTCCTTTCCTCCAATCTCCTTATTTCTGAAATTTTCTGATTTTGATTTATGCCATGCTTTCATAGCTTCTTTTATTTTCTAAAGCTTTTTTTTTTAACCTTGTGTTGAATTATCTGATTACAGTTTTAATCAGTTTTTTGGGCATGACTTTCTGGGCTGCCTTCATTGTAGAAACATTATTTTACTTATTCTCATTTTTGTCACAATAACTCTGTAGAGAGTCAACGCTGAATGAGTTTTTCTGTAACCTTATAAGAGAGAACCAGATATTTCTTCTGGCTTTACAGATTTATCGTTTCTTCTTCTGATGCTTTTTCAAAGCTATAAAGGATATGACCTCACACTTCCTGGGATCTGCCTCCTCTGCTGCCCTCCTCCACTTTTATTTGAACTCATCAACAAAAGCATCCATATTGTCTCAGTCTTGCTCAATTTGAATTTTCCTCTCAGCATTTTATCCTCATTGTGGGGTTTTGTCTTGGGAAGGAGATTTGATTTGTTAGTTTTGAAATCTATAGGGCACACGCTGCTCCAGTCCCATCATACCTTTTTGCATGAAGATTTCCTTAAGAAGGCACTCATCCACAAATTAAGTCCATCAGAATCCCTTTCCCATTTTGGCAGACATTCCCAGTCTGGCCTGTTAGGAGTACTTGCTGATTTGAGCATTCCCTGTTCTCAGAGACATCAGAAGCCCAGTTGCCTTTCTTCTCTCTTTCTCTCTCTCTTTTTTTTTTCTGAGACAGTCACCACCATCACGCCTGCCTAATTTTTGTATTTTTAGTAGAGATGGGGTTTCACTAGGTTGGTCAGGCTGGTCTTGAACCCCTGACCTTAGGTGATCCACCTGCCTTGGCCTCCCAAAGTGCTGGGAGTACAGGCGTGAGCCACCGCGCCCGGCCAGTTGCCTTCCTTCTGCATCCTCCTACACAGATGCTGAAGTCACATGGGTTATGCAGTTCTTGGAGTTGCAACATTCTCTTACTGGTTTTCCTGCCTTCAGTGGTGTCACCCTCTAATACCTGCCAGAGAGTCTATCTAAAATGCAAATGGCTTTATTGTCCCTTGTTTATAAGACAGAGACAAGTTCTCCTGCTTCCTCTGCCTCATCTCTTGCCATTTTCTATCGAGCACCACCACTGCCTAAAATTCTTACTTATGTCATGTGGCCTGCTTCGGGGGCTCCGCTCATACTGTGGCTTCTGACTAGAATACCTTTCCCATGACTTTGCCTAACTTATGCCTTTAGCTCAGTCTTGGTTTTCTTTTTTCCAAGAGGAGACTCCCAGAACCACTCTCCACTCAACCTGAGTTAGTTACTCCTCCTTTATGCTCCCATGATGCCCCATACACCTAGCTTTTATTGTACTTATCGCAGCATCATTAGCTATGTAAGGCCTCTCTTCTCCCCATCCCTTAGCTTAGCTCATGACTTGCCTAAATCAGATTTTGCCTTACTCACATTTGTTTCCCTTGTAATTTCCAAAGAATGGTTCCCCATCAGTGGTTGTAGAATAGAGGAATGGATAAGCAAATAAATGAATTATTAGTTGGATATTTTAGCTGAAGTATGAGAGGCAGATACATACATGAAAAGGATAGATTTCCAACATGTCGCTGGTCATGGTAGATAGAGGAGTGCCTGTTCTGTCTACCTGTGAGGCTGGCCCTCCTCTGTGAAATGCCGCTTCTCTATGAGATTTTGGCAAAGTTCAAACTTTAATTTTGCCCAAGTTAACAGGCTCCCAGGATTGAGACCACATGACCCTTTTCTAGGTTTATAGGCAAGTGTGTGCATGTTGCAAGGTTGTCTATTACTTGTGTGTGTGCGTGCGTGCGTGCATGTGATTACAAATGACTGGTACTGGATGAAGCAATGGCCTAAAACTGGCAAACTGAGCAGTATGCAAACATCCACCAGTTGTTTGGGTGACTGAATTTCTGTTTGTGGGAGTAACACAGCATGATGCAGACAAGGAAGGAAGAGAGACAGGGAAGAGCAGGCCCCCCTTTTTAATCAACTTTTCTTTCTAAAGAAATGAGAGGAGCTAACACCTGCTCTGAGGGATGAGAGACAGACTGTTGGCCCATGGCCTAGTGATAGAAATGCCAAAGATGGTAGATCTTTTCTAAAGATCAGACTTAGTATAAATGAGCCTGTTGGAAGTTCAGGTCCTTTCCTCCTCACACAATGCGTGGAATAGAGCCTCTGAAAGGTAATATCAAACAGGACAAGGAACATCTGAATGAAGGTGCATAGACTTTGTTGGAGTCAATAAGTAGGCAAATTAATATGCTAGCTACATTCACAACAAATGGAGCTATTATTGTTTTTCCTAGCAAACATTTAGGTGATTATCTGGGAAATAAGTGTGAAGGGAGAATCCTTGAAAGTGAAGACTCTACTTCTTTCATTTATTATCAGTTACAAACATATGTCTATAAATGTTAAGAAACAAGAGAGTGCAGGACACTAGGGGAATGGCAATTTGTAAGCTGAGACCAGGCCATACTTAGGAAGTCATTTATATAGTTGTCCATCCATCCAACAAGTGATTTATGCATGTAGTGATTACACATTGTAAGGAGAAATGTTATAAATGTAACAAATGTGGTCAACCCTATGCAGATTAGGTCTGAGCTACAGCTTGAGCTAGAACCTAATCTGCATGGCTCTTTGTTCCTTTATCCTTTTAACTTTTTCAGCTGATGACTTTTTTTTTTTTTTTTGAGATGGAGTTTCGCTCTCGTTACCCAGGCTGGAGTGCAATGGCGCGATCTCGGCTCACCACAGCCTCCGCCTCCTGGGTTCAGGCAATTCTCCTGCCTCAGCCTCCTGAGTAGCTGGGATTACAGGCACGCGCCACCATGCCCAGCTAATTTTTTTTGTATTTTTAGTAGAGACGGGGTTTCACCATGTTGACCAGGATGGTCTCGATCTCTTGACCTCGTGATCCACCAGCCTCGGCCTCCCAAAGTGCTGGGATTACAGGCGTGAGCCACCGCGCCTGGCCCAGCTGATGACTTTTAACCCCAGCCTCTGTGTTTAGCTTTTTAGGCTGTGGGACCAAAGGTAACTCTAGGCAGAGAGATTTTTGAGGAACGCTACCTCAATAGCCATGACCAAGCCTCAGTCTTTCTAGCATAAGCTCTCCTGGATCGCTGCTTAATGGAGACCACTGGACTCAAATTGCCATATTATGCTACTCCAGACTGTGTGACTAATAGCCCTTGGCATTCCGCATGCACAGCCCATGCAGCCTAACACGGCAGCTTTCCACAGAAAGCATTTGTCTTCATTTCCCTTTTTCCTCCCAGGAAATCTAGATTAAAGTATCCTTATTATAAGAGAATAAAAATACAAAAGGATTTAGGCTGATTTCTGGTTTGTTATATCCTAGAGAATTCACAATTCTATGAGAGACTCCTTGTCTATTAGCTTCAAGAGAATAAGTACTATATCTTGGATAACTTAGAATCTCACTGACCTGGGATTGTAACTGAATCATTTAACATGTTGTTGCAAATTGGAATTCAAATCTGTCTTAGAACAGAAATATCAGTGCAAAGTTCTGCCTTCTGGGGCAAAACTCAAGTGCCTTAATGATGGTGAAGAATGTGAATTGAATTGCTGATTATGTAAGCTACGGATCCATAGCTTTCGCTATGTCCACCATGAGTACCAGTGTAGACTCTGCTGGGGACAGAAACTTAAAGGAAAAAGATGTGCATGTGCCCGTTTAGCTATCCAAGTTTTTAGTGGCAGTAAAGGGTCAGGCTGAATTTGAGCTGTGGTGATTCTGAAAGTGTTTCAGCCCAGTGGTTAGACTGCATATTTGGCTAGGCCCTGTGTGCTATTTGCAACAGTAATAAAAATGTCACATAAAAGTCATCTAGTCCATGGAAGCTTCCCACAGCTGAGCAGAGCCTAATTTTAATGCTCTGCTGGGGTCATGTGGGGTTGTTAGGCATTGGTGTGTATTTTCCCAGTGACCCAGGCCTTTTAATATGTATTAAAGAGGCCACTAAATCTTCATGTGTAAACCCACCTGTTTGTACTGTCTTTCCATTTAGGTGTCAGTCTTTTGGAACTTACGAACTTCCTCTTCTTGCTTAGAAATATTACGTACATATGAGGTGCCCAAGAAGTATTAGATACTAAAAAAATTGTCCAGGCCAATTTGTATCTTAAAAACAGCTTTTCACTTGCCTTACAGGGGTAAAATAAAAACGCTGAGCTGGTAAAATTGCTTGGACCTGAGGCATTGTGTTTGATGGCCAGAGCAGTAGCAAATCTGCTGACAGGCTTGGGCAGAAAAAAAAAAAAAGCAAACCATGTTGAAACGTCTGTGTAATGCTGCTTCAGGGAAATGCTATTTTTAAAGAAATGAAACACATTATTTAGGGTTTGTGGATGTAATCCAGGCCTTTGAAGTTGGTAAGAAGATCTTAATTAGAAAGAAATGGGAAGATTGAATGCTTTTATGGAGAACCCAATGTTAAGAGATACGTTTATCATGGATGCAGATCATATATATTGTGCACTGGCTGCAGCTCTTCTTTGACAAAACCGAAGCCTTTAAAGTTACTGGAGTGCATCCGTCCCCAAGTTTGTTCGGCATCTAATGAGCAGGCATTAATCATGTAAAACTTGGAGGCAGTTCATAAAAGGACAATGAAGATGATTTAAAGCTTGGAAAATAAAGCCTGTAAGGAAAGGTTAAAACAATTCACATTATTAGCTTAGTAAAAAGGATTTGAGGAGTGAGGATTTCCAGACAATGCAAGGTTATTGTTGGCAAGATGGTATGCTTAATGAGAACCTTCTCCCCAGGTATCCTAAAATTTCTCTTTTATTGGTCTTATTATAAAAATGTATTCATAGGAAAAGTTAGGAAGCACACATAAGGAAGGAGAATACGTTCTCAAACTTCATCACCTAGAGGGGCTTCACAAAGCTCACTTGAAGAGGATGAGCAGAATGTCTGGGGTGAGGGTTTTCTTAGAGGGAAATGGCTTATATTCTTTTTTATCTCATATGTCTTCCTGGCTAGACTGTAAGCTTCACAAGGGTGGGAATTATGTTTGTCTTTTCACCATTGCGTTCTCAGAGCCTAACACAGTGCCTAGCGTATAAAGGGTGCTTAATATTTTGTGTACACATGAGGAATATATATACATATAAGATTTATACAAAATGGATCACCTTATATGTGCTGTTTTGTAACTCTCCTAATTTTGACAAAATATTGTGACAATCTTTTCATGTCATTAATATTCTACGCTATCACTTGAATGGCAGCAAGGTGTTCTGCCTTATGCATGGGACCTCAGGTATTTAACCATTTCTCTACTTGGGGACATTTAAGTTGTTTCTGGTTTTTCCTATTTCCAGTAGTATAGTGATAATCATGATCGTAACTAAATCCTTCTTCACAGAAATTTTGTAAGGAGACTATTACAAGGGATGGCAAGATGCCCCTCATTGCAAGTCTTGAAAACATGACAGATTTTGATTTAGCTAGTGTTGCTGCAGTTCTTTGTGGACTTGATGACCTCAGGATCAAACTGGGCTTGAAACCTTATATATGTATATATATGGCTTTAAGCTATGTACCCTCAAGTTACTCATTGGAATGGTGAGTTTGTATAAGTTATGGAGGAGGGAAGAAAATTCTTTTGAGATAGGAGAGAAAATAAAGTGTTTTAAAACAGGACTCACAATGTCAATCCGCTTTTGTCATTTACAATTTATCAGCATCAGAGTGGCTGGCAAATTGAATCATGATACACAAGAAAAGTATCAACTATTTTCTCAGACTTAGCTGAGTACACTCTTTTTTTTTTTTTTTTACACCGAAAGACTAAAGCCAAGCTCACATTTCTCTTAAAAATAAAAGCAGGGGGCCAGGTGCAGTGGCTCACGCCTATAATCCCAGCACTTTGGGAGCCCAAGGCAGGCAGATCACAAAGTCAGAAGTTCGAGACCAGCCTGGCCAACATAGTGAAACCCCGTCTCTACTAAAAATACAAAAAAAGAAATTAGCTGGGTGTGGTGGCATGCACCTGTAGTCCCAGCTACTTGGGAGGCTGAGGCAGGAGAATTGGCTGAACCTGGGAGGTGGAGGTTGCAGTGAGCCTAGAGCACGCCAATGCACTCCAGTCTAGGCAACAGAGCTACACTCTGTCTCAAAAACAAAACAAAAAGCCAAAAATAAAATTAGGAATTTTTAGAAGTGTTACTCCTCATGAGGTGCTGACCTATTTAATTGTCAGGAAACAAGTGATTCACAATGCAAATGTCTGTGTATAGAATTCTGTTTTTCCAATGACTTTCATGATTGTTTTGGAGACGTGTTCTGAAAAAAATCTTATAAGTGAATTCAAATGTGGCTCTCAGAATTCATTTATCAAATGCTATTTTCTTCAGTCCATATACTTTTTATATATCAGGTTGTCCTATTTTATTTATTTATTTATTTTTGCCATTGTGATCTTGGCTTGCTTTGCTGTGATTTGTTATGGCCTTACTCACAGAAGTTCTGAGGCTGAGCCCTTCCTATTTGAGGAGCATGACTGTATGTTTCAGTTTTTCTCCCATTGGTCTCTGGGTTTTTGGCTGCTGCTTTGGGATGTTGCTCATTGCTCCCCTTCTTTGTTCTGGGCCCTACAAGTCTTTCTAGGTCTGCTTTTCTCAACCTATAAATTAATTTCATGATTGAGACTGGGAGTCCAGGTGGGGCATGGGAGATGCACCCCCTTTCCTTCTTTATTGGTGCTCACTGATCTTGCTGCAAGAAATGGTTGCGTTCCAAAAGTTAGAGTTTGGCAGAATGAGTTGAATAAGACCAAGTCAACTTAGACAGCTATCAAGGGCCAAGTTAAGCCACGGGGTTGAGGGAGACTATCATCCTCCTCAAAGCATTTGCACTTGTTTCCCCTGCCTGGAACACCCTTCGCTCAGTTGTTTTCATGGTTGTCATGAACTCTGAAGAACCTGAGATTTGACCCTGCTTGCAAGCTAACAAGTTAGCCTGCCACAGTCCCATGGATGCTGGCAGAAGGTCTGTGACTCCTGGGTCAGAGATGAGTGACTTTATTATTCACAGCAATAGTAGTATTCAGAGTATCAGAATCTTCTTGCTGGTTCCCTGAGTCCCAGTTCCCATAAGGAGATATGAACAGGGCCAGGTGACAGCAGAACGTGCAGTGGGTTGTCTTATAGGAGAGGAACCCCGAGATTAGGAAATGTGAGTCACCTAAAATGGGCAGGAAGCATGGCTGTCCTTTCCTTTAGAGGGAAGGTACTGCTTTTATTATACTGAGCAGTAGATAAATCTGCTGTTTACTTTGGAGAGAGATATCTCTACTTTCCATGGATGTTTGCTAGATAAACATTCTTGAAAAGCTATTCAGAACAAAGGCAGCCAGTGTCTCCCTCCTAAATTGCACAAAAAATGCAAGAGACCTGTAGAGAATTGTATCCTAACAATGACTTTCTCTCTCTCTTCTTTTGGATCTCTGTTCAAATGTCACCTTGTTAATGAAGCTTACCCTGAGCTTCTTATATCAAATAGCCACTTATGATCACTTATATAAAATAACTCCTGATCATCATTGGAATACTAAACTGTGTATACTCAGTTTTTTGTTGTTCTTGTCTGTAAGCTGTAAGCTCTGTGATGGCAGAGACTTTCTCTGTTGTATTCACTGCTGTATCACAAGAGACTAAGCACAGTGCCTGGTACACAGTACAGATTAAACATTCAGTGAGTAAGTGAACATATCAGTGCATCATCCTTAGTCAAGAAGATTATGAAAAAGGTCTATTTTCACTTTCCAGAAATAAAATTATATATATTAAGCATGCTTTGTTTCAGCTTAATCTGTCTGCCCCAGCTCTGGCTGGGGAGCACTGTTCTAAGCATCCAATTCTGTCTCGAGTACTGGCTTTCTGGCCTTCCCCTGGAACTGAGCTGCTCCTCTGTGCATACTACCTCCTGCGCTCTTGTCAAGCTCCAAATCCTAGCTTCTTCCCTTGCCATCTTTTATCTGCCATTTCCTTATGTCCCAACACAGACCGTGGCGACCCTTTTAAAAACCAGCCAGTGGTGTGCTGGTAAATTGGTTTCCTGAATAAGAGCTCTGATTTATAGTGTTTGCTGATTTCCGTGGTGTAAATACTCCCACTGTGGCTGATTTCAAGATACCAATGGTTTAACAATAGGCTTGCAAAATTCCTGAGTATTGGCCCTCACAAGCTGGTAGGAGCTGGCTCCAGCACATCATCATAATAAGCAAGTAACATAGATGTGGTATCAGGGTTATTTCTTACTTGGCACAATAACAAAAAGGTGTAAAGAAAAAACAAAATCCATGGATCAAGAGAATCCCTTACCCTGAGCTGCGTTTCTCGTAATGTAGTCTTTATTCCCATATCCTCTATTATAGTGCTTCTCACACTGTAGCAGGCATCAGAGTCTCCTGAAGGACTTTTAAAAACAGATAACTGCCTCCTCTGACCCCAGAATTTCTGGATGGGTCTAGATGTGTAGGGCCTGAGAATCTGCATCTCCAACAAGTTCCCAGGTGATGATGCTGTGGGTTCTGGAATCACACTTTGAGAACTACTACCCTCACATGCAAAACACTTTGCTCAAAGTCTGTTTCCAAGTGCTATGTGGAAGAGGCAAATTTTGTAAACAAACAATATATCTGGACCAAAGAGAGACAAAGCCACAAAGTCAAGAAAAAGAAATTAAAAATGTAGTTATAAAAGAACCAATAAATGGGAGTGCTAAGTGACTAAAGCTGATTGCTATAGATCTTAGAGTGAAAGGTGAGCTTCCGGGTGTGCATGAAGAAATCTTTCCGTTTATAACTCTGCTGTAGCTAATTTTGTAGTATTGGATTTCTGAAAGATGAAGTCGAGCTGGAAATTGTTCTGATGAGGCCATGAATCTTGAGGCTTGCTGGGTATCCTCTCTTTAGATGAAACCAAGCACTAGATCACTTATTTAAGGGCCTGCATCTCAAGCAACCTTGAAAAAAAATTACCATGTGGTACTCGTGCAAATAAGAGGGCTTGGGCAAAGAGGGAACACTTAACCTTGATTAGATGGGACATATTAGCTTCCTGAAATTTTCTCACCTGTTTAAGCAGCTCTCAATCACAAATCCTGACAGGATAGACACTCATTGTAGGAAGGATTAACAGGGCTCAGCTAAACCCAAGGGGTGTCACACTTATCCTAGATCTCCAAGGCAATGTATGGTTCTCTGTATTTCTCCAAGATCCATTTGCAAAGGCCCTGTATGGTGGCCTCTCCCTTTGCAATTCTCTAGGGGGACGATACTGTGAGACGTACTATTCAGATCCTGGCATCTTTGCAACCAATTTAACACCAGGAGTGGTTAATTTGTGGAAGACAGGGCAAAACAAGACAGGAATGTGATTTGACAGGGGATCCTCATGGAACAGGGTGGCAGTAAAAGTCCATTTTTCCAGAGTTCAGCTGTTTGGTTGTTTGCTAGGGACCAAACCTGTCCTTGGCACTCAAGCACACTTTGTTTTGACAAGCTTTATCTGAAAGCGGTAAGGAGGAAAGATGGTTCTTTATTAGACATCTCCTAGGCACACTAGCCTAGAGGAAGAAGAGAGGCCAAACCTCTGCTGGGGTTTCTGTACTCTACGTAGGAAAATCATACAGACTTCTCTAGGGATTTCTCCGTGATATCTGCAATTCAGTGAGGCCTCTTTCCTCCTGTTTGCCTAATGTAATCACCAGGCTTTAGCCCAAAAGGCTTCTTTACTCTTTCTGGAGGAACTAAACACCAGGGGATTAGAGGATGGTGGGCCTCCTGGAGGAAGCCACTTAACTTTTATCTGAGGGATCTGTAGCCTCCATTATGATCTGGACAGCTCTCTTTAGGTCAGAGGATCCTCTGGTGCCGGATAATTTCAGTCACCTTTTAGATTGAACTGTTAGCAGTGCAAATGGGGTGCACTTAACCATGCCTGCCGTAGTAGTCCTCAAAGTGTAGTCCTGGGATCACCAGTATCAGCAGCAGCAGCAGCATCCTTAGGAACTTGTTAGAAATACAAGTTTTTGGCCTGGCGTGGTGGCTCATGCCTGTAATCCCAGCACTTTGGGAGGCTGAGGCGGGTGGATCACCTGAGGTCTGGAGTTCGAGACCAGCCTGACCAACATGGAGAAACCCTGTCTCTACTAAAAATACAACAACAACAACAACAACAACAACAAAATTTGCCGGGCATGGTGGTGCGTGCCTATAATCCCAGCTACTCGGGAGGATGAGTTAGGAGAACTGCTTGAACCCGGGAGGCAGAGGTTGGGGTGAGCCGAGATCGCGCCATTGCACTGCAGCCTGGGCAGTAAGAGTGAAACTCTGTCTCAACTGATCCAGCAGAAAAAAAAAAAGAAGTATAAGTTTTTTAGCCCCACCCCAGATCTGCTGGATCAGAAACTCTGGGGCTGTAGCTCAGCAACATGTACTTGAACAGGTCCTCCAGGGGATCCTGATGCATGCCAGAGTCTGAGAACCATAGGCCTATGTGAACTTTATCTCCTAAAGGTTTTCTGTAGCAGCCAACAGCAGTAGCTTGAGGTATCTGGATGAGCTGTTTGTTGGCAGCCGTCCTTTACACTCTTTCTGCATTTTAAATAATGTTCATTTCTTCCCTGGCATCTCTGTGTAATGATAAAGTGGCACTCTGGCTGTTTAAAAGGTAAGCGAAACTGTTTCTTGGTAAGTGTAGATATAAAGGCATGTACAAAAAGGGAGACAAGCTCTTTACTATCCATCTTTTAGCTACTCTGATTGTGTGGCTGGAGCATTCACTCTGATTAACTCTCCCCTCCTCTCCAAATCAGAACATTTCATGTCTATTATTACACACCCTTTAAATTGGTTTGGAATCCCAGCCTCTGCTTTGCAGAATGTTTTGTGACTGCATGGTGGCAGGGCCTTGTTTCTGCCATGTCCTTTGGATTTGGATTGTCCTATGAACATATGACAAGGAGCATAGGCAATTAGAATCAAGGGCTCACCAGGTTCCATGTGAAGTTGTTTTCTTAAAGGTCAGACCGCTGTCCACTTTGTGAATGTAAGTACAAACTGGAGAAACGCTGGCCTTGGCTTCAGGCCAAGGTATCCTGGCATTTAGGATACATTTGAGGGTATATGTGACTTTTCTTTTTCTTATGAGAATCTAACAGGCCAGACATATACAGATTGTCCCTGACTTAAGAAGATTCTACTTATGGTTTTTCAACTCTATGATGGTATGAGAATGAGACACATTCAATACACTCCTTGACTCATGATGGGGCTACATCTGGATAAATGTGTGGTTAAGTTGAAAATACCATTAAGTCAAAGATGCACTTTCTACTTGGAATGGGTTTATCAGGACACAACCCCATCATAAAATGAGGAACATTTGTAATTAATGACAATGTTGAAGTACAATTTTTGTGGGCTGGAAAATGGGCCAGGCTACTAAGGAAAAGAAATGCTTTTTGGAAGAGATGGACGTTGAGATGAGATTTACTTAACCGCTATGTAGTTGTGAGCAAGTTACTGAACCTCTTTAAGCCTTAGTTTCAGTACCTGAAAAGTGGGTATAATATAGGGATTTACGTCTTAGGGTTGTTGTGAAAACCAAGTGAAATTATGCATGTAAAGTACTTAGCAGAGTGTCAGCAATTGTGTATGTGCTCATTTGGAGCCACTTAAAATTTATACATGTGGATGGCACATACATATACATTTGTAAATGCTCATATGTATATGCTCTAGCATGTATATGCACATATATATATGCATATACAAACATATAAAATGGACACATGAACAGACATATCTATTAATATATGGCCAAATAATTGGCTATTGCATGTATTGGAGTTATCAGATCAATGTATACCTCAAACTATTCCTTCCTTTCCCTCTCTTCATATGCCTTTCCCTCTCATTGTCACATTTGCCTTAAGGCAGTCATCCTCATTAAAACGCTAATGTCCTTGGGACTGGTCACTCTCTACCCATGTGAGCTTCACTGTAATGTGGGAAAGGGAAGTGGGATGGGACATTCAGAGCCCAGGCTATGAGGGCACAGTGGCGGTAGGAAAGCATTTGAGCACAGGAGTGGGACATGGAAGCAGACTCAAGTTGGTGCTTGCCTCCCTCAAAGTGTGCTCAGGACTGTCACAGAGTGGAGGGGAGGCCACCTTGTCCTGGTGGTACATATTGACTCTCAGCATGACTATTTCTCTGTCTCTTAGGACCTTGTCCTTCACCACATCTTTGGACACAGGTCTTCAGTTGTCCAAGCAGGGGAGTGCACATGGAGTGGCAGAGACCTCTGATCCAGCCCCTGCCTGCCTCACCAGCCTTGGCCAGCTTCACTCTCCCCTTTTCTCTCTGTGCTCTTACATCATGGGTCTTATTTCAAGATGCTACATTTTCTCTAAGCTTAGGGCCCTTGCACATGCTGGTTTTTTTCTGCGTGGAATGCTCTTCTCACACTCCTGGCCTACCTGTGTTTCACTTACCCTTCAGGCATTAGCTCAAATATCACTTCCTTAAGGAGACGTCACTGGCCTCTTCCACATTAGGCTTGTGTCTCTACTATGTGCCCTGTAGTACTTTGTCCTACATTTTGTAACCCTTGTATCCCCAGAGCTTAACATGGTGCTTAGCACATAGGATGTGTTATTATTTGCTGTTGAAGAAGGAAGTGTTCACGTGGATGGCAGGAGTTGGGAGGAAGGAGAAAGAAACTAAGCATGAATTCATTTGTTCACTTCTTCTCCATCTTGGTTAAAATTTATTCCTGGACCCCTAGATGGAAGCTGTTTACGGAAAGGAAACTGCTATAGTTAGAAAAAGAAATAAAAAGGCATCTTCACAGTTTATGTGAATTTCTTTACTTTCTTTCAAATTTTATGGCATGACAAGAATCTCTTATCCTATCAGCCCCAGGGGCTTAAATTGTTAGCTTGTGGCTCTGTGAAATGTATCTTCCCCATAAGCTCAGTTGCAAAATGGGTACTTTATAAATCTTAGAAATAAACACACACTTTACCTTTTCTATCTTAGTAGGTGGGAGCACCAAGAATTTCTGGGAATTTGAACATTTCTTTCACAATACTGTGCAGGAAGTGGTTTATCATTTTACTTTGAGTTGATGTTCCTGGTAATAACATTCACATGTCTCAGATGGGTGTAATTGTTTAGCTGTCACCCCCAAACTTAGTCATACCATTGATCTGACATCAGAAAGTACTTATGCTATTGATCTAGTGTCAGATGGGTGGGATAATATTAATAATGGGCTTAGATTGACATCTTGAGTTGACAGATTATCAAGTCACATTTTCCCACAGCCAAACTACTGACAGGCTTGGAACTTTTCCTTACCTACAGCGATCCCCTTGACCTTTAACTTCTTGTTACATGTGCTAAATCCAGTACTCATTTAATGGCACTGGGAATGCTCCCAGTTCAGCTTATTTCCAATGCACAGATGGAGAATCTAGAATGATCTAAACTTAGCTGAGAGCATCACCCATAAGAGGTAAACAACAAATATCTGTTGAATGGATGAATAAGCAAATTCAAATTTATGGCTTGCGTACTAAGAAAGGTGGTCAGGGATGGTCAGGTGACACTGATCATGGTGTCCTAAGCATTTAAAGGTAGATTGTCACAGCAGCTGGCACCAGCCTGCAACAGCCATGACAAATATTCCAGGTAAGCTGGGGCATTGACCAGAATATGTGGCTTGAAATCAGGGGTGTCTGGGAGGAAATGCTTGGGACCCCACCTTAGCCCTTCAATTCTGTGGTTTAAGGGCTTGCTCCCTGCTGTGTTCCTGGACCAGCAGCATCAGCATCTCCAGGGAGCTTATGAGAAATGTAAATTTTCTGCCTCCACCCTAGTTCTACTGAATCAGAATCTGCATTTCTAACAAGATCTCCAGGTGATTCTCATTAAAGTTTGAGATGCACTGGTTTAAGAGTTTCATTCCTCTTCAGATGCAAATGGTTTAAAGCAAAATTCTTCCTAGGACTGCAAGAGTTTAGACTCTAGGTCTTAGGTTCTTAACCTCCGCATACGACCTTTAGAAGGTCCGAGTTCTTAGCTGTAAGCAACAGAAACATGCTTGGGCTGATCTAAGTGATTTATTAGAAGGGCTACTGCATAGCTCTCAGAATGACTGAAAAGGATGGGGAACCAGGCTGAGAAACTGAAACAAGGGCTGCTAGTTACCTAGGACCTCAGCCCAAACACCACCATAGAACCAGTTTGGTGGAGACATTGCTGCCACCGTCACTAAGGCCACTGATGTTACAGCGAGGTCATAGGATGTTATATGCTGAAGATAGCTTGTGAAGGCCAGTTGCCTGCCTCTTCCCATTCTGCATTCACTGATGTTTAGTCCATTTGGAAGCTTGAAATCAGCTGTGGTGGGAATTTTTACACTGTGGAAATCAGCATATTCTACATATGAGGTTTTTTTTTTTTTTTTGAGAGTTGGTTTATCAGCACACTGCTGCACTGAGTCCATTGCTGGTACCAATGGAAACTGGATGTTGCTGCTATAACTGATGTTAAGATGAATATTTACCTGTACCCCACAACCTCTTTGTTTTTGGTATTACTAACCTGAGGGAAGTGTCATGTGACCTCGGTCTAGATCAGTGTTTCCTATCATTGGGTGCACAATGGAATTACCTGGAGAATTTAAAAAATTACTAACGCTTGACTTCCAACCCCAGAAATTCAGACTTAATTTGTTGAGTGAGGGATTATTAAAATGTGGCTCCTGGACCAGCAGCATTACTTGGGAACTTGTTAGAAATGGAAATTCTTGGGCCCCACTCCAGACCTACTGCATCAGAAACTCTAGAGGTGGGGCCCAGCGATTTGTGTTGTAGTACGTTCCCCAGCTGGTTCTGATGGAGCTAAAGTCTGAGAACCACCAGTCTGGGGATGAGGTTTGGGCATCTGGACTTTAAAAAAATTCACAGGTCATTGGAAAGTGCAGCCAGCATTGAAAACCAGAGGGTTGGTAGTTTATTAAGGGGCTTTATGTGTCTGCCCTCACTTACAGGGATTGTGGCTGGTTTAAGCCAGTGGGCAGAGGCATACCCATAGGATGGTAGGCTGAGATTAAATAGCATCTGAGATCTGCATTTGTGGTGAAGATCAGGACATTCCAGTTTGAATTGTCAGACATCAAACATGGGCCATCTAATGGAACCCTTTTGTCGGATTGTCAGTAGAGAACTGCCATTGGAAAGTGTTTCACCTAGTAGTTTTCGAACATTGCAACCCTCAGTTCAGAGCCACCTGGGGTACTGGTTAGAATGTAGGTTCTTGGGTCCCATCTCATACTGAATCAGATTCTGGGGACGGGATGGGTAGAGTCTGGACATCTATTAAACAAGTTCCTTACATCACTCTTCCTTACAACACATTTTGAACCACTGAATTAGTCTGGGGAGGAGGAGGGATGGACAGCTAGTGATTTCAGTAAACCCAAGTGGGGCATTTTTGGTCAGGGGCTGATTCTGTGGACTGCTCACAAAGTCCTGACAAAGAACTGACTAGGTTCTAACAAACTACTGAAAAGTTAGCAGAAAAGCTGGGAATTCCAGATGAACCTTCAACAAGTCCCTGGATTTGAAAACAGTGAAAAGCTATACAAATGGTCAATCGTTTGGATCTCTTTCCTAAGTGTTTTGGACCTTGTGTTAAAATAAGAGGGGAGAAAAATGTAAAGAAGCAACTTCATTTTTATTTCAGTTTTTATTGGGTTCAGTATAAATGTGTCATTAATGTTTAAATTCTGGCAACTTTTGGATAATAGTTAGAAATTGGTTGCAAGACTCATTGGAGAAGCTTGTAATGGGTAGATCTTATGGTTTTAAAATTAGCAACAATACAGTTCTAATTTTGAAAGAATTGTGTGTTCTCTGAGAGTTTTGGGAGACAAGGAAGTTGAGAAATTGAGTAAATTGCCTGTACTTTAGGGGATGAATCTGGGATATGAACGTAGGGCTTGTTTGTCTCAAATAGCTTTTAAGCCCAGAATTTCCTCTCTATGAGTTTTTGTGATTGAGAAAAAAATAACATTGGAAATTTTTCATAGCAAGTTGGTGAAAAAATACTATAGGAAGGAACAAAGGTGAGCTAGGTGATCAGAAGGCCAAAGGAGGTTATTTTGTTCTTAAGTGGTTTAAGCAGAGTCGATAAACGATCAGTGGCTAACAGCTGAGGAAACAATCCTCGATGTAGTTTTAATGCTAATTGGCTCCTGGTCCCTGGAGGTATAAAATCCAAGAAAGTTTCAGGATGAGTTAGATTGACTAAGACCTGGGGAAGGAATTATGTCTAGATTAAGCAGAGATTGGTCATGCTTGAAAGGTATGAAAAAATGAAGAAATTAAAAAAAAAAACAGTGAGACTTTAAAGTTTGAAAAGTTTTATTTGACATATTTCTCTGTGAAGGAAGTAAATATTTTATTTTATAGAGTGGAAACTGAGGCTTAAGAAAGTTTTAGAATTTACCCAAGATCTTGGAGGGATTGACAACTACTGATTTCAATAAACCCAAGGAGATGATAGAGTAGCAGGGCTGACTAGAATCTCCTGACTCTTTCTCTTATACCACAGTACCTAAATATATGCGGGGATTTGTAAATACTAAAGTCTTATTATGAATTATGTACTTCTTTTGTGTTAATTGGTACTAATATTGGTTAATACTTAGGCTTGGTGATTTAAAGAACTGTTTATTGATGCCTGGGACCTAGCTAAGAAATCCTGATTTAGTTGATCTGAGGTGTGGCCTGGGATTTGGGACTTTTAAAAGGTGATCCTGATGTGTAATAAACTAAGAATTACTGGAATGGAAAACTCTCCCTCTCTTGCTTTATTACCTTGCCCTTGCTCTCTTTTGGGAACAGTTTTGGGAACAAGAGGCCATAAACAAAGCACCCTCATTAATCCGTTACCATAACAGCAGGCCAGGGAGTAACCTGGCAAACACACGTAAATGGGAAACATAAATTTTGCACTCAGTCAAATTTGGAGGTTAGCATCATCTTTCATTCATCCAGAGACCTTCCCAAGCCCGTCCTAGCTAAAGACCAAATGCGGGCTAATTCCCACCATCCTCAAAGGGACTTTTATTTGTTCTTCTAATGTCATGGCAGTTGAGACTTTGTCATGATGAGAGTCCTTAGTGGATAGAGTAAGAAATTATTCTTGAAGTTTTATAAATATGTTTGTGCTTCAGTCTCAGCACCTGCAAAATGGGGATAACAACAACCTCTTAATGCTAGTGGCAAAGTTAGATGGGATAAGTTTTTATATAGCACCTAGAACGCTTCCTGGCACAAAAAGTAGCTCTTTTCTAAGTGCTGGGTATTACAGCTAGTCCCCTGGCTTTATTTTTCTCGTTAGACTTGAGGCTCAACTAAGACATTCAGGAACTGAAACACCCAATCAAAACATAAGCTCTTACTCGGACGAGTGGTTAGTGTGCAAAATATAAAGAAAGCCTAGATTTAACATATATAACATAAATATATATTAACATTTATACTAATTGCTCTTCTTTTCAGGAGAGGTATCCAGATATTTGTTGAAATGACATTAGCTAGAGTTTAAGCTTACCCTCATATCCTCAATATGAATTCCACTTGCAGTCCAGATTTTTAATAAAAATATTGGTAGGTAAATTTTTTTATTAATTTAGGTTTGAATCAGTCAGGTAATTGAGCTATAGAGACATAAATTTAGAAGGCTAATGTTTGTGTTAACTTCGAATCCTTTTCCTTGGGATTTTTGCTCCTTACTGGAATATCTACTCACAGCTGTCAAGTGATGTTTAGTTTAATTCTACTTTAGGTGCGTTATTGGTTTCTTTTTAGGTGTTCTTTTTTTCTTGGAGAAAGAGGGCTGTTTTAAATGTGTGGTTTGAGTATTTGAATAAAACAGAATATTCATCTCCTAAAAGTCAGGGTAAAGAGAAAGCAAGAAATATTTCTTTTTTGACTTGCATGCTTTTCTCCTGAAACTCCATACAGTAAATAAAGAACATTGGCACCAAAAAAAAAAAAAAAAAAAAAAAAAAAAAGCACCGCTGCATCATGTCTTGTCACGTTCTGCTCACCCCTACACCTGATTTCAAATGTAAATTGCACGGCATTTAGCGCTAATGAAAATACTCTAGTGAAGGAAATTGTTAAGATTTTCTGGTGCTCCCCTAGGGGTAATATTAAAAACCCTGTTACTAACATCTCACTCTGAGAAGACAAAAATGTGCACTGAGAATACAAAAGCCCTGTTGGCATCTAAATGTGGGCCAATTAATTTGCTGTTATTGACGTGTGGATTTATGAGGAGATGTAAAAGTAGGACCCAGGAAATCTATTGAGATCCCCGTATTGCGGGACTCCTTGACCCTGGATTTTCAATGCTTGCCTAATCATGGCATTCTGCTTTCTATTTATTTATACAGTTGCTTCAATGAACAAATTAATAATTATACAGCACATTGACAAACATGCCGGGTAATATTTGCCAGATTTTAAATTAATTTAATTCAAGGGCCACTTCATTTACAGGATTCATCTGCACATCAGGCATCAGCCTTACCTCGTTGCTATTCATGCTATACCAAGATTTTTCGTCGTTTTCTCTCTTCTTTTCTTCTCTGCAGACAAAGACAGCACAACTTGCTATGCCAAATAAATAGACACTAACAGGCAGGTGGAAGACAGATAGATGACAGACAAATAGGAATACAGATAAATGCACATATGACATAAATTTAGAAGGAAGGATAATAGCTGTTACTATGATATGTGGAAAACAATTAGATTCCACTAAAATCTTGTATTTATTTTCTCTTTAGCTCCAATTTGCAATTTATCTTCTCTTGTTTTGCACCCACAAGCCTTCTTTACAATTTACAGACTAGAAATTCAAATGGATAGCTTATATTTCTAGAAATGATCACTCTTCTTGGAAACAGATAAAAAGTATGTAAAAATGGAACTTCATGGGCTTTTGAAGCCAGACAAAATTCTGAGTTGCTTTATATATCAGTGAGGTTTGAGTGAAAGTGAATGACGAGATTGGATTGCATAGAAGGGGTCAGTTGCTTTTAGGAAAATTGCAGTTGAAACATAGGACGTAATTGTGCTTGGGTTTGTAAGAAAGAAAAAGGGTTTTAATTCAGTTGTGAGATATTATCATATATACAGTGATGGCTAAAGGTGAAACTCTGGCCAATTGGAAGGAATAAAACCAAGAAAATTAATGAATGAGTTTTCATCTATATGTCTTTTTTATGTTATTTTTAATTTTTTTGAGATGGAGTCTCATTCTGTCGCCTAGGCTGGAGTGCAGTAGTGTGATCTCGGCTTACTAAAACCTCCACCTCCTGGATTCAAGTGATTCTTGTGCCTCAACCTCCCGAGTAGCTGCGACTACAGGCACACGCCACTATGCCTGGCTAATTTTTGTATTTTTAGTAGAGATGGGGTTTCACCACTTTGGTCAGGCTGGTCTCAAACTCTAGACCTCAAGTGATCCACTTACCTAGGCCTCCCAAAGTGCTGGCATTACAGGTGTGAGCCACCGAGCCCATCCATATATGTCTTCATTACATATGTCATTGCTGATTGAGCCAGGGTTTCTGCCATTTAAAGCCTGGACCTCAAATATGTTATCTTACATTAATGGACAGTAATGAAATGTAATGGAGTGTTAAGTTAACTCAAACCAGAGAACTATAAACCAGACTCCAATGAGCAAGTTTGTAAATTATTTTCATGCTGCTGGCATTCTAGGATTTGGGCATTAACTGGTCATAGTTGGCTTACAGGCTTTATAAATCAGGTGGCCATTCATTGTTAGGGGGAAACAAAATTTTTCCTACATATTTTTCACAAATTGTTATATATCCTGGGTATGGATCAATATCTATTACAAGAGTATGCTATGACTGGTAACCACTTTGAGTAAAACCATCACAGGATATGCTGCTTAATAATATCTGCCGCTGAAAATACAGACATATGCTAGTGTTGTGTGCATATGTGTGTGTGCCACAATGTAAAGAGATATATGCTTTTTCTTGTGAATGTGTTTATTCATTGCAATTGATTTAGGTTGTGTGTATGGACAGGGGGATGGGGAATCCACAGGGTGATATTGATAATGATAATTCTTTTATCTTGGGGGAGATGAATATCAAAGCTAGCATTATATTACAGAATCAGAGAACACTCTGCCTATGTGCATAGCTGTTTGTCTATCTGGAGTAAATTATTCTTAGAATACCATATTTCTTTTCTAAACAGAGAAGGATATTAAGGCACAATGCTATAAGGTGGCTCTTTTTTTTTTTTTTTTTTTAATGGCGCAACCATTTAGAGAAAAGCAGGCAAAGACTACGCAGATAATTTTAGTGCAAGCAGGCTTTTGCTTCAGTACCCGAGATAATTGTCTCAATCTCCTTTTTACTCTGCAGGGTCACAGATGTCAAAAGGCATTCCCATGTGCAAGTGGAAATTGTGCAATACACAGCCCAGAAATTATGTGTCTTTTACTAAAAAATAATCAGGTAGACCTATATGCCATAGTAATTATAAAAATTATACTAGCATTTATTTGGTTATATTAATATGCTATTTGTATTAACTAGTTTTACTAATTACCTAATTACTGCCCACTAGGGTAATTACTTATCTTGATTAAATGAACGTTGAAAGGTGAATTCATAGTTACAAATTTGGTAATCATTTTTCTATCTGGAATAATAATACTGAGGGCAGATGCTCAATCCATTTAATACTCTCATTGATTGTCGAGCCAGAAGGACGTTATAAGGTGTAGTTCATAAAACTACTGTAACTAAATAGAAGATGGAAGCAAATAGGTATACATTAGAAGCACTTAGTGGTGTTCCCTTGATAAAAAGGAGCATTAAAATGGATGACTTGAAAGTCATTTTTAAAAAGGTATGGTGGAAAAATCAAAGATTTGGCCCCAGACAGGCTTGAGTTTGAATCTTAGCTTCACACAGCTTGAGGAAAGGAACCTGAACTCTGTAAGCCTCATTTTCCTATTCCGTATAGTGCAGATATTGTATTCAATGTCAGCTTCTAGTATTGTGAGGAGTGAATTAAACAATGTCTGTAAAGTATCTGGAACTGAGGAAGCCTCTTTTAAATCTACTGTTATTAATCCTTCTACTCTAAGATTTGGGTTTCATAATCATGATATATTGTTTAATTATGATGATGAATCATATTTTGAAATAGAAGTTATTAGGATGACTGGTAATGTGAGGAAGAGAAGATTCTCATTAGAAGTATGCCTCAGCTGCTTACCTGTATTATCACCAACCCTAAAATGTACTGGTTATAGAAGACAGGGATACGCTTCCACATGGGCATCACCTGTGTGAATATAAGCATCCTGAAGGTAAAGACTTAGTCCCTTTAACTCTGTATCTTCAGAACTTACATGCCCAGTACAGTCTGCTTAAAGAATATTTGTTCATTGGATAAAGGAATTAACAGATGAATATCTGTCTAAATGTTTATGTAATAAATACATCATATCCTTTGTGTTCTCCATGGCTCAGAAGTTCACTTTGAGTTCACAGAGTTCATCTGTGTTCCTAGGACAATAAGACATTATCTCTGTGGGCATTATCTCTCTGACATTTTGCATGTCAGTGGCTACATAGATTGGTGTGGTTTACATGGAACCCTTCTTATCAATGTAACATTCAACGTGATAATGAAATAAATCTTGTCTCCCTCCTGTCACCACAGGTATGCAATTTATTTTGCACTCTGGTTCCCCTCTGTTCTCAGGCTGCTGCAGGCTGGCATGGCTGATCCCAAGACCAGGCCAGAAACAGGGACCCACTCATCCCTGAGTGGAGGTCGGGTGACTCTTTCTTGGTTCAGGGGCTCTCTCTCTTCCCACATTGGAGTACTAGCTGTGAGGATTCAAAGGAGAGTAAGACAAAATCACTCCTTAAAAGAGTCCAGTGGACAAGACAAACAGCCAAATAGTGATTGCAACCATGCAATAAATGTTCACGAGAACTGTTCAAGCACAGAAGAGGACCTTGTGCAACACTTCCTGGGATAACCTATTAGGAGCATGCAGGCAACCTTTGAATGTCGGAAAGTGAAGAGCTTACTGGGTGGACAAGAGGGAAGGGCTAGTCCAACACATATCCTCGAGAGAGTCTGTACCATTTAGTACACTCCCTGCCAGCCCTCTCAAAGGCATTGATAACAAGAAAAAGGTAGAGAGTGTGAGCATCAGTAACTGCAAGTAACACACGCATGGTGATGGTGCAAAGTTGAGTGTGAACACTACCACCAGTGGTCATGGTGAATTGACAATTGCAGATACCACGATTCACCCTGATAGATGGAAATTGGAATAAAACACCAATCGGGGAGGGGGGTAATTACTTGGACAATTTGTTTTATGAATGAATTTTTTCTTTTACGAAGCAACTGTTTTATGTAGCAAGATGTTCCTTAGTGCATTTGGTGGGAATAGGGTTTTATGTAACATTTCAGGGACACACTGAGATTCTACAGAGAGGTGTGCCTACGTAGTTCCCTGACTCTTGTGTCACAAAACGGCAGAGAGTTCCCTGACACCGTAAGTCAGACACACTGCTGGCTATTAGTTTCTCATGTAACCTACTGAACTGTATTCAGTCTTTGCTTCCAGCTCTCACACGGACAAACAAATAAATAAACAGAATGGGACCTTGGATTTTATGCAACACAAGCAGAGGATGAAGAATTATTTTATTATTTTTTTTTCAAGAGCTTTTAGGTAAGATTCCAATCATTTCTAATACCATTTAAAAGCCCTTTAAGGAACAGCCTTCTCTCCCAGTAATTGACAGCCAAGACAACACCATGGGGGAAAGGAGGTGGAGAGGGACTGAGGTGTAGATGTACTTGACTGAAAAGCCTTTAAATTATGTTGTCAAAAAATTACAGCAACACTGTTTTAAATGCTTTTCCTCCTGTAATGCCCTTTCCTCCAATCCTAATATCTCTACTTTTGTTTGCTTTGTGTGATCCACCTACAAGATTAGGTTATGTCGTGTTTTGGGGGTCAATTCTTACAATGTCAAACAGAGATCCCAACACTCCAGGCAGAGAATATTGGCTGCTAGGACAAGAGACAGTGTGTGGATTCCTGTTAACTATTCATCTGCTTTCAGGAACTCGCCTCTAATTGTACTGAGTTGTTATTGTGTGCTGAAAGTACTCTCAGCTTATAAAGTAGTACTGATTTGAGTTCTCCAAGAATGCTTTCCTTGGAGGGTTCACTCTGAAAATCTGGTGAAGCAAGAGAAATAGGCAAACTAAGGCAGGAGGGCCTTCTAAACTCACTTCATTTAGAGACAATCTGACAGTAGTTGAGAAGTCAGGGCACTTCTTGGTCTAGAATGAGCATCCCCATAGGGAGATTTCAAACAGAGGCCATTTCTACACTCAGCAAGTGAGCAGAAATGTTGCCATCAGTAAGTAGGACCTTTAAGTTAAAGCATTAGGAGCAGGAAAGAGTTAAGAGGATCAGGATGCTGCCACTTGGTTTCTCACATCCTTAGAGACCCCAAGATGCAGATTCTCTTAAGGACTGATGAGTCCTGTGGACTTAGTGTCAACCTCAGTGGCACTCTGGCTAAGGCATCTGCATTTGTCCATCCACTCATCTGTCCATCCATTTACTGATGAAACATTGAGTATCTACAATGTATCAGGCTTTGTGCTAGGTACTAAAGTGCTCTGTATTTTAGAGCTCTGTGTTTTATAATCTAGACATTCAAGGGTATCACACACTTGTTTGTTGCCAGTAGAAATTCAGGACTTCCAGTTTTAGTCCCTTAATGCCTCTTGTCGTTCCTTTGACTGATTGGTGAACTCTTCTCTGAGAGTTATTCCAACTCTTCTTCACTTTTTTTGAGCCTACTTTTAATCTTTGAGCTTGCACATTTTCAGCAAACTGTCATAAAATTATCCCTTCCCTTCTATATCCTTCAGAAAATTGAGGCCAAGAGGTTTGTGGCAGAGACTAGTTAGTTATTCATCAAACCATTTCTTCTTTCCTACTGGAAACCCCTTTTCAACTTCACTTGCAATCTGGTGTGGCCATATCACTGAATTCCAACCAGTGTAATGTGGTCAGAAGTGATGTATTTCAATGCCAACCCTGCTTAATAAAAACCATTCTAAGCTTGATCCTCCATTGGAATAGGGAGAACTCTTGAGAACTCAGAAAAGGGCAAAGCTATAAGATAGGAAAAGCCTGGGTGCCTGAGTCACTACTTGGAGGAGGGCCGACTATATGGACACCTGTATTGGATGTTGTATGTGTGTGGGGAATAGACATTGTGTAGCCACTGAAATTTTGGGATTGTTTGTTGCAGCACATATCCTACTGTGACTAATTCAAGATAATGATCTCACTCAACTTTCCCCACATATCCTTCTAGTTTACTTTATTTTTTCCTGTCATTCCCTGCACTAGAATTCAAACTCCACAGGGTCAAAAATTTCTATTTGTTTTGTTCACTGGTATATCACAAGCACTTAAAATGGTGCCTGGCATATAGTGGGTGCCCAATAAGTATTTAATGAATGAGTGAATACATTCAAGAATGTCACTTCTCCTCCATAAGTCTGCTTCTGTCTTCTCTGTGTCTTCCTATTGTCTAATATTCTTTCACCGTGTCATGTTTCTTGTATTTCTCTCTTTCTATTGCCTATATTCTCTCAGCACTTGGTCTTTTCTATCCTAAAAACATTCTTCCCGGACCTCATGTCTTTTTCTTAGCAATTACTCTCTATATATATCCCTCTCTCCATATGTGCCGATTTAAAAAAGTGTCTACAATAGGCTGGGCGTGGTGGCTCACACCCGTAATCCCAGCACTTTGGGAGGCTGAGGCAGGCGGATCACCTGAGGTCAGGAGCTTGAGACCAGCCTGGCCAACATTGTGAAACCCTGTCTCTACTAAAAATACAAAAATTAGCCAGGCATGGTGGTGCACTCCTGTTATTCCAGCTACTCAGGAGACTGTGGCAGGAGAATGGCTTGAACCGGGCAGGTGGAGGTTGCAGTGAGTCGAGATTGTGCCACTGCACTCCAGTCTGGGCAACAAAGCGAGACTCGATCTCAACAACAAAAAAAGTCTGCAATAACTGTCCCTACCTCCCCGTCTCCTAGTTACTTTGCAAGATACTGTGCCTCACTGAAACTGTTCGTTAGGAGGCCAGACTAGGTCATTTGCTTGTTTACTCTCAAATCCATTCTTTGCTTTCTCCTGTTCAACTCTATTTTTCAGAGAACACTGCCATTGACCTCTGGCTTCCAGGTAGGTTGAACTATGGCGTGCACTAGCAGAAGATTGGAGGGGAGGAGGAGGAGGAGAGAAGCCAGGGTATTTCTCTCTTTCTCTCCTTCTACTTTAGTTGTTATCTTTGGCCGTGACCGTGTCTTCACTTTGGCTACAGCTCCCTCATAAAGCCCTTTCTGTGATATCAGTTACCGCAGGACAATCCCACAGCGCTGTAACTTTAGCTGGGGTGACGCAGATCTGGGCTAGGGTAACATCACTCCTCTCATTGTCCTGCAGCCCTAGGGGTAATGGTAGCTTTTGCTGTTCATAATCTCTGGGTTGGTTTATCATCCCCTATTTGGCTTTTCAGGTTTTCCATCACTGATGTAACCACTTTCCTGTATTGTATTTTCTTTGTTTGAAATACCTGGTACTGTGGACTGCATTGTGTGCCCCCACTCCGGATTTATATGTTGAAGCCCTAACCCCCAATGTAATGGTATTTAGAGATGGAGCCTTTGGGAGGTGATTAGGTTAGATGACATCATGAGGGTGGGGCCCTCATGAGTGGATTAGTGCCCTTATATGAAGAGACACTAGAGAGCTTTCTTCTCTCTGTCTTTGCTGTATGAGGACAAAATAAGAAGGTGGCCATCTGCAAGTCAGGAAGAGAAACCCTCACCAGAACCTGATCATGCTGTTACCCTGATCTCAGACTTCCAAATTTCGGAACTGTGAGAAGATAAATTTCTGTTGTTTAAGCCACCCAGTCTATGGTATTTTGTTATGACAGTCTCAGCTGACTAATACACCTGAGGTGGCTTCTCTTTTCCTTATTAGACCTTGACTGATATAGTCATCAATAATTTTTAGTTTTTACTTACTCTATTTTACTACATTTAACCTTGCTAAAAACGTTTTAACCTCATTAAACTTTCTTTCTCTGGCTTCTGTGTTGTCACTCTCTCTTGGTTCTTCCCCTATCCCTTGGACCGTTCTTTCTCAGTTTTTCTCTAGCTAAGCTTCTTTTGTCCTCCCTTAAATATTCTTTGAATTTTGACCTTCTCACTTTACATGTTCTTCTTGGGATGCCTCATCAGAATCAATGGTGTTAATCAAGTCATTCTCAAATCTGAGCTTCAGTTCAGACCTGTCTTCTGAGTTCTAGAACTATATATCCAACTATCTTCTAGATATCTCTGCCTGGATGTTGGATTCAACGTATAAAAAATGCTCATTAGCCAGCCTGACCAACATGGTGAAACCCCGTCTGTACTAAAAATACAAAAATTAGCTGGTCATGGTAGCGTGTGCCTGTAATCCCAGCTACTTGGGAGGCTGAGGCAGGAGAATTGCTTGAACCCTGGAGGCGGAGGTTACAGTGAGCCAAGATAGAGCCACTGCGCTCCAGCCTGGGTGACAGAGTGAGACTCCATCTAAAAAAAAAATGCTCATTAGTCTGTCCCCCAAACCTTCACTACCTGTATTCTCTTTCCTTATGAATGAAGTCTCACAAAACCCAGGAATTTAAAAGTTACATGTGGCTCCTGATTCTGCTACCTCACCCAACCATCTTATAATGAATCTTTACTTCTAATGGTGTCACTCAAGCCTTTTCCTTGTTCTATATCCCCATTGCTAATGATTTAGTTCAAATACACATCTTCTCTTGCCTTTACTAAGGTACAAAACTCTGTTTTGTTCTCTATGCTTCTATTTTTGCCTTACCTCTCCATCCATGTTCCATATTGCCACCGGATTGATTTTTCTTAAAAACAAATCTGATGTTATTTCTTTGCATAAAACAATTCAAAGGTTTCCCACTGCCTCATGAATAAACTCATGTGTGGCAAACAAAGTTTTTCAGTGCTAGTATTTCTTGGTTATTGGAACTATAAATATGTCCCTCCACCTCCTTTAACAGTGAGAGTGTGGAGGGGGCTCTGTGCCATGCATTGAGCTTTTCACGTCTTGTGAATCTATTTTCTTCTAGGTCTTTGGAGTTTTGTTCTTTCAGCCAAATGGTGGATGGGAAAAGAGGGATGAGGGTTGAGTGTGAGAGGGTTTTTAATGGGCCAGGTTTGGAAGTAGTACACATCACTTTAGCTTACATTCAGAACTCAGTCATGTGGCAACATCTAATAGCAATCTGCAAGGGAAGCTTAAAATTTGAATCTGGCCATGTTCCCCCAAAGAAGAGGAACACTGGTGGTTTCTGCCACAATGAGCAAAAGAGAAACAGTCTTTGCCACCTCATTCTTTAAAAACTAGGCTGGGTGCAGTGGCTCATGCCTGTAATCCCAGCACTTTGGGAGGCCTAGGCAGGTGGATTACAAGGTCAGGAGTTCAAGATCAGCCTGAGCAACATGGTGAAACCAGGCCTCTGCTAAAAATACAAAAATTAGCTGGGTGTGGTGGCATGCTCCTGTAATCTTAGCTACTCAGGAGGCTGAGGCAAGAGAATTGCTTGAACCTGGGAGGTGGAGGTTGCAGTGAGCCGAGATTGCGCCACTGCACTCCAGCTTGGGTGACAGAGCGAAACTCCATCTCAAAAAACAAACAACAAAAACAACCCAACAAAAACTAGTTCAGGAGTCACTTCTCCAACCTTTGCAGCTAGGACTTGGAATTCTCGTCTTTGTAACTGCAGTATATTTTATTCTCCTCAATTGTGGTACTTACCGTGCTCTATTTCACTTATATCTTTACATGAGTGGCAGCAGGGAACTTGGGTGTGTGACTTGAGGATAGGAACAATGTCTTACTCTTTATAGTATCCTTGACACCTAACAGTGCCTGGACCATAGTTGATGTTCAAAAAAAATTGTTTGAATTAATTATTAAATGAATTAATTATAATTTGTTTGAAAAACACTTTTGATTTGCTTCAGTGGTAGATATCTTTCTTAATGAATACATTTGGCTAATTTCTATCAAGTCTCTGTTAATTTTGTTCTCATATTAAGTCCTTTGTTGGGGCTTCATAGCCCATCAAGATAATATGATTCTCCCCACCTTAGATCACCCAATAATTAGGGTTCGGGACTAAAGGGCAAATGCAAACACATTTTATCATTCAGTCAAGGAAACAGCTATTAATAAAGGCAGTTGTTGTCAGTATAGTAAGGAAGGCACTAGGTTCAAAGAAGGCGTCAGCACAAGCACAATTCTGAGTGGAGATCAACGCTGATGGATCAGACCTTATCTGGTTCCCGGTTCAGACAGCCTGCACAGTGGCTACCATGAGGCCAATGGGGATGGCAGCTGGAGGAAATAATCATTGATTCTGCCTGGGCCACAGGTATTGTGGGTACTTTGTAAGAATGATTCATCTTGTGCTCTTCAAAGGACCTTCTCTTGTATTCTGAGCCAGGGGCACATAGCTTAATGTAGAGAATTAAATTGTTCTCAAATTGCTCAGGATGCATAATCTTTTCCAGGCTGAAAGGTTGGAAGCATGTCTATAAAATGTCTTTATAAAATGTTTGCCTTTTTAAAACTTTGGCTGTTTAGCCTGATATACACTTAGGGCACAAAGGGACTTTAGAAATAGTTTGGTCCATTGATCTTCAACTTCTGACACCCAGGATCCTGCAGAAGCATATTAAGAGGCTGGGATGGAGGAGGGAGGGAGGGGATGGTGCTGGCAGGTAGGTCCAGTCTGCCCGTTCAGACTTAGCCATAGCAGTTGCCTCTTGTTCACTTTGCTATGTTAGGGTTTTGGAAACTCTTTTTGGAAAAAAGTGTTTCATTGCTAAAAGTATGCGAAAACCTACTGATTTTATAATCCCAGGTTTTACAGATAAGGAAAGTGAGGATGAATGAGTTAAAGTCACATAGCCAGTTAGTGATGGAGTGTGGCGGAATTCAGATGCTCTGTTTCCTCTGACCAGTGACTTTCCACGGAGGTACAATGATTCTCTATGTCTATCTGACATTTAGAAGCAAATGAATTTACTTTAGGATGACTGTACTACACATTTGTACCCAATCTATTCTTATTTTACATCATGGGCAAATAACACAGGCTATTCTAGAAAAAGAAAAATTATACCCAATGATGAGAAGAGTTTAAGTCCTTAGCAGCCATGAGAAGAAAATTTGATGTGCTTTTAAATGCCTCTTATAGACTGCATCGAACACCCTAAGCTACAAAACTTTAAGAAGACGACGACTGTAGATCTTGACGAAGCCCTGCTGCTTCTCTGTCTCCCATTATGGAGAGTATGGCTCTGTTCAATAAATGCCCATTTGCTGCACCCAGAAATCAATTAAGAATAATAAGCAAGTTTGCAGATGCCAGGGGCTGAAGGAGGGGGGTGCCATTCTGCTTTTGTCCCTTCTGTTGTCAGAAAAGTGTTTCCTTCAGCAATTAGCCACAAGGTGGCCGCAGCTCATCCCTTCACCTGCGCAGAAATGCTTCTGCTGCTCCCCACCCCTTTTTACATGAGGGGAATTTTAAGCACATTAAGCAGTGTTTTTGGAAGACAAGAATACGTATGATTTCATCTTTAATCAGTGAATTTATGTTTTTTTATGAAATAGCTGAATGAAAAGCAACGAATAATATTTTCAGCTAAAAACGGATATAGCAAGACTTGGTTTAAAAAAAAAGCTCACAGGCAGTTTTACTGGCTTTTTTGTGTTTTTAATCTTGAAATGAGAAGAGGAGATGATGCGGATATCTTATGAGAGATCAGATACACTATGAAATGTGTGTGTGTGTGTGAGTGTGTGTGTGTGTGTGTGTGTGTGTTTCTGGTAAATGGATGATCCACCATGGTATTTCTCAAGCGATCGTTCTGAAACTCTAAATCTCTACAAACCTTTATTTCAGTCTGCTGAGGCTAATGGCAGAAATGTGGGCACTGGTATCCAACAGACATACGTGCAAAATAGGACTCAAAAAATTAGCACCGAAGTGTTATTTAATCTTGTTGAGCTGCCTCAGTTTTGTCGTCTGTGAAATGGCATAAGAATTCTTCCTTACGGCCTTGTTTTAGGTTTTAAATTGATAATATATATGAAAGCTTGTAGCATACTGCTTGGCACCCCACAGCCATTTGATAACTGTGAATTCTTCCTTCTTTTAAATACACAGCAGCAATTTGGGTTTGAGGTATGGTTTTTTAACTAAAGGTGTGCTATTTAAGGCCTATATTAAATAAATCACAGTGTATATGAAAATAAGACCCAAGAAAGCTAGACCTTCTGGGCTTTCCTTTCATGTCTGCTCAGGTATTAAGGCCCTATGTGTATAGCAATATATAACAACTTAATTTCAGCTCCTTCCTGTCGGATAAAATGAAATTATAGCTGAAGGTGCAAAAAAAAAAAAAAAAAAAAAAAAAGCAACAATTGATGTGGAAAAGAACTGAATGATTTTTTTTGAGAGAAAGAGCCAACCAAGACTGAGTGTGAGGGATGTGGGTGGGGAAGGAGTGTCTACCAGACAGCAGATGGCCGGGGATCATTGTCACCAAAAATAATTGTTTGGGTGCGACTGAGGAGTCAACACAAGAAAATGGTTTCCAAAAGTAGGACACATTTTTGTTGAAGGGAATAATGTTAGGTTGAGCCACATGAAATGGCCATTTTGAAGGCCAAAATCCATCAAATGTTGGCAATTTCAAATGATTCAGCCTAACATTTTGTCCATTAGGAAGACAAACATTGGAACAAATTGCCACAGGCATGCTGTGGGGGCTTTGATTTGTGAATATATTTGATAAGAGTCTATAGAATTATTTGTCCTGGATGATTTAGACACTGAGTTTCCTGAAAGCAAGGGGTGGGTGAGATAATGTCAAGATTAATTTACCTGTCTCCTAGAACAAGCTCTGTTCTTCTAGGATGCTAATGGAAACTGTGGGTAGAATCTGGGCCTTTGTGGAAAAAGAATCCATCACTGTTTTCCTTCTCTGCTGTTTGCTGAGAGGGCATTTCATTGGATCAGGGTTTCTCAATCCTGGTGCTAATGACATGGGGGCTGGATATCTCTTTGTTGGTGGGCTATCATGTGCATTATAAGGATGGTCAGCAGCATCCTTGACCTTGACCCACTAGATGCCAGCAGCACTCTTCTATTGTATTGCAAAACCCAAGATTGTCTCCAAAAATTGCCAGATGTCCCCTGGGGCACAAAATGGACCCCAGCTGAGAACCATTACTCTAGATAGCAGTTCTGAACATTAGAATTTGTCTAATCAGTTTTGGAAAAATTGTAAGACCTGATACTCCTCCTGCCCCACCTCCACTTCTGACCCTGACGTCCACCCCTTGGCTACTCTTGGGCGTTTTTATTGAGGTGACATGCTTACAGATTCCAGAATGCTTGGAGGTTCTCCTGGCCTCTTTAAGGAACACTTGCTTGAGCTTTTTGTGAAACTTAAATTTCCAGTGGTGAATCTGGTTACCATCATTGTTGTCATTGTCATCTATTAGATATAGCATTCTGAGGTTCTGGGACAAGGCATTATTGCTTGTTCTTACTCATCATCTGGGCAATGTGAACTTGCTCAATCAAGTCATCACTGTACCATTTAGTGATGGAGCATCTCCTTTAGCTGTACTCATAAAGGCCCCATGCACATACATAGAACTGGGAGGGAATCTGCTTGTATGTTGCATAAAAGTACATGGATCCTGTAGTGTTTTGGACAATTTAAATGTTTATAGTTTCTATCTTGAAGTTTAAACTTTCCTGAGTGTTCCCTCTCACTCGCTTGCCCAAGTGGACTTAGGTTATGTAGACAGTGAAGTGACTCTACGGCTGAGCCCCTGGGAGGGGGAGGGTCATGTGCTCCTAAGCAATTGAAAGCCTCTTTTATTGTCCCTCTCAGCTGGAGATCTTCATTAGCCTTCTGGGTTCAGGAGAAGATGGTATCAGAGTAGCTGAGGGACTGTGTGGCTTAAAGATGTTGAAGGGATATCTAGACCTCATGGGACATCTGTGTGTGATGGGGCCTGAGGGGGGTCCGTGGGTCAAGTAAGGCGATGACTCTGTGGTGACTGCTGCTACCGTGAATAGAAGAAAGTGCAGCTTCTCTTCCTGTTTCCTAGGGGCACCCCGTATACTGAGGGCAGAGAGGGAAAGTGTTGCTTATAGAAAACCAGGACAGGGTGAGCAGGGACCGTGAAAAGGGTTATTTTTTCTGTGCTGCTGAATAAAAGCAATTTCCGGGCCCTGTGCAAAAGCATAGACGTGTTGACAGCTGAGAATATATGTGTGAATACTTTGGAGGCAGAAGAACACCATATCTGAAGAGCCAAACCTTCTTTTAGAGGTCATTCATGTAGCAATCTCGAATGTTGTCCTCCCACACTCCTTCACCTTTTACATGAAAGGTTCCCAGCCCTGGCTGAACGTTTGAATCGCCTGGAGAGCTGGTAAATAATTTAGATGCCTGGTTCCCATCTCACAGTAGTGAAATCTGAATCTCTGGTGTTGGACCAGCTTGGGCATTGGTAATTTTAAAGTTTCTCAGCTGATTTTGATGTGCAGCCAGGGTTAAGAATCTTGGGCTTTTGCTTCAAACCATCTCCACAAGATTTCTTCATTGTTCTTGGTCAGTGGTTATTACATTTAAGCATGTCAGAATCCCCTGGGTTTCTTAAATTGCTGGGCCCCATCACCAGAGTTTCTTATTCAGTAGGTTTGGGGTGAGGCCAGAGAATTTACATCTCTAACAACCTCCCAGGTGACACAGATGCTGCTGGTCCTGGGACTGCACTTTGAGAACCACTGCTCTATGGTTACATCAACTCTGATGGCTTCTTGCATTAAAAATTTTTCTAACCTTGTCCTGACTTTTGGTCACTACTACATTTTTCTCTAATTTCTTGCTGTTCTGCAGTGTTAATCCCTTTTAATTCTTATTCATTCATCCATTCAAATGGATTTCAGACAAATCCTGGGCATCTAATACATGCTGGGAGCCATCTTCCTTTTTCCATTTAAGCCTTTTCTTTTCAGCCATGGACACCCTTGGCAGTACTTGCTTTGCTGCCTGCAATGCTATTTTTGGTTCTGTTTTTGCCCTTGGGGGTTCATTTTGATATCTGCATGCATTTCATAGGCACTTATAGTTACCTACTGAGTTTACAGTTTTCTTATTTCTTCAGAGGCATATTTGGTTCTTCTATCTCTTTTCACTTAAGGGCTGTACATGTGGACTCTTCGCAAGGAAAAAGTGGACATAGAATAATGATCTGTAGTTAACCAACAATGCTGGGGCAGGGAAAACCTTTCTGAAATAGACATTGTTTCCCTTTTCCTAGATCCTATGCTCATAGACATGGAAAGGTAGATGAGGGGATGGATGAGAGTGGAAGCACATGTTCTGGTCTGTGATGCTCTTATTTCTTTACCTACTCACTGATTCTCACGGGTTAGGGATCCATTTAGCAGAAGGCTTTTATTTCATTGTTGATTCTTCATGGCTGTATTATTTTTCTATTGCTGCATAACAAATAACCACAAACTTAGAGGCTTAAAACAAAAGACTTTTATTATCTTACAGTTTATGTAGGTCAGAAGTCTGGCACAGTTTAGCTGAGTTCTCTGGTCTGGGTCTTACAAGCCTGAAATCAAGGTGTTGGCTAGGTTGAGTTCTCATCTGGGGACTACCTTAGGGAAGGATTCATTTCCAAGTTCAAGTGGTTATTGGCACAATTCATTTCCTCGAGGCTGTAGAGTTAGTGGAAGCTTGGTTTTTTAAAGTCAGCAATAGAGACAGAGAGTCTCTGCTGCTTCAAGTCTCTGACCTCTTAAATCCTCTTTTAAACACGTCACCTGGTTAAGTTAGGCTTACTGAGTATAAACTTTTTTGATTAATGAAGTCAATTGATTAGGCAATTTAATTACATCTGCAAAATCCCTCCATCTGTGACATATGCTATTGGTTAGATGCAATTTACAGGTTCTGCCTGTGCTCAAGGGGAAGGATTATAATAGGGTGTAGGTCATTGGGAATTATCTTAGAATTTTGCCTGCCACAAAGGCTATAGTGACATGCTTGTCAATAGCTATAGAATTCTATAGGTACTCCATAACTATACCCTATGAAGCCATATCACTACACTCAGATAAATGCCTTATGGATAAAGCTTCTTGAACAGAGCAAGGAAGACAGTGTCTATCCTCAGGAAGCAGCCCTAGAAGCAATGGGAAGTAATGAATTTGGAAAGAGCATTGTTTTTCCCTTCTACAATAAAACTGACTCTTGATTTATTCTTCTGTATTCCATTTTGTATTTCCAGTATGTTTTTTAAATAAACCAATTATAAGTTATATTCTTGTCACCAAAGACCAAAAAAGTGAACTAACTCTTATCAATTTACTTCAAAATAAATAGGGTCTTTAATCAGAAACAACAAAGCTAGCCTTACTGAAACTTATCATAAATCACATTTCTTTGGGTGTGTGTAACTAGCAGGGTGAGCTATTGTGTTAAAAGCCAGTCCACCAATTCCAGTCAAGGGGAAGTGCAAAAGCAACCTCACTTATACCAACTGGAGGAGCATTAGCAGCCCTAGGATTTTGCCATTCTCTAGCAGCTTGGGAATCTCCTGCCATCTAGTAGACCCAAGTGTGACTTGACCAGTGTGCAATGATGTTGGCACTGAGGAAAACATCTTTCTTTGGTTTGTCCAAGAAAAGTTATCAGGAGGGCTAAGAGTTGAATGCTGATGGGGAAAATGGAGACGTGAGGAGTCATGGTGGGCAGACAGGCAAGGTAGTGTGGAGGAGTAGGGGAAAGGTGTGGTGATGTGGTTGGCAAAGGTGGGGTCAGTGAGCTCCATTCTCATTCCAGCTTTCCAGTGACCTCCTTGAGATTTTCAGGCAGCCCACTTTTCAAGAGGAGGTTCTAAGGTGAGTAGCTTGAGCATCTTTTGTCCCAGAGAATCCAACCGGTGGGCCAGTCATTTCAAATTACCTCTTTCCTGGACTTAGAAGCATTTTGTTTTTACTGTGCAATTTTAAACTGCAGCCTGAAAGTTAAGGTCCTATTGCATCAGGCAACTCGGTAATATGAGCTACATTTAGCAATGTTTCTCATGAGTCTCTGGCCAAAATGTTCTTCCAAATGCTATCGGAAAAAGTGGGAAGACCAGAAATGCAAGATGTTGTCCGAAAACACACATAAAATAGATTCTGACTCTTAGGTAAAGAGATAATTGCAATGAAATCCTATCAAAGGACACTGGAGTCTTGTGTATAGATATGCTGTACTTTAAGAAAGCTTGATGAGCCTCCAATCTAATGATTATTTATTAATCTTACCAAAGAATCCTTTGTTGTTCAAAAGGATTCACTCAAGGGTTCCTTTAAATAGTGCCTTTAAATGTTTGTTTATAAACTATTAACTACTTGACAGAGAAGCAGGGAAACTTAAACTGTTGGGAGCCACCGCCAGTTGAAGATTAATCCAAAATGTAGATAAAGCCACTTTCTGATTATAATGTAAGTCAATGAGAAAATATAATTAAATTTATAAAAATTTAATCACCACAGAACTCTTCAGGAGCGTGTCTTTTGCAAGAAAGGAGGTACACCTGTGGAGTGTCTCTCTATTGGGCCTGCAAATCCTTCTTAAAGTCATCGTCCTACAAATCCCTACTCAGCCCACACAGTTCTCATGAGCCTTGCTCACATCTGCCAAGACTTCACTGCTTTGCATTTTGCTTCCCTCACAGTGCCTGACAGGCCGCCTGGATCACAACAGGCTTTCTGGTAGGTATTTGCTGTTTTGATGCGAGTTGTTCCTTCAACTCCAAGATATGGACATCACACATATGGCTTGTGGAGATTTGTAATAAGTCCTGCTAAGATTTCCAAAGTCATTTCTGAAGCACTAATGAGGATTTACACCTCTGGGCTGAGGGCACATAAACATTGACCCGAACTCAATAAATTCAAAGTTCTCCTCTCAAAGACAGTTCCCACAGAACTTGAACTCAACTGAAGGAGAAGGCAGATTATTCTGTTTATTTATTATAGTTTTCACTTATTTATGTGTTTAACTGGAAAAAGAGAACAGAGAACAGGATAACATGAATATAAAACTTAATGAATTATTATAAGGTCAACACACTTTCAAATACCACCCAAGTCAAGAAGTCAAGAAATAGAATCTCATGTCATCTAAGAAGTCCCAAGGCCAACCAAGTGTCCCATTCCAATTTCAACCACCCCACCTCTCCCTATTGGACTTTTGTGGCACTTTCTTGTATTTCTTGATAACTTTATCACCCAATTGTGTACCTGTAAACCCTATAGTTTAGTTTTGCCTGGTTAAAAAAATGTCTTCTATACATATTTTGATCTAAGAGTTCTACTTCCATCCCTGCCTCTTTTCCTGGAAATTTATTTGTTGAAGAAACTGGGCCATTTGATATGTGACGTTTCCCATAGTCCATATTTTGCTGATTGCATCCATGCAGTTTAGTTTAACATGTTCTTCTGTTTTGCCTGTGGAATGCTAGTTGTATCTAGAGCAGTGGTTTTCAACCAGGGGTGATTTTCAGGAGACATTTGGCAATGTTTGGAGACATTTTTGATTTTTGAAAAGGAATGGGTGATGCTACTGGTATCTAGTGGGTAGAGGACAGGGATAGTGTTAAACATCCTATGATGCTCAAGACAGCTTTCCCACGGAAAAGCATTAGCCTGCTCTCAATGTCATTAGTGCCGAGGTTGAAAATCCTCAATCTAGAGGTTTGTTCAGATTCACATTCAGTATTTTTTTTTGTGACAAGACTGAGGATGATATGATTCATCAGCAAGCACATATGTCTGAATGTCTCTATTTTTGTGATGTTAGCAGCCTTTGATGCTCAATGCTTAGATTAGCGGCTGCAAAATAGTTACATTTTAATTCTCTAATTTCTACTTCATTTGTTAGTTGGAATACTTCAATAAACGACCCTTCCCTTTGTCTACATTTGGTTACTCAGTGATACAGTTCATATAAGAGAGGCAGGATAAATACTTGAGTCTTCAGTGTCATGAGAAAAAGGACAAGGTTTGAAAGTAGGTGTGGGGGTCAAATTTTGATTATTGTATTCACTAGATGTATAATATTGGACAAATTATTCAAGCTATTTGAACTTCACTTTCTGCATCAGCAAAGTAGGGATAATATCTGCCTTATAGGGTTTAAGTGAAGATAAAATGAGGTAAACATTTATTCCTTCATCAGTTCAATACATATTTCCTGTCTATTCTGTAATGGGTACTGTTCTGGGCTCTGGATAAACATCAATGAACAGTTCAAATGCTCTGTAATCATGGAGTTTTCATTCTGATTGAGGTAGAAAGACAAAGAAATGCATATATAAAATAGATGGTATACCTGATGGTGAAAATGCTCTGGGGGAAAAGTAAAACAATGTAGGGTCAAAGGGCATGCCAGAATTTTTTCAAAATTCATTGAGAAGATGACATTCGAGCAAAGACTTTACAAGGGTAAAGAGGCAAAGCGTGTATATCTATATAAAGAGTATCTCATGAAGAGGGGATCAAGTGCAAAGGCCTTGAGGTGGAAGGATGAATGCTGTGTTCAAAGAATAAGGAAGCTAATGGGATTCAGGTGGGGTGAATGGGGGGACTAGTGAGAGCTGAAGTCAGAGAGGTATCTACAGGGACTGTATTGTAAGGTCTTGGCTTCCAAAAGAGCTTTGGCTTTTCTTCCAAGTGAGACAGAAAGCCATTGGAGGGTCTCCAGCAGAAGAATGATGTGACTTGACTTACTCCATAAAAAAGATCTCTCTGGCTGCTATGTTGAGAATACACTGTAGTGGGACAAGGACACATCAAGGAGACCTGGCAAGAGGTAATGGTGGCTTGGCCCATGAAGTGGTGAGAAGTGGTCAGACGCAGAGTGGCCAGATTTAGAAGTAGAGTCAAGAGGATTTGCTGTTGGATTGGATATGAGGGGCTGGAGAGGAGATGATTCAAGGATAATCCCAACCTTGACTTTTCTTTCTTTCTTTTTTTTTTTTTTTTGAATGAGCAGTTAGACTGATGGAAGCTACTATTTACTGAGTTAGGGAAGCCTGTGGGTAAGTGGATTTTTTTGAGGGAATATCAGGAGTTCAGTTCTGGACATGAAAAGTTTGTAATGCATGTTTAATATTTCAATGCAGTTACTGGATTGGCAGTTGAACAAATAGTCTGAAGTTCAAGAGGTCTGGGTTGGAGATCATGTTCAGAAATCACTTACATAAAGATAGCATTTGAAGCAATGAAACTAAATAAGAATATCAGAGGAGTATATTTAGATAGAGAAAAGATGAGATCCTGGAGCACTCCAATATTTAGAGATTAGGGAGGTGAGAAGATACCAGCAAAGGATATTAAGAAATTGTAGTTAGTGAGTTAGGAAAAAAACCAGGAGTGTTTGGTATTCTGGAAGCTGATGAAGATAATTTTTCTTTTCAAGGAAGAGGACTCCCAGCTGTGTTAAATGCTATTGATAGGTTGAAAGAGATGAGTTCTGAGAATCAATCATTGGATTTAGCAATAAAAGGGTAATTTGTGACCTGGGCAAGGACACTTTCATTGGTACATGTAGAGTGGGAATGAGAAGGAAAGCCTGATAAAGGCATATTCAAGAAGGACAGGCAGGAAAAATGGAAAGTAAGAAATTTTCCAATGTCTTTTTCTATAAAATGGAGCAGAAAAATGGGACAGCACCTGGAGGGGTGTGGGTTCAAGACAAGATTTTAAGATTTTTATTTTACAGAATGTTTGAATGTAGGTTGGAATGATTTGAAAAATAGATAATACAAGGATAGAGGGGAGAATTGCTCCATAGATGTTCTTGATTAAAGAAGTGAGGTGGGATTTGGTGTGCAAGTGGAGGACTTGGCTTTTGATCAGAGCAATGACAGCTTATCCATGACACTAGAAAACAGGATAGCGTATACAGAACTAGCTGCAGGTAGGTGGGTTGATGGGGTAGTGAGAGCCTATGAGAATTCTCTTCTGATTTTTTCTGCGCTTTGCATGAAGGAAGAAACAAGGCCATCATTGGAGAATAAGTAAAGGAGGAAAGATATTGAGAGAGGAGGAGAGAGGAGGAGAGAGAGAAGAAAGAGGAGAAGGTATGAGATAAATGTCTAGAAGGAAAGTGAGTGTCTGAAGGAAATGCAGTGGGACTGCCACTTACTAAGGACCTGCTTGAGGTAATTATAAATGTAGAGTGAGACCAGTCATTATGGTTGTGAGTTTTTCCTCTGATAATGTATAGGTTGTATGGATGCGGGTCTGGAGTCAGCAGAGATCAGGATTTAACAAAATGTGTGATTTTGCTAGGCAATTATGATGAAGAAAAAAAGGTGCAATAGGGTGGACAATGGTGCAGGGAGTGATTTATAATGGCCTATGGAGTTTACGATGGGTAAGGAGGAAAGTGAGGAGATGGTAGGAAGATGAGGAACAGTGAAAAGGTGGTGGGACCCAGGGGTTGGACATGTCAGTGGGGTAGAGAAATTATTGGGAGACTGAGTACTTGAGGGAATAAGCCAGAAAGATAGGAAGTGGTATTTGGGGAATAGAATGATTGAAATTAAGATAATGGAGGAGGACTGTTATTAGTAATGACAAAAACCTTAGGTATGGTCATGGGAGTGTGTGGTTAAGGTAAGGCAACAAATTTAGTGCTTGACATGTAGTAGGCTGTCAATATGTGTTCAATTTCTTTCCTATTCATTTATTGCTATTGAATTAGAGCATCATAAACCTGGGTTACATCTCAGCCATGTACTCCTTCTCTTAAAATGAACCAAACAATCCAATAACACCTTTGAAATCCCTGGCCCACACCTCTCATTTCAAATTAAGAGTATGTATTTTACTTCTAAATTACAGTAGTTAGTACAAATTTTTGGTACTGGTATTTCTTTTCCCACTTGCATTGCTGATATGGCTAGTTGATCTAAACATATTTTCTCTTGGATATGGCCTCAGAATCTTTCTCATCATAGCATCCGGGTCTTTACTGCTAACCAGTAGGAGTTGGCATGTATGATTAAACCTATTCGTCATCCTTGAGCTACTGATAAGATCACTTAGAAATTGTTTTAGTATATTGATTTGGTGAAACCCAATTATTTCTAAATAAAGGTCTTGAACCATGTTTAATCTTCCAGCAGGAGAATAAATGCTTTCTTAGGTGAGAAAGGAAAATGGCTTTCAATTTTGAGTAATGATTTTTTTAGGTATATGGTTTCTATAGTGCTATACTTTCTCTAGGACAGTCCATGGAAGAATGCCCTTTTTTTATTTTTTTTTTTCAGATTAGCTTAATAAAAAGAAAATGGTAGGAAATTAGTTTCTGCAGGATACTTTTATACCAGATCATTTTTATTAGTGAGAGTTTGTCCTAAAGAGTAGCACTAATTTGAAATGTTAGGCTTTCAGTGTATATTTTAAATCTTTAAATTATAACCATTCAGATAATTGTATTGGATTATTTTAGTTTTATCAGATAAAGCAAAGTGAATAATGCTTTCAAAACTATTCCTGTTTCAGAGTAACTTTGGATTGTAAGTGACAAAAAACATGAACTGTGTCTGAGTCACTTTGCTTTAACTACATTTTGGGGGTTGCTTGATTTATTTGATTGCCTTGAGCACAACACATTTGTGTCCTAGCAATGGCTCACTCTTCCCCTGCCTTCATGGGGGTGGAGCACTTTGGAGATGCAAAGTGATTATTTTTGGTTTCATCAGTCAAAAGGAATAGAATGAGAGAAAAAGCGTTAACTTATTTTTTTCTAAACTGAAAATTCCAGCAATCTCAAAAGATGACTGCTTCTTAGCAAAGAACATTAGTAGAGTTTATTTGATTGCAAAATGATCGGAATAGTTGTTTTGAACGTTATCTCTTTGCCGAAGGTCCAATTAAATCTTATTTAATGAGTGGGGAATAGTGCTAAGTACTGTGGGGATTATGGAGAAGTATTATTTACAGTTCTTACATTCAATGTTTTACAGTCTAGTTGGGAAGACATGCTGTACTAACATGAAAATGCAACAAACATGCAAAACTGTAAATGTTTGATCTTAGATATACATGACTGATGGTAAGAGCTATAGGACTTCAAAAGATGGAACCATTGTGACTTGCGTAGGTAGAGGCCATATATGTAGCAATGAAGACCGAGAGCCAGAAGGCCTTGGAATCATTTCCCTCCTCTTCATCCTAAAAGCTGTGAGAGCTTGTGCAAGCTATTTAACCTCTCTGGGCCTTGCTTCTTCTCTTCTGTAAAAGGGGATAATAGAAATACTTATCCCATAAAGCAATTGTAAGGATTAAATGAATTAATCCAAATATCTCACTATGTGCATTGACTCATTTACCAGTGCCTGACACAGGGAAAGCAGTCAGTAAATCATTGTTAAGGAATACAATTTCTAGAGTTGTTTTGAAATATTAACTTCATTTTAAAAGATTGGTAAAATAACTTGCTATAATCCAATAATTTTGAGGAAACCATAGTTCACTGCCCTCTGTGCATTTTCCTCTTTCTTTTTCTACTACATTTCTCAGCCCTTCATCAATTTGCTTCTTTCTCTGGATTTGGTCTCTTTTTGGATATCTTTCTTTGATACTTTTCCTCCTATCTCCATCTAATATTTAATGTTTTATAAAAGCCAAGATTCAATAAGCATCCTTTCAGTTGAGTTTTGGCATCTATGGCAATACCCAAGGTCAGTCAAAGTATTCCTGAGAGGGATCCATTGGCCAGTCTTCAGGCTGGCTGCTGCTCCTAACCCTGTCTTCTTCTCATTGAATGTAGGCTTCCAGAAGCCTGGAGGCAGGGTCAACCAGCAGAGACAACTCAGTCTAGTGTTCTTTGAGAAATTTATGCTGATACTTATAGATTCAAGTTCATCAAGAAGTACCACAAGGATTTCAAAGGTTTATTGTGTGAATACATTAATATGACATTGATAATGATGAGATACATTTAAGATGTGGAAGATTCTTCTGCCCATTCTCCAGAGTGATACCGAATTAGGGATTTCTTTGCGTATTTTTTCTTCCTATATATATAATTTTTCACACTGCTCTTTTCATTGGTATGATTCGTTATTATTAAAGGTAACCCCTAAAAATAGTTGAAATTTATTGTATGATGCTCCATTGTTTTAGTATTCCACAATATTTTTTTTCCTATTGTTGGTCATTTAAGTGGCTTTTTGAAATTTTTCACTCTAAACAAGACTGGGATTACATTTTTGTGAATATATCTTTGGCCAAATATCATATTTTTGCTTTAGGATAGATTCCTAGAAGCTGAATTACTGGATTAAAGGGTGAGAACATTTTTTAAACTTTTGATATGTATTACCCAATTACCTTCTGGAAAGTTGAACCAATCTGTAGTTCCTTACCAGCTCTGAGTATTATGCGCCTCCCTGTGAATTTCATCAACTGTTGCTGATTTGATAAGTTAAAATGGTATCTCATTGTTATTGTAAATTATAAAAATTATCTTTGGTTACTAGTGAGACTCAACATTGAACATTTTTTCGGTAAAATAAATCCTTGGAATCCTTACTATTAGGTTGGTAGAAAAGTAAATTGTGGTTTTTGCCACTAAAAGTAATGGCAAAAACTGCAATTACTTTTGCACCAACCTAATAAATGGTTGTGTCTCAGTCTTATAAAATATTAAATATTAGATGGAGATAGGAGGAGAAGTATCAAAGAGAGATATGCAAAAACAGACCAAATCCAGAGAAAGAAGCAAATTGATGAAGGGCTAAGAAATGTCATAGCAAAGAAAGAGGAAAATGCACAAAGGGCAGTGATCTATGGTTTCCTCAAAATAGTTTAAAAATCCCAGTGTGTGATGCTCCCCTCCCTGTGTCCATGTGTTCTCATTGTTCAACACCCACCTATGAGTGAGAACACGCGGTGTTTGATTTTCTGTTCTTGTGTCAGTTTGCTGAGAATGATGGTTTCCAGATTCATAAAGTACAATAAAAAAATCCCTTAAAATAGTTTAATTTTAATTTTGGTTTTTCCAGTTTTCTTGAGATATAATTGACAAATGAAATAGTATAAATTTAAAGTATATGATGTGATGGCTTTATAAGTATCATTTCACAAAAATACTTTTTTTTGGTACTTTGACTAACTTAGAAACATACAAAAATCAAATAAGCTTTGTATTTATGTTTTCCTCCAGCTCCTCCTGATGTTTATAATGCCTAAACATTGACATGCATCTATTGCTCCTACACTTAAACATTTAATCATGTGCAAATTGGTCATTTATGAAACTGGCTTTAACAAAGGGTATAGAATGGAGAACCTTATTCTTCCTATGAAGGAATAGATGGAGGCTCTTGCTAAGCCTTTTCCCTATCTAATACGTTCTAGTAATGAGTGAAAGACCTTAAAGAGTTGGGTTCCTGAATCCTGAAGGGATGATTCACCTCTTTTAGGCTCAGCCACATTTTTCCAACCTTTGTATCCTCAGGCAGAAAACTGTGGTTTAAACATGGCATCCCAATGAGTCAGGAAATGACTTCATTTCTTACTGAACTGCTTTTCTCTCTAATGGGAAGCCCTGAAATAGATGTGCCTTGCATCCCTGCTGCAAGCCTTTGCTGTCATTTAGAGGAGCTATTGCTCTATCAGAACTCACACTGAAGCCTATTATTCCAGGGAGACAATTTTGTTATAAAGAAGTGATTTGTTATTTTAGGACTTGGCAAACAAGCATATAAGGGGGAAAAAGTTCATTTGGAGAGATGGCAATAACTCTTGGTGAGGTGTGCTTCTACCTTACTTTGTTTTGTTTTACAAAAAGGGCCAGGATTTGGCACAAGTTAAAATTCTGTAAAACGAATTTATCAGGCTCAGCCAACTTCTGCTTATTGCCCTTGAAAATGAACTGCCATGCCTTTTGCCTTTTATACACCTACACGTGATACTCCTCCTGTTGCTTAAGTGGGACACAGTTGGAAGAAATACCCAATAAAGCGGTACAAATGCCTTGTGATCATAATCAGGAATTGGTAGAAATTGACACATGACAAAATAATTTGTACTAAGTTTTCCACAGCCATGCTATGCCTCCACCAGTGATTGCCTGTGCTGACTTATCATTTATTCCAAGTCTCATTGGAAGCAATTATAGACATTTTAGAATAGGCAGTCAAAATAACAAGTCATTCAGACCGGCAATTATGCATTATATGTAGTTGTCCTTTCTATTAGAAGATGACACTATTGATGCCACAACCTCCCCACGTAAAAAACAAATGTAGCTGAAAGACTGAAGTGTGACTGTCAGATTCTTCCCCTTGGATCACGCAGGCTGCCTGTCATTTTGCTGTGAACTCAAGTGGCAGCCTGCAGGCGTCCTGGCTTTTCTTCTCCACCTCTTAGCCTCATGGTCAGGGCCTAATTAGGCATTATAAGCAGGCAAAGAACATTTTTACAAAGTCCTTTCATGTGGGAAATGGTTTAGAGGCCTCAGTGAGGGTTACAGGCTCCTGGATGATTCTTGAGCTTTGACCCTCTGGGTGCAGTTGACTTGGCTGCATTTCCTTTAGAGTGACAAGACAGGGATGCTTTTTTTTTTTTTTTTTTTTTTTTTGCCAAGCCTGGTGTCCTTCAGAACTTCAGATTGATCCATGTCTTAGCAGAGGCTGTGAAAACACAGGATTTATCTGTCAAATTTATATTTATGGAATGTGGCGGTCTAACTGTGCTTAATGTGTTTGGTTGATTTGCAAAATGGGCTGTCTCCTTAAAAACGTCAAATTGTAAAAGGCTGTATCTTTCACTGAGAGGCTGAGTTAATAAGGAACAGCTGGGGCCGAGTGATGTCATGTGCCACCTGCATGAAAGGCCGCCCAGAGGCTCACACCAAAAGAGAGTGCTCCAGAGAAGTGGGTTTCAAACCTATTATTATTATTTTTTTGTAATTTTTTTTTTTTGCAGAGGAACATTTTTCCCATTGAAGTCATTTTCAGAATCCCAAAATATATCACAAAGATGCAAGATGACTTGCTGTGTATAAAGCTACAATGGGGAGTCCAGAACTCATTCAGCTTTCCTATCATAAGCAACAGTCCTTGAAGCTCTTTCTTGGAATTTTGGGGAACAGGGATATATAACGAGTGTTTTGGGTAGTAGGTTGTGTGTACCCCAGAGAGCTGACAAGATCATTTATTTGTGTGTTGGAAAAAAGTGTTAGTAATTGTATTTATATTGATTTTTCTTTCATCTTAAAAATTTCTGTTTTTATATACATAATAACATAAAATCCAGTGATATATTGGCACACATAATTTATAAATAAACAACATATATTGGGAGAGCATGCTTATTATATTTTCTTTATTATTTTGTTAGGTGCATTTCAAATTTTAATAGTTGTTTCCAAACTTAATTTATTTTCTGATAAAAACATACTATCAAGAGTATTTGGATACTTGGTCTAGGATGATTCATGGTGCAGGACTATTCATAGTAGCAAAGGCATTGAATCAACCTAGGTGCCATTAATTAATGGTGGGTTGGATAAAGAAAACGTGGTACATACACACCAGGAAATACTACGCAGCCATAACAAAGAATGAGATCATGTCCTTTGCAGCAACGTGGATGCAGCTGGAGATCATTATCCTAAGAAAATTAATGCAGGAACAGAAAACCAAATACTGCAGGTTCTCGCTTATAAGTGGGTGCTAAGTATTGGGTACTCATGGACGTACAGATGGAAACAATAGACACTGCAGACTAATAGTGGAAGGAGAGAGGAGGAAAGGATTGAAAAACTGTTGGGTACTATGCTCAGTACCTGGGTGATGGGATCAGTCATACCCCAAACCTCAGCATCATGCAATATACCCATGTAACCTGCATGTATACCCCTTGAATCTAAAGTAAAAGTTGAAATTATTAAAAAAAAAGATTCATGGGCGCAGTGTAGATGATTCATCAGTAAATTGTAGGAAGACTGGCTGAGTTGTTCTTGGCAGAGTGAATGGCAAGGAAGTACCACCAGGGGGTGGGGTGGAATTTAACATTTGGACCTTGAAGTGGGCTGAATGGTGGCTCCAAAGCTATCAGGTCTTAATTTCTGGAACCCATTGACAAAAGGATCTTTGTAGATGTGTTTGCATTAAGGATCTTAAGATGAGAAAATCATGGATCATCTGGGTTGTCCCAAAATGTCACCTCAAGTGTCCTCATAAGAGAAAATCAGGGGAGATTTGACATACACGTAGAGGAGAAGGTGATGTGAAGACAGAGGCAGAGATTGGAGTGATCCAGCCACAAGTCAAGGAATGCTGGCAGCCACCAGAACCTGGAGGAAGCAAGGAACAGACTCTCCCCTAAAGCCCCTGGAGGGAGGGCAGTCCTGCTGACACCATGATTTTAGTACCTGATGCTAGTTTCAGACTTCTGGCTTCCAGAACTATCAGTGAATGAGCAGCTTTCTGTTGCATAAAGCCACTAAGTTTGTAACAATATGTTACAGCAGGTACAGGAAGCTAATAAGCCCCCATCCCTTTCTTTTTTCTCAGTAGAAGGTTAGCTAGATCAACAGCCCCTAAAGGGGCCAAGAAGGCACACATTGTTGATTCATATTATAGAGGAGGGTGGTTCAAATGGGGAATTCAAGAGGGTGAGCTTTGGCTAAAGGCAATACAATTCAATTGCTTGTAGTATTCTATGCTGACAAAACTAAATGGGTCCACAGACTGCTTGGTTAATTTCTGCAACTTTTGAGTCTTAGTGGAAAAGATTTGGGGAAGTTTATTGCTAAGGTCAAGCAAGTGGAATCTAGCCAGTCTATTGGATGGGGCCCTTTAAGCTAAAGGCTAATATGATGAGACAGAGGTAGTTTGACACAAAGATTTTTGGAGATTCTATGAGCCACATTTCATGGCCACAACTTGGAAAAAATTTAAACAAAATTTTTATCAACCCCAACTTTATTTTACACACACACACACACACACACACACACGATCCCAGCTTTACTATGTGTGTGTATATATGTGTGTGTGTGTGTGTGTGTGTGTGTGTGTGTGTATATATATATATATATATATGTATATATGTACACAATCCCAATTTTACAATATTATAAATAAACAAATCTCCAAACCTCTTACTCCCATCACTATGGCCACTCACATAATACAAAAGGGACTGGGCCTTGTCATGCCTGTGATATTCCAAATAACTTATGGCTAGATTTTCTGGCACCTCGGGCAATAGGTAAAAGATTCTAAAATTGGAAATTTAATCTATTAGGGTCTGTTTGCTTATTACACCCAGGAAACTAGGACTAAGCAAAGGTGAGTTCAAACTTTAGCTGAAATGTTCTAAAGCAAGAAATTAGCAATTGCAAGAACAATGACAAAGGCTTCTTTGAGGAGATAAAGATTAAAGAGCAGTAATGGGGAGAAGTGCTGAGTACAGTTTTCAGCTCACTTAGGTTCATATCACTTGTGTTTGGATTAATTTTATATTTAACATAAGGCCCCTGGGGCATCAGGACCCTAAATTTAAATGGTTATTTTTTGCCAGCATGTAAGACCTTTGGTCATTTTAAAAAAGCATGTTAGAGAAATTATGTACAATTTATACTTTTCTAGTTAGATTTTTATACTTATACTTTGAAAAAGCAGACACCCATCTTAATTGCTACCTACACAAAGAAATAAAACATTACCAGTACCCTAGAAACCTCCCAAATGTCCTTTCCATCAATCACTTCATCCCTCTCCCTAGCAGATATAATCACCATCCTGCTTTTTTATAGGAATAACTTTGTGGATTTTCTTTATAATTTTATTATCTGTGTACATGTCCCTAAACCATATTTTACCTGTTTTTGAACTTTATTTTAATGAAATCATATTCTATGTATTTTTTTCTGTCTTGCTTTCTCTGATCAACATTGTATTTCCAAGCTTCATGTTCTTGTGTATAACTCTAATTTGTAAATTGTTATTGCTGTGTGTAACATTCCATTGTATGATTACATCACAATTTATCCATTCTATTGTTGGTGGACAGTTATTTCTAGCTTGGGGCAATTAGGAACAATGAGCATTCTTGTGTATATGTCCTGATTAAAGAAGCATACATTTCTTCATGTTGCTATTAATAGATGATGCTAAACTGTTTTCCAAAGTGGTTGAACCAATTTATACTTTCACCAGCAGTGTGTAAGTGATCTTCTTACTCTATATCCTTGCAACACTTGGTATTGTAGTGCTTAAAATTTTTTGTCAAATTGATGTGATATTTCACTATGGTTTTAATTTGCATTTTCTTGAATTACTAGTGACTTTAACCACATTTTCATTTAAATCTAAAGTATGTGCATATATGTATATGTAAAAATATATTACACATGTATACATACATATGCATATACATACATTCTTTGGTCATTTCAGTTCCTCTGACGTGGCTGTTTAAGCCCATTTAAAACATTTTAAATTTTGGATTCAGGAGGTATGTGTATGCACATGTTTGCTACATAGATATATTGCATATTGGTGGGGATTGGGCTTCAAATGTACCCATTACCCAAATAGTGAACATTGTGCCTGATAGATAAATTTTTAACCCTTGTCCTGCCTATCTGCCCTGCTTTTGGAGTTCCCAGTATCTATTATTTCCATCTTTATGTCCATGTATACCCATAGTTTAGCTCCTACTTATAAGTGAGAACATACAGTATTGATTTTGTTTTTAATTTAGTTCACTTAGGATAATGGCCTCCAGATCCATCCATGTTGCAGCAAAGGACTTGATTTCATTTTTTAAAAATCAGAACTCATTTTTTCTATTGGTTTGTTTGCCTTTTCCTTATTGTTTCATGGAAGTTCCTGTTATGCGTGCTGCAAAAATATTGTCTTCCATTTTGTGGCTAGCCTTTTAACGGTTTTAATTTTATCTCTGTTGAACAGACGTTCTTATTTTTAATGTTGTCAGGTTTATTGATCTTTTGCTTTGTAGTCAGTTTTTTTGGTCTTCTTCTTTCCAAAGTTATATGTGTTTATCATAGAAACTTTAGAAATACGGAAAGAATGAATATCACATAATGATATCACCCAAAGACAACCATGGTTAGCACATCATTTGATCATTTTTAAATGGCATATATATGTGGCATGACATTTCCTTTATGAATGAAGGATCATAGTTGCACACACACAAATATTTAGTGATGCAGAGATAAACACATGTTCTCTACTGTTAGGGAGCTTGTAGCTTATTAAGTCAGAAACATGCAAGTTTATAAATATGTGCAATAAAGTGTTATAGGTCTATTGATAGAAGAGTGCACAGGATTCAGTAGAGGCCAAAGGAGGAGTGGTCATTTTTTACCTGGGTGGGCCAGGAAATGCATCATCAAGGAGATGCCATGAGCTAAGCAGGCAGGAAGGAGAGAATGAGCTCGTCCAAAGGCTCCAGAGGCACCATAATTTGTGGTGGTCAGGGAGCTAAAATTTGTTTAATGCAGCTAGAATGTGGGTTGCTGGCAGAAGGAAGGGAAGGGACAATGAGAGAAAAGCCATGAAGCTGAGAGATAAACTGATAGTTTGAGGCTGGCCTCTTTTCCTAAATTGTTGTCTCTGCCTTCCTCTAGCCATTTCTATCTTGACAGTGTGGTCTTGTAGCAATACTATCTGCCAGGGCAGATGGAACTCTTGGGGAAGTACAGATAAAACCTAACACTCTGACAGTCTTTCTTCATTATGGGATAATGAGTTATTTTGTTTCCTTAAAATTTGGCTGAAAAATGAAAAACATTTGGCAGTTTCTCCTGCTAAACTTTCAACTTCCACCCGGAAGAAATTACAGGATTTAGTAAGAAAAATGGATCCAAATGAGTTGCTAGATGATGTGGAAGAGGTGGAGTTGTTCCCCTGAGAGCCAGGATAGCATGGTGGTTAAGGGCACAGATTTTAGAGACAGACAGATCTGAATTCAATCTTGGCTCTACCATTTCCCAGTTTCACAGCCATGGACAAGTCACTTAATCTGAGTCTCAGCTTCCTCCTATGTTGGTAGGAAATGATAATATTTACCTATAGGGTTATTGTGAGGATTCTATGTAATAATTTATAGAAATCACCTAGGAGAATGGGAAATACTTTATACCTCAAAACTGCTCTGCTACTATTGCCTGTCCAAAACCAAACCAAACAAACAAACCAACCCCCAAAACCCTGGAAGTTAATCTGTTCTGGGACATGTTGAATATAATTTTTTTCTTTCTTAAGGAAATAAATTGAAATGAAGCATGGTTTTTTTCCCCTCTGTTACAATTATTTTAAAATTAAATTTCTGTTTGTATCAATGTACATAGTTTAAAAAGCAAAAGGTATGAAAAGATTTGCAATAAAAAAGCACTAGCCTACTTTACCCTTTCTCTCCTCACAGGTGTGATACTCAGAGACAGACAATCACTTTGAACAATTACAGCTGTTTCTGATATTCCTTCATATTTCCAAATGATATACTTAGAGATATTTTTGATTCATTAATTTTATAAGTTTGTTGACTTCCTGCTACGGTAAATGAGAATTTTGTTATATTATCCATACACATAAAAATGCTGTCTACACTTCCCCTCTTTCATTTATCATATAGTTTTGTCACTATTTTTTTTATAACTCGAGTCAACATTTACAATATCATGATTATATAAATATTATTTATCACGGAGCCAAATTTTTATCCATGATTACCTTTCATTTGTTGTGTAACTTGTTTATCTTGAGGTCAATAATTTACTCATTTTTATCACCTTATCTTTAAACATAATTTTTTTTTACATGCTCCATCAGATCTGTTATATACTTATCAAAATTGTATTCCAAATGAAATACTAAACTATTGAATTTTTTCTCCTGAGGATCTCATTCTTGGAGGCCTCCATCCTCTTCTAGTTGATGAAATTTTAGGCCACTAGCACAGTTGTCCTCTCGAGTCTTCCTCTGTGTTGCAGCTTTTGTTTCATGGATCCCCTTTTCTGTTGGAACTCATTTTTCCCCCTGTAACTATCTAAGAAAGGATGCATGGGAGATAAATGTCTGAAAAGATCTACAATTCTAACCACACACTTAATTTTTAATTTGTCTGGGCTTAGAATTCTACTTTAGAAGTCATTTTTCCTAATTGTGAAGGCATCACTCCATTGTCTGCTAGAATCTCTCCTTAAGAAATATTGTGCTATTCTTATTCTAATCCTGTTAGAATCTTGTCTTTTTCCTGTTGTTCTGAATTTTTATATACTAAGCCTTGGTATATGGCTTTTTAAAAATTGTTGTGCTGAATTCTTGGAGGCCTTTTTTATTCTGAGACTTATGTGCCCTTTCTGGGATGATTGCTTATATGAGTACTTTGATAATTTCTCCCCCTCCAATTTTGTTCTCTTTTTCTGAAATCACAGTTGATTGAATAGTGAGTCTTCTGGTTGGTCTTCTTAGGTTTCTTGGTCTTTTCCCTCCTATTTTCCATCTCTTTGTAACTTCTACTTTCTGGGGGAGATTTTCCTAAATTTATCTTCTAAACATTCAACTTTTAAAATTGTGGATGTACAATTTTAATTTCTGAGAGGTTTATTCTTGCTGGCTGTTCTTTTAAAATGCCATTCTCTTTTTGTTTTGTGGTTATATAGCTCGTCTTATCTCTCTGAGGATATTAATTATATCTGTTTGAGATTTTCTTCTGTTCTTTGCATTGCCTTTATTTCCTCTGCATTCCATTTTTCCCTTTGGCTGACTGGCTTTCTCTTTCTTCCTTCTTTCCTTTTCTTCACTTCCCTCCATCTCTCCCTTCTTTCCTTCTCCTCTTTTCTTCCCTCCATTCCCTTTTTCTTCCCTTCCTCCTTCTCCTCACTTTCTCCTTCCAGTCTTGGGAGCCAGGGATTTTGGATCTGAGTATGTGACCCTTTGTGATCATAGTTTAATATGTGGAGGCTGTACTGTAGAGCTTCTCACTCTTGGCTGACCCTGGTTTTTATTCCTTCTCAACCAATATCCAAGTGTGGTATAAGCAGATGCCCTGCGGGCATAAGTGGCTTTGGTGCTCTGGTAGTACTCTTTTTTGCTTTTTTTTTCGAGAGGGAGTTGTGCTCTGTCGCCCAGGCTGGAGTGCAGTAGTTCAATCTCGGCTCACTGCAACCTCCATCTCCCAGGTTCAAGTGACTCTCCTGCCTCAGCCTCCTGAGTAGCTGGAACTACAGGTGTGCGCCACCATGCCTGACTAATTTTTCTATTTTTAGTAGAGACAGGGTTTCCACTTGTTGGCCAGGATGGTCCCAAACTCCTGACCTCAAGTGATCTGCCCACCTTGGCCTCCCAAAGTGCTGGATTTACAGGTGTGAGCCATTTAGCCCAGCCTAGTAGTACTCTTATCTCTTTGGATCTTTCACTTAAAATTTAGTCTTCAAGTTTAGCTATTTTGATGCGTTTAAGGTGATTAAAACAATTTTATCCAGGGTTTTTATTTCTGTTTTCAAAAGATAGTTTTATCTAAATAAACTTTTATACACCATTATTGAAAACACGAAGTCCTACTTTGATATTTATATTCTCTTAGTATAAAGTATTGGTGATATACCAAGGAATCTATATTTAATTTCTAAGATATTATTATACATAATTCTTTAACCCTTGGTGAGTTCAGTTAACCCAAGTTCTTTTCAGTTCTCCTTTCCTTATATTCAAAGAAACTCTTACCTACTAGGCATGTTATCCCTCATTAAGAGATACTAACACCCTCTCTGCCTGCTTCTAGGATTTCACTATTTTCCTCTTAATACAGATAATTTATATGATGGATAATTTTAATGTGTCAACTTGACTGGGCTAAGCGATGCCTGGATAGCTGGTAAAACATGATTTCTGTGTGTGTCTGTGAGGGTGTATCTGGAAGAGATTAGCATTTGAATCAGTAGACTAAGTAAAGAAGATCCATCCTCAACAATGTGAGTGGGCATCATCCAGTGCACTGAGGGCTCAGATAAGTGAAAAAGACAGAAAAAATTATTTCTCTTTGTGAGTGGAAATATCCATATTTTCTTGCCTTTGGACATTAGAACTCCTGATTCTCAGGCCTTCAGCCTCAGACTGGAAGTCCCCTGGTTCACAGGTCTTCAGACTTAGACTGAATTACACCATGATATGGTTTGGATCTGTGTACTCACCCAAATCTTAAGTTGAATTGTAATCCCCAGTGTTGGAGCTGGGGCCTGGTGGGAGGGGATTGGATCATGGCAGCAGTTTTCCCCCTAGGTATTGTTCTCATGATAGTGAATGACATCTCCTGAGATCCAGTCATTTGAAAGTGTGTGGCACCTTTTCCTTTTGCTCTGGCCTTGTGAAATGCTGGCTCTCCCTTCACCCTGTGACATGATTGTAAATTTCCCAAGGCCTCCCCCAAAGCCAAGCAAATGCCAGCATCGTGCTTCCTGTGCAGCTTGTGGAATCATGAACCAATTAAACCTCTTTTCTTTATAAACTACCCACTGTCAGGTATTTCTTTATAGTAATGTGAGAATGGACCAATATACACCACTAGCTTTTCCTTGTCTTCAGCTTGCAGATGACATATCATGGAACTTCTTGGCTTCCATAATTGCAGGAGCCAATTCCCATAATAAATCTTCTCTTACATATTTACACAGTTGACTCTCCATATCCGAAGGTTCTACATTCGTGGATTCAACCAGTTGTAGGTCAAAAATATTTGCAGAAAAACAATAAAATAGCAATATGACAATAAAAAATAACACAAATTTTAAACAGTATAAAAACTATTTACATAGCATTTACATTGTATTAGGTATTATATTTAACCCAGAGATGACTTAAAGTATACGGGAGAATATACTTAGATTATATGCAAATACCATGTCATTTTATATAAGGGACTTGAGCATTTGTAGATTTTGGTATCTGTAGAGGGTGGAGAGGGTCTTGGGACTAATCCTTTGCAGACACAGGGACACCTCTATATATACTGTTGGTACTGTTTCTCTGGATAACTGTAATACAATTTGTCAGATTAACTTGTTGGTACTCTAGAAAGCAAAGACCCTGTTCTCAATAAATGGCATATAAGCCAGGTAAGTTTCAGTCGGATTGGAAATGAGAAAGTAGTGGTCCCAGTATTAGGCCCTTCTAGATGTTCTAGCAATAAGGACAGTTATTGGAAGGGATAGACGCGGAGAACAAAATAAGATTATAGGCTTGGGGAGGGAAACACAAAATGCGCTTGGGAACGTGAACTAATACTCATTTAGTACTTGCTAGATGCCACATCAATGCTAGAGACTTTGCATAGGCTGTTTCTTTTAATGAGGTACTAGAGGGAAAGAATACAAAAGGCACTTGTCTTAAGATACTTAATAAATTTATCTTGCTGGTGATAGCTCATACTTTAATGCTTGGCCCTAAAACTATTTCCAAAAGCTAAGGGTCAAGGGAAAGTCAAATGTAAAATTGCGGCATCTGACTTTTGGGGATAACAGTCATGTCTCCATTCATAAATGGAGCAAAGAAGAACTCAAGAAATGACCTCTATTAAAAACCTCTTTGGAGCTGCTGATAAATGGCAGAATGTATTCATTTGAATTTCATATTTTTTGGCTAATGCATAACCTCTGTGAAGCCTTGCTAAACTATTAAAGGGCCAAAAGTGAGCAGTGGGGATGCTTGGATCATCTTCAGATTTGATAATCAAGTTATTGTTAGTTTATAGAATTTATTTTCTTGGTGGCAAAAGTGGGAGCTGCGGTTTATAGACCTTTTTCCTCTTGGAGCCTCTATGGCAGTCAATACCGCATCTACAAATGTAGCTTTTGGTAATCCCTGGTTCTGGCATTAGGCAGGGTTTGCACCATAGAGTCTGAGTGGAAGAAATGACAAGTGCAGCATTAAATGTTAGTTAGTTCAGCCTTCTTCACAGCAATTGCTTTAGCTTTCAAAGGCTAAAACCTTTAGCTGTTACAGCACTGATTGGAGGTAAAGAGCTGGCTCCCAGGAGAATACTTGTTGAAAAGAACAGGACTGTGTGGCTTTGTCTCTTTAAAAATTCTACTGCTAAACCCTAGGCTGCCCTGCCTCCTTGCTATTTTTGTCCATTGGCAGTTTCCTCTTGAAATGCTATCATCTAATTCTCCCCCAGGCTTTACTCAACCATGTGTTGAACTGCTAAATGCTGCTTCAGCTAATGTCACCATTCAACATAGAGCAATCTCTATGCAGTCTCTGGAAACTGCAGGAAAAAAAACCCTAATCCCCCTCCAACCTCTGAGGCAAATAGCCCTCACTGTGAAGACTACAAAGATTTTATGTACAACAGTTTTAGGTAAAGCCAGAAATCACACAGTAAACTTTTAGGAATTCGTTGATGGTGTATATGTTCTCTTGACAGAACTGGCTTCCCTTCAACTGGCTATAATAGCATCACTCCTTAGATTTGTGCCTGGATTTTTCATCTTACCAGACATAAAGGCAAGGGCTTTATATACATCTTGTTTAACAGTACAACAACTTATGAAGGAAGCATTATTTCCTTCATTTTATGGGAGGAACCTGTGACTCAGAGATTTTTAGGGCTGTCAGTGAGTTCCTAACCAAGTTCAGCCTGGCTTCAAGGCCTGTGCACTTCCCGCTCTACCTTGCAGCTTGTGCTGTCCATCTGAAAGAATTTCTCATCCGGGAATATTGCAGGCTGAGAACAGTATTAAATAATTGACTCTTTTGGGAGTTTCCGTATGGTGGACCTAGTTCTGCAGTTTATGGTTGGGGAATTGGCAAATGAGTGAGTGTTTTTGTTACAGGATTTCCCTGTTTCCTCTGAAAAGGACAATAACCATGTCCATGTATATCAAGGGAAGAAATGAAGACATGGCAAAAAATAGCTAGAGCGTGATTAAAAGGATTTTCAGTTTTTAGACTCTTGCTTGGAGATTTATTTGATTCTTTGAACAAATAATTATTAAATATTGTATTTAGTCAGGGTTCTTCAGAGAGACAGAACTAATAGGAGATATATATATATATCTCCCATATATATATATATATGGGAGTTTATTAGGGAGAATTGACTCACATGATTACAAGGTGAAGTCCTATAATATGCTGTCTGCAAGCAGGGGAAAGAGAGAAGCTGGCAGTGTGGCTTGGTCCAAGTCTACAAGCCTGAAAACCAGGGAGGCTGACAGTGCAGCCCTTGTCTGAGACTGAAGGCCCAAGAGCCCCTGGGAAGCTGCTGGTACAAGTCCCAGAGTCCAAAGGCCAAAGAACCTGCAGTCTGATGTCCAAGGGCAGGAGGAGTGGAAGCTAAGTGTCATGCATGGCGTGGGGAAAGAGAGAGCGAGAAGACTCAGCAAACTGCTTATCCCCTCTTCTTGCTTTGTTCTAGCCACGCTGGCAGCTGATGGAATGGTACCCCCTGACATTGAGAATGGGTCTTCCTCACCCAGTCCACTAACTCAAGTGTCAGTCTCCTACGGCAACACCCTCACAGACACACCCAGAACTATACTTCATTAGCCATTTATGCATCCCTTGATCCAGTCAAGCTGACACATAATATTAACCATCACAAATACCTATTATGTATCAGGCATAGTTCTAGCACTGTGAATACAGTGGTGAGCAAAACAGAGAAAAAAGTTCCTGCCCTCTGGGTACCTGTAATCCTAGCTACTCAGGAGGCTGAGGCAGGCTCATGGTGCTTACATTCTAATAGGAATAGCAGGAAGACAGATTATACACAAAGTAAAACTATGTAGTATGTTAGATGGTGATAAATAGGAATGTGCCAGCATTTAGCTTTTCCTTCACTGCTTGTTCCAAATTGGCTTTGTCTTTGGCATTTTGAAATCCAGATAGCCAAATGCTTGCTTCAGTGTCATTTCTGGCACCCCTGAACATATGTGAGACTACTGGTCATGTGATCATATAGGTTATCATTAAATAGAATGAACATAAATAACAATAAAATCAAAAAGGCGTATCATTTGGACTTATTAATATACAGTGTTCCAGGAGACTTAGAGTATAAAAACTTTTTATATTTGATATTGTTTTAGAGCCCTGAGGCTGCTGTAACAAAGTATCTCATACTGCTGTAACACAACAGAAATCTATTTTCTCACAGTTCTGGGGTCTAGAAGTTCAAAATCAAGGTGTTTTTAGGGTTAGTTTCTTCTGAGAGCTGTGAGGAAATATCTGTTCCATTTCTAGCTTCACTTCTAGCTTCCAGTAGCATCAGGTGTTCCTTGGCTTGGAAATGTCATTTTCCCAGTGTCTTTACATCATCTTCCCTCTTTAGGTGTCTGTCCTTGTGTCCAGATGTTCCCTTTTTATGAGAATATGAATTAGGACTTACCCTAATGGCCTCACCTTTTTTTTTTTTTTTTCGAAACCAAGTCTCGCTCTGTCACCCAGGCTGGAGTGCAGTCTTTTTATGAGAATACAAATTGTATTGAATTAGGACTTACCCTAATGTCCTCACCTTTTTTTTTTTTTTTTTTTTTTGAAACTGAGTCTCGTTCTGTCACCCAGGCTGGAGTGCAATGGCATGATCTTGGCTCACTGCAACTTTGCCTCCTGGGTTCAAGTGATTCTCCTGCCTCAGCTTCCCGAGTAGCTGGGATTACAGGCATTCATCACCACACCCGGCTAATTTTTTATATTTTTGGTAGAGACAGGGTTTGACCATGTTGGCCAGGCTGGTCTTGAACTCCTGACTTCATGAGATCTGCCCACCTGGGCCTCCCAAAGTGCTGGGATTTCAGGGGTGAGTCACCATGCCTTGCCCCTGATGGCCTCATCTTAACATGATCATATGGAAATATCATGTTTCCAAATATTCTCATATTCGTAGGTCTTGGAGGTTAGGACCTTAATATATTTTTTAAAGGGTCTAATTGAACCTATAACAGATATATTGATATATTTAAATTATGTCATCAGTTGACGCTTAAATGTATATTTGGTATTGCAAGAGAAAGGTGCTAAGTAATTACTGACGGATGTAAATGATTAATTTTTATACAAACCAATTAAGATCTTTCAAATATTTAAATAGGGATATTAACAGATAATATGAATAGTAAGAGTGTGCCAGCCAGATAACTTTAGAAAGATCATTAAATACTTTTTGGACCAACGTAATTTCTTTTTTTCAAACTTTTATTTTAGGTTTGAGGGTACATGTGAAGGTTTGTCACATAGGTAAACATGTGTCATGGGGGTTTGTTGTACGTATTATTTCATCTCCCAGGTATTAAGCTCAGTACCTGATAGCTATCTTTTCTGCTTCTCTCCCTCCTTCCATCATCCCCCTCAAGTAGACCCCAGTGTCTGTTATTTCCTTCTTTGTGTTCATAAGTTCTTACCGTTTAGCTCCCACTTATAAGTGACAACATGCATATTTGGTTTTCTGTTCCTGTATTAGTTTGTTAAGGATAATACCTCCTGCTCCATCCATATTCCTGCAAAAGACATAATTTTTTTTATGGCTGCATATTCCATTTTATGGCTGCATGTTCTTTTTATGGCTGCATAGTATTCCACGGTGTATATATATCACATTTTCTTTACCCAGTCTGTCATTGATGGCTGTTTATGTTTTTTCCATGTCTTTGCTATTGTAGATAGTGCTGCAGTGAACATTCGCATGTGTCTTTATGGTACAATGATTTATATTCCTCTGTGTATATACCGAGTAAGGGGATTGCTGGGTTGAATGGTAGTTCTGGTTTTAGCTCTTTGAGGAATTGCCACTCTGCTTTCCACAATGACTGCACTCATTTACACTCCCACCAACAATCTATAAGGGTTCCCTTTTCTCTGCAACCTCACCAGCATCTGCTATTTTTTGGCTTTTTAGTAGTAGCCATTCTGACTGGTGTGAGATGGTGTCTCATTGTGGTTTTGATCTGCATTTCTTTAATGATGAGTGATGTTGAGCTTTTCTTCATATGCTTGTTGGCTGCATATACATCTTCTTTTGAGAAGTGTTTGTCCACGTCCTTCACCCACTTTTAATTTTTGTTTTTTTTTTTTTTGTAAATTTAAGTTCCTTACAGATGCTGGATATTAGACCTTTCTTAGATGCATAGTTTGCAGATATTTTCTCCTATTCTGTAGGTTGTCTGCTTACTCTGTAGATAGTTTCTGTTGCTGTGCAGAAGGTCTTAAGTTTAATTAGATCCCACTTGTCAATTTTTGCTTTTGTTGTGATTGCTTTTGGTCTCTTTGTCATACAAATCTTTACCCATTCCTCTATCCAGGATGGTACTGCCTAGATTGCCTTCCAGGATTTTTATAGTGTTGCGTTTTACATTTATGTCTTTAATCCATCTTGAGTTGATTTTTGTGTATGATGTAAGGAAGGAGTCCAGCTTCAATCTTCTGCATATGGCCAGTTATTCCAGCAACATTTATTGAACAGGGACTCTTTTCCCATTTTTTTTTTTTTGTCAGCTTTGTCGAAGATTAGATGGTCATAGATGTGCAGCCTTATTTCTGGGCTCTCTGTTCTGGGCCAACAGAATTTCTAAACATGTAAATAAAGATACAAAGCAAATAATAGAGATAATCTTTATTGAGTTTTTGGGGATGCTAACATTTATAACACCCCCCAAAAAATCTTTAAGAATGGTATAGGTTATTCTGGCTGGGGACAGTGGCTCATGCCTGTAATCCCAGCACTTTGGGAGGCTGAGGTGCATGGATCACGAGGTCAAGAGATTGAGACCATCCTGGCCAACATGGTGAAACCCCTATATACTAAAAATACAAAAATTAGCCAGATGTGGTGGCTGGCACCTGTAGTCCAAGTTACTGAGGAGGCTGAGGCAGGAGAATTGCTTGAACCTGGTAGGTGGAGGTTGCAGTGAGCTGAGATTGTGCCACTGCACTCCAGCCTGGCGACAGAGTGAGACTCCATCTCAAAAGAAAAAGAAAAAGAAAAAAAAGTATAGTACAGGTTATTCTGATCTTTCGGCTTCCTGAAGGACAGAATGCTTTTAAGTGGTAGTTCTTTATTCCATATATTCTGAAGAGAATATATATATTTGTATAACTATGAAATTCCTATGCTCTTTGTGGCACATTGAATCATTGGTTTTAATTCTTTAATCTCTTTGCCATGGCCTTATAGGAGACAGAATTATTATCTGCTTCTTGCCTTTGGGCTTGGCTCTATGACTTGTTTAGGTGAATGGGATATGAATGAGTCTGGAATATGCCACCATAAAACATGCCACTTTGGCATAAGGGTTATTTTGAGCCAGTAGACAATTGAGAATCAACAAATATAGGAAAAGTTCTCTGCCCTCCCCTTAGCTGCCTAAAGTCAGGGCAAAAATTTCCTTTGTGAAGGTGGTGTAAATGTCCCTCTGTCTCCTGCATCAGGATGAGGAGAGTGACCCTTGTCACTGGAGAGCTGACACTGAAATAAGTCTGCACAAACAAACCTAACTAATTAACCCTTTTGTTCCATTAGATGTCCCCTAATTTATTCCCACAATTTATTGACCTGAGAAGTCCAAACACCCTTTAGTTTATCTAATTACTTCTCTCTAATTTTTTTGCTCTGTTATAATGGTATATATGCTGCCAAGTCTAAACACTTGTTTGAGTTATCACTTCTTTTCTGTGAAGTTCCTGTGCACCTAAAATTAAACATATTCATAAAACATGTATTCCTTTTTTGTTCTTAATCTGTATATTGTCAGTTTAACTGGCAGGCTCTAACCACTAAACATGAGAGGGTAAAATAAAAGTTATTTTCCCTCCTCTACAGATGTTAGTGGATGTGATGCAAGCAAAGATTTGAAATGTGCTTTTGTAATTAACTTGGCTCCCTCAAAATGCTGCCTTTCACCATGACAAGAGTATGTTTTGGATAGCTCCTGTCCAACAAGGAAGGAGGGACATGTGGAGCAGACCTGGACCTAATTCATAGCCTTGAGTCAAGCACATCTGAACCCATTCTCTATTAGTAAAATGCAGTTGCCCTATAGATGCATGAGCAAGAAATATGTGCTTATTGTTGAATGACATTGAGATTTGTGCAGGCGTTTGTTATATAGCATTTTTATGACAGTGGCTAAGTGATACGCTATTACTGCAGAGTACTTAAGCCTTTAGTGATTATATTTCTCATTGAAACAATCTGAAAAGCTGAAGTCTTATGAATTAGACCTGCTATATAATTGAACTTCTCAACAACTTGATGTCATTTATAAGTCACCATGGTGATCATGAGATAACTTTCCCTTTGGGGTAAAGGGAATGGTAAGACTTCACTTTTTGAAACAATACTATGACTTTTAAAATTCTGGTTTGTATACTTTTTCCAATGGTGTCTCTTTAATAGGGGTTTCACTTTTTCCGAGAGTTATCATCATCAGATGTACACGAGAAGCTATGTTTTCAAAAGATTGCTTGAATATACTTGGGAGTTGTTCACAGTATGGTAGATCCACTGCTTTTTAGACTTCAGTAGCTTTTTGTTCTTCAAGAGCTCATCTTGATTACTTAAGAGTTGTGGTTCTATCCTTTTTCTTTACAAGAAATGGTTTCTGAGTAGGGTATAAAATGAAGGAAAAATGGGTCTTATTTCCTGTGATCCTTTAGTATGAATTTGAACAACAAATTTTAATCTTGGTAAAAGAAGAAAAATATTTTGTTAATCTATTTCAAATTCACAAGGAGTTGCATTATGAAATGTACATTCTTTCAAGTGAGAGAAGAGCTGTATCCGTTTCTGGCAGGGCATTGATACATGGTTCAAATACATGGCGTTTTTAGTTTTCAAACTCATTCTGTATAGATGATAATTTTCTATGTATTATGTAGAAATGATGAATTACACTGTTATAGCAACACTTCTGGAATAATGTTCTAAGTAATTTAAACTTATTCAAGTGATATTACATTTACTATATCAATTTTTGAAAACAAGACCTATAAAGAACTAATGGTATAATTTATTTCATATGTGTAAGCTTTAAAATAAAAATGAAAGACAGGAGGGTGGAGCAAGATAGCAGAATAGAAGCCTACACTCTTCATACCCCTGCGGGCACACCAAATTTTAACAACCATCTGCATACAGAAAACCATCATCACAAGGACCAAAAATCAGGTGAGCAATCACAGTAGCTCATTTTTTTCCCCATTTATTTATATTATTGCATTTTAGGTTTTGGGGTACATGTGAAGAACATGCAAGATTGTTGCATAGGTACACACGTGGCAGTGTGATTTGCTGCCTTCCTCCCCATCACCTACATCTGGCATCTCTCCCCTTGCTATCTCTCCCCAACTCCCCACCCCCCACCGTCCCTCCCCTATTTGCTCCCAACTGACCCCAGTGTGTAGTGCTCCCCTCCCTGTGTCCATGTGTTCTCATTGTTCAACACCCACCTATGAGTGAGAACATGTGGTGTTTGATCTTCTGCTCTTGTGTCAGTTTGCTGAGAATGATGGTTTCCAGGTTCATCCATGTCCCTACAAAGGACCCAAACTCATCATTTTTGATGGCTGCATAATATTCCATGGTGTATGTGTGCCACATTTTCCCTATCCAGTCTATCGTCGAGGGGCATTTCGGTTGGTTCCAGATCTTTGCTATTGTAAACAGTGCTGCAATGAACATTTGTGTGCACGTGTCCTTATAGTAGAACAATTTGTAATCCTTTGTATATATACCCAGTAATGGGATTGCTGGGTCAAATGGAATTTCTATTTCTAGGTCCTTGAGGAATCGCCACACTGTCTTCCACAATGGTTGAACTAATTTACACTCCCACCAACAGTGCAAAAGTGTTCCTATTTCTCCACATCCTCTCCAGCATCTGTTGTCTCCAGATTTTTAATGATCACCATTCTAACTGGTGTGAGATGGTATCTCAATGTAGTTTTGATTTGCATTTCTCTGATGACCAGTGATGATGAGAATTTTTTCATATGTTTGTTGGCCTCATATATGTCTTCTTCTGTAAAGTGTCTGTTCATATCCTTTGCCCACTTTTGAATGGGCTTGCTAGTTTTTTTCTTGTAAATCTGTTTTAGTTCTTTGTAAATTCTGGATATCAGCCCTTTGTCAGATGGGCAAAATGCAGAAGTTTTTTCCTATTCTGTTGGTTGCCGATTTGCTCTAATGACTGTTTCTTTTGCTGTGCAGAAGCTGTGGAGTTTGATTAGGTCCCATTTGTCTATTTTGGCTTTTGTTGTCAATGCTTTTGGTGTTTTGGTCGTGAAGTCCTTGCCTACACCTATGTCCTGAATCGTTTTGCCTAGATTTTCTTCTAGGGTTTTTATGGTGTTAGGTCTTATGTTTAAGTCTTTAATCCATCTGGAGTTAATTTTAGTGTAAGGTGTCAGGAAGGGGTCCAGTTTCTGCTTTCTGCACATGGCTAGCCAGCTTTCCCAACACCATTTATTGAACAGGGAATCCTTTCCCCATTGCTTGTTTTTGTCTGGTTTGTCAAAGATCAGATGGTTGTAGATATGTTGTGTTGCCCCCGAGACCTCTGTTCTGTTCCATTGGTCTATATCTCTGTTTTGGTACCAGTACCATGCTGTTTTGATTACTGTAGCCTTGTAGTATAGTTTGAAGTCCAGTAGTGTGATGCCTCCCGCTTTGTTCTTTTTTTTTTTTTTTGAGACAGAGTTTCGCTCTTGTTACCCAGGCTGGAGTGCAATGGCGCGATCTCGGCTCTCCGCAACCTCCGCCTCCTGGGTTCAGGCAATTCTCCTGCCTCAGCCTCCCGAGCAGCTGGGACTACATGCACGCGCCACCATGACCAGCTAATTTTTTGTATTTTTAGTAGAGACAGGGTTTCACCATGTTGAGCAGGATGGTCTTGATCTCTTGACCTCGTGATCCACCTGCCTCGGCCTCCCAAAGTGCTGGGATTACAGGTGTGAGCCACCGCGCCTGGCCCGCTTTGTTCTTTTTGCTTAGAATTGACTTGGCTATGCGGGCTCTCTTTTGGTTCCATATGAACTTTAAGGTGATTTTTCCAGTTCTGCGAAGAAGGTCATTGGTAGCTTGATGGGGATAGCATTGAATCTGTAAATTACTTTGGGGAGTATGGCCATTTTCACAATATTGATTCTTCCTAACCATGAACATGGAATGTTTCTCCATCTGTTTGTGTCCTCTCTTATTTCGTTGAGCAGTGGCTTGTAGTTCTCCTTGAAGAGGTCCTATACGTTCCTTGTTGTATTCCTAGGTATTTTATTCTCTTTGTGGCAATTGTGAATGGCAGTTCATTCTTGATTTGGCTCTCTTTAAGTCTGTTATTGGTGTATAGGAATGCATGTGATTTTTGCAGATTGATTTTGTATCCTGAGACTTTGCTGAAGTTGCTTATCAGTTTCAGGAGATTTTGGGCTGAGACGATGGGGTCTTCTAGATATACAATCATGTCACCTGCAAATAGAGACAATTTGACTTCCTTCTTTCCTATTTGAATACCCTTTATTTCTTTTTCTTGCCTGATTGCTCTGGCTAGAACTTCTAATACTATATTGAATAGGAATGGTGACAGAGGGCATCGTTGTCTGGTGCCACATTTCAAGGGGAATGCTTCCAGTTTTTGCCCATTCAGTATTATATTGGCTGTTCGTTTGTCATAAATAGCTTTTATTATTTTGAGATACGTTTCATCAATACCTAGCTTATTGAGGGTTTTTTTAGCATAAAGGGCTGTTGAATTCTGTCAAAGGCCTTCTCTGCATCAATTGAGATAATCATGTGGTTTTTGTCTTTGGTTCTGTTTATGTGGTGAATTACGTTTATAGATTTGTGTATGTTGAACCAGCCTTGCATCCCCGGGATGAAGCCTACTTGATCATGGTGGATAATGTTTTTGATGTGCTCTTGCAATCGGCTTGTCAGTATTTTATTGAAGATTTTTGCATCTATGTTCATCATGGATATTGGCCTGAAGTTTTCTTTTCTTGTTGTGTCTCTGCCGGGTTTTGGAATCAGGATGATGTTGCTCTCATAAAATGATTTGGGAAGAATTCCCTCTTTCTGCATTGTTTGGAATAGCTTCAGAAGGAATGGTACCAGCTCCTCTTTGTATGTCTGGTAGAATTCGGCTGTGAACCCATCTGGACCTGGGCTTTTTTTGGGTGGTAAGCTCTTAATTGCTGCCTCAACTTCAGACCTTGTTATGGGTCTGTTCAGGGTTTTGGCTTCTTCCTGGTTTAGGCTTGGGAAGAGGCAAGGTCCAGGAATTTATCCATTTCTTCCAGGTTTACTAGTTTATGTGCATAGAGTTGTTTGTAATAATCTCTGGTGATGGTTTGAATTTCTGTGGAATCTGTGGTGATATCCCCTTTATCGTTTTTTATTGCATCAATTTGGTTATTCTCTCTTTTCTTTTTTATTAATCTGGCTAGTGGTCTGTCTATTTTGTTGATCTTTTCAAAAAACCAGCTCCTGGATTTATTGATTTTTTGAAGGGTTTTTTGTGTCTCTATCTCCTTCAGTTCTGCTCTGATCTTAGCTATTTCTTGTCTTCTGCTAGACTTTGAGGTTTTTTGATCTTGATCCTCTAGCTCTTTCAGTTTTGACAATAGGGTGTCAATTTTTGATCTCTCCTTGCTTCTCATGTGGGCACTTATTGCTATATATTTTCCTCTAGAGACTGCTTTAAATGTGTCCCAGAGATTCTGGTATGTTGTGTTTTCATTCTTGTTGGTTTTGAAGAACATCTTTATTTCTGTCTTCATTTCATTGTTTATCCAGTCAACATTCAAGAGCAAGTTGTTCAGTTTCCATGAAGCTGTGTGGTTCTGGGTTAGTTTTTGAATTCTGAGTTCTAACTTGATTGCACTGTGGTCTGAGAGACTGTGTGTTATGATTTCCGTTCTTTTGCATTTGCTGAGGAGTGATTTACTCCCAATTATGTGGTCAATTTTAGAGTAGGTGTGATGTGGTGCTGAGAAGAGTGTATATTCTGTGGATTTGGGGTGGAGAGTTCTGTAAATGCCTATTAGGTTTGCTTGGTCCAGGTCTGCGTTCAAGTCCTGGATATCCTTGTTAATTTTGTGTCTGGTTGATCTGTCTAATGTTGACAATGGGGTGTTAAAGTCTCCCACTATAACTGTGTGGGATTCTAAGTCTCTTTGTAAGTCATTAAGAACTTGTCTTATGTATCTGGGTGCTCCTGTATTGGGTGCATATATATTTAGGATCGTTAGCTCTTCTTGTTGCATTGATCTTTTTACCATTATGTAATGTCCTTCTTTGTCTCTTTTGATCTTTGTTGCTTTAAAGTCTAATTTATCAGAGATGAGAATTGCAACTCCTGCTTTTTTTTGCTCTCCATTTGCTTGGTAAATCTTCCTCCATCCCTTTATTTTGAGCCTTTGTGTATCCTTGCATGTGAGATGGGTTTCCTGGATACAGCACACCGACGGGTTTTGTCTTTTTATCCAATTTGCCAGTCTGTGTCTTTTGATTGGGGCATTTAGTCCATTTACATTTAGGGTTGATATTGTTATGTGTGAATTTGATACTGCCATTTTGGTGCTAGCTGGCTGTTTTGCCCATTAGTTGATGCAGATTAATCATTGTGTTTATTTCCTTTATCTTTTGGCATGTTTTTGGAGTGGCTGGTACTGGTTGTTCCTTTATATGTGTAGAGCCTCTCTCAGGAGCTCTTGTAAAGCTGGCCTGGTGGTGACGAAATCTCTGAGTACTTGCATGTTCCCAAAGGATTTTATTTTTCCTTCACTTATGAAGCTTAGTTTGGCTGGATAGGAGATTCTGGGTTGAAAGTTCTTTTCTTTAAGGATGTTGAATATTGCCCCCAGTCTCTTCTGGCTTGTAGGGTTTCTGCTGAGAGACCTGCTGTGAGTCTGATGGGCTTCCCTTTGTGGGTAACCCGACCTTTCTCTCTGGCTGACCTTAGTATTTTCTCCTTCATTTCGACCCTGGTGAATCTGACGATTATGTGCCTTGGGGTTGCTCTTCTTGACGAATATCCTTGCGGGGTTCTCTGTATTTCCTGGACTTGAATGTTTGCCTGCCTTGCTAGGTTGGGGAAGTTTTCCTGGATAATATCCTAAAGAGTATTTTCCAGCTTGGATTCATTCTCTTCGTCACATTCAGGTACACCTATCAAACGTAGATTAGGTCTTTTCACATAGTCCCACATTTCTTGGAGACTTTGTTCATTCCTTTTTACCCTTTTTTCTCCAGTCTTGCCTTCCCGTTTTATTTCATTGAGTTGATCTTCGACCTCTGATATCCATTCTTCTGCTTGGTCAATTCGGCTGTTGATACTTGTGCATGCTTTGCGAAGTTCTCGTGTTGCGTTTTTCAGCTCCATCAATTCACTTATATTCCTTTCTGTTTTGTCCATTCTCGTTAGCATTTCGTGAAATCTTTTTTCAAGGTTCTTAGTTTCTTTGCCTTTGGTTAGAACATGTTCTTTAAGTTCACAGAAGTTTCTTACTACCTACCTTCTGAAGTCTGATTCTGTCATTTCATCACACTCGTTCTCCCTCCAACCTTTTTCCCTTGCTGGTGAGGAGTTGTGATCCCTTGTAGGAGGAGAGGTGTTCTGGTTTCGGGTGTTTTCATCCTTTTTGTGCTGGTTTCTTCCCATCTTTAAGGATTTATCCACCTGTTGACTTTGTAGTTGCTGGCTTTCAGATTGGGTCTCAATCTTTCAGATTGATGTTCTGTTTGTTGATGATGAGGTTATTTCTGTTTCTTGGATTTTCCTTCTGACAGTCTGGGCCCTCTGCTGTAGGTCTGCTAAGGTCCACTCCAGGCCCTGCTTGCCTGGGGTTCAGCTGAAGCAGCTGCTGAACAGTAAGGGTTGTTACCAGTTTTCTTCTTCTGCTATCTTTGTCCCAGAAGGATACCCACCAAGTGTCAATCTGATCTCTCCTTTATGAGGTGGCTCTTTGGATATATAGGGGTCAGGGAGCTGCTTGAGGAGATGGTCTCTTCTTTATAGGAGCTCAAATGGTGAGCTATGAGCTCTGTTGTTCATTCAGAGCTGCTGGGCAGGTACGTTTAGGTCTGCTGCAGCAGAACTCATAAACTGCTTTTTATTCCCAGGTGCTCTGTCCCAGGGATTCAGGGCTTTAGAAGTTTCGGTTATGCTGCTGCCTTCTCTCTTTTTTTTTTTTTTTTCCTTCAGAGCTGCCCTGCCCAGCAAGGAGGCAGCCTAGTCACTGTCTGCCTGTAGAGGCTTTGCTGAGCTGTTGTGGGCTCCGCCCAGCTGCCGAGTGAACTTCCCTGCAGTCCTGTTTATATGGGTGTGGTTAGAACTGCCTGGGCAAGGGTGGCCTGCCCCTGTTAAGGCGGAGTCTCTCTGCTGTGGTAGGTTGCCTTGGCAACGGTGGGCTGCCTCAGCAATGGCGGGTTGCCTTGGCAACGGTGGGCTGCCTCAGCATTGGCTGACTACCTCCGTAGTGGTGGGCTGCCTCGGCAATGACGGACGCCCCTCCCCCACAGAGCTGGACTATCCCAGGCTCAGCTGTGCTTGCTGTGAAACTCTCAATCCAGAGTTTCTGGTTGGTGTTCTTTTGTGGGGGTGGGACAAGCCGAGCATGATCGCCTGGCTCCCTGCCTCAGAGCCTTTTTTTTTTTTTTTAAGTTGGTGTTCCAGTCGCCTGTTGAAGAGGCGCCACAGTGTGTGTTTTTTCCCGTGCGACAACTCACTGTGCTGGCTTAAACAGTGGCACTGAGATTCGTGGCCCTTTTTTTGCCCTGGAATCTACTGTCCTGGCTCCCTGCTCAGTCCCCTTTTTAAACAGATGAATGGGCAACTTCCTGCGGCTCCAATCGCCAGCCAAAAGGGCACCCGGACCAGTGTATTTTGTACGGAGAACCGCTGCTCCGGGGCACCGGCAAAGCAGCCGTGCGGGGCAAAGCAGCGGTGCCGGCCGGCACAGCTGCGCTGGCCGAAACAGCTGTGCTGGTGAGCTGTGGCGCTCCTCTGCCCGGGAATTTCCTAGTCTGTGGGCAATAAAAACATGGCGTCCACTCACCCTCTGTGCTTTCACTGGGAGCTGCAATCCTGAGCTGTTCCTAAACGGCCATCTTTGATCCTCCCCCTCAGTAGCTCATTTTAACTTCCTATTATTGAAAGAGGCATTGAGGAGGGTCAGGGAGACAGTCTTGAGTCACCAGTGTACCCCCAACCCCTCTCCAGCAGAAACTGTGTGGCATCGAGAGAGAGGAGTCTGTGCACTTGAAAGAGAGACCACAGTGACTAGGGGACGTTGCATTGTACTCAGTGATGCCCTGTCATAGCGGACAGCAAAGCCATGCTGCTCAGCCAGTGTCCACACATGAAATGAACATTTGGTTTAGGCCTAGCCAGAGGGGAATTGCCCATTCCATTGCTTGGACTCGAGTTTCTCAGCAAGCCTTGCCATCGCAGACTAAAGTGCCCTGGGGTCCTAGGTAAACTTGAAAGGCAGTCTACAACACAAGGACTGAATTTCCTAGGCAACTCTTAGTTCTGGGCTGCGCTCAGAGCCAGAAAACTAGGGTGGCACATGACCTGGAAAGACACCAGCCAGGGAGGCTAAAGGAGTCTTTGTATCATCCTACCCCAACCCCCAGCAGTGCAGCTCACAGCAAAAAGTGTCTCCTTCCATCTGTTTAAGGGGAGGAGAGTGAAGAGTAAAGAGGCCTTTGTTTTGCATCTTGGATACCAGCTCAGCCACAATAGAATAGGGCACTGGACAGGGTCATGAGTCCCCCATTCCAGGCCCCAGCTCCCATACTACATATCTAGATAAACTCTGCCAGGGAACCTATTGCCATGAAGAGAAGGACCTGGTCCTGGCAGGATTCATCACCTGTGACTAAAGAGCTCTTGGGACATGAATAACCAGCAGTGATAAGCAGGTAGTACATCATGGGCCTTGGGTTCTGAGATGTGCTGAGTAAAGGTGTGACCCAGCGCATTCCCAGCTATGGTGGCTATGGTGAAAGACTCCTTCTGTCTGAGAAAAGCAGAGGGAAAAGTAAAGAGGACTTTGTCTTGCACTTTAGGTGCCGTACAAAAATCAGTAGCATTTCTGTATGTCAACAGTCAAAGATCTGAAAAATAAGAGAAATAAAAAAGTAGGAATTAACCAAAGAAGTGAAAGTTCTCTACAGTGAAAACTGTAAAACACTGATTAAAGAAATTGAAGAAGAGATCAAAAAAAAAAAAAAAAAAAAAAGAAGGAAAGAATTCCATGTTCATGGGTTGGAAGAATCAATATTGTTAAAATGTCCACTACCCAAAGTAATATACAGATTCAATGCAAAACCTATCAAAGTACCAGTGACATTCTTCACAGAAATAGAAAAAACAACTTTAAAATTTATGTGGACTATAGAAGACCCAGAATAGCTAAAGCTATCCTAAGCAAAAAGAATGAAACTTGAGGAATCACATTACCTGACTTCAAGTTATACTACAGAGCTATAGTAACCCAAACAGCATAGTACTGGCATAAAATAGACACATAGATAAAATGGACAGAATAGAGAACCAGAAAGAAATCCACACACCTGCAGTGAACTTATTTTTGACAAAAGTGCCAGGAACTTACGCTGGGGAAAAGACAATCTCTTCAATAAATGGTGCTGGGAAAACAGGATATTCATATGCAAAAGAATGAAACTAGACCCCTGTCTCTCACCATGTAAAAAAATCAAATAAAAGTGATTTAAAGAATTAAATCTAAGACCTCAAACTATGAAATGCCTACAAGAAAACCTTGAGGAAAATCTTCAGGACGTTGGTCTGGGCAAAAATTTCTTGAGCAATAACCCACAAGCATAGGCAACCAAAGCAAAAATGGACAAATGGGATCACATCAAGTTAAAAAGCTTCTGCGCAGCAAAGGATACAGTCAACAAAGTAAAGAGACAACCCACAGAATGGAAGAAAATGTTTGCAAACTACCCATGTGACAAGGGACTAATAACCAAACTATATAAGGACCTTAAACAGCTCTAGATGAAAAAAACCCTAATAAGCCGATATAAAAATGGGCAAAAGATCTAAATAGACATTTTTCAAAAGAAGACATACAAATGGCAAACAGACATATGAAAAGGTACTCAATATAACTGATCATCAAAGAAAAGCAAATTGAAACTACAATGAGATATAATCTCACCCCTGATGACATCAGAAGCTCAAGAGAAAAACATGGAACAGATTCTCCCTTAGAGCATTTGAGAGAGCATGGTCTTGCTGACACCCTGATTTTTGGACTTCTTCCCTCCAGAATTGTGAAGCAATAAATATCTATTGTTTTAAGTAACCCAGTTTGTGGTAATTTTTTATGGCAGGCCTGGGAAGGTCAGACCATCAATATTTAATATTTAAGGGTATAAGAACAAAGATAAGGAAATTAATACCTAGAGTTATAAAGCAGCATCATCACAAAAATAATATTTAGACAATATTTCAAAATAGTCTTTTTCTTTACACAGATAATACATAGCTATTATTGGTAGAATTGAAGATAAGCAAAGCAAAAAAAGAAAGAAACAGGAATAAAAGAAGAAACTAAAGATCACCACATTTTCTAAACCCAGGGATAATTACTGTTAAATTTTATGGAATAGCCTGCTAGCATTTCTATGGAAAATGGATATTTTCCCCCCAAATAGGATTATGTTATACACATTGGCTTTGTAACATGTTCTTATTTTTAATACTTCATCTTAAACATGCCATTATTTTTAACTCAGAAAAATCAATTATTTATGCTTCTAATTGAGATTCATTAAGTACTTTACAAAGTGCTTCCATAGCCATTATCTTATTTGATAACGAAGGGACATGAATGAAGATAGCTAGAGAAGAGTGGCATGTAGCTTGTTTGCGCTCATTTGGGGAATAAAGTTTTAGGGAATAAATATTTGTTCACTACTTGGGTTAAACTGAAGACTAGGGGATAGAATTTAATCTTTATTTACTATTCTCTTTTCCCTCCCTTATCCTAAAGCTTGAGAATTAGCTGGTGGGGAGCCCAACATGATAGAAACATAGAAGATTGTGGAGTAAAAAGAATCCTGGCCAGGCATGGTGACTCACACCTCTAATTCCAGCACTTTGGGAGGCCAAGGCAGGCAAATCATGAGCTCAGGAGATCGAGACCATCCTGGCCAACATGGTGAAAACCCATCTCTACTAAAAATACAAAAATTAGCTGGGCATGGGGGTGTGTGCCTGTAATCCCGGTTACTCAGGAGGCTGAGGCAGGAGAATTGCTTGAACCAGGGAGTCTGAGGTTGTAGTGAGCTGAGATTGCACCACTGCACTCCAGCCTGGTGACAGAGCAACTGTATCTCAAAAAAAAAAAAAAAAAAAAAAGAATCCTGATGCTCATTTATTACTTTACATTCATATTATATGGCCATGAAAAATTATGTATAATGTTGTAGATCCTCAACAAAATACTAGCAAATCAAATTCAACAGTACATTAAAAGAGTCACATACTAGCAAATCAAATTAACAGTACATCATGAGAGTCATGTTGCAAGGATGGTTTAATTTACACAAATCAATAAATGTGACACACCATATTAATAGAACAAAGGATTAAAATCATATGAACACTCAATAGATGCAGAAAAAGCATCTGACAGAATTCCACATCCTTTCATAATACAGACTCTTAACAAATTAAATACAGAAGGAATGGACCTGGACATAATAAAAGTGATATATGAGAAGTACTTTACAAAGTGACGACAGCTAACATCATACTCAAGGTAAACCCCTAAAATTTGTATGAAACCAGTAAAGTTCCTAATAGTCAAAGCAATCTTGAGAAAGAACAAATGTGGAGGCACCATATTTCCTGCTTTCTAATTATTTTATAAAGCCATAGTAATGAAAACAGTATGGTCCCTGCAAAAAACAGACCAGTGGGAGAAAATAGATATCCCAGAAATAAACCACATGTATTCAAGGGACTAATCTTTGACAACAGTGCCAAGAACACACAATGAAAAAAGGTTAGTTTTTCAATAAATTGTGTTGGGACAACTGGGTATCCACATGCAGAAGAATGAAATTAGACTCTTATGCCATATGTAAAAATCAACTCAAAATGGATTAAAGACTTAGTTATAAGACATGAAACTGTAAAATTGGTAGAAAAAAAACAAAAACAAAAACAAACAAACAAACAAAAAACAGAGGAAAAGCTCCATGACATTGATCTGGGCAGTTTGGATCTGATCCCATAAGTACAGGCAACAAAATAAAAAATAGATAAATGGTATTACATACAACTAAATAGCTTCTACACAGCCAAGGAAACAATACACCGAGTGAGGAGACAACTAACAGAGTGGGAGAAAATATTTGCAAATCTTATATCTGATAAGGGGTTAATAACTAAAATACATAAGGAATTCACATGACTCAATAGCAAGAAAACGACCCAATGAAAAAATGGGCAAAAGATTTGAATAGACATTTTTGAAAAGAAGACATCCAAATGACCAAGAGGTATATGAAAAAATACTCAACATCACTAATCAACAAGGAAATGCAAATTAAGTCACAGTGACGTATCACCTCACACCTGTTAGAATGGGTAGTATCAAAAAGCCAAAACAAGTGTTGGTGAAGATGTGGAGAAAAGGAAACTCTTGTAAACTGTTGGAGGGGATGTGAATTGGTACGGTCATTATGGAAAACAGTATGGAGAGTCCTCTATTAAAAATAGAGATACCAGATACCATATGATCCAGTGTTCCTACTTCTTGGTATATCTCTGAAGGAAACAAAATTAGTATCTCAGAGAGATATCTGCATTTGCATGTTCATTGCAGCATTATGCATAATAGCCAAGAAGTAGAAAAAAAACCTCAGTGCCTGTCAGTATATGAATGGATAAAGAAATTGTGATACATGCACATGAAAGGAATTTCAAAAAGTTCATGGAAAATGCATATTATGAAAAGACTATGCATATATTTCAATTTTTTTGCACCCAAATAAACTCATAATAACTTGTTATAACATATCTGAACAGGATCTAGTTTGAAGCACTAAGAAGGATAAGACATCAGTTTGAAAAGAACCCCTATCAGAGTAACACCAATTCTGCTAAAATTAAGCAGGAAGAAGCATTAAATTTATGGTAAAGCTTGAGTAGAAGAATGGTGAAATCACTGATGTTTTACAAAATTTTATGAGGACAATGCCCCGAAGAATTCAGCAGTTTACAAATGGATAACTTGCTTTCAGAATGAGACAATGTTGAAGACTACCACAGCCGACTATCCACATTAATTTGTGAGGAAAAAGTTAATCTTGTTCATGTACTTATTGAAGAGAACTGATGATTAATAACAGAAACAATAGCCAACAGTACAGTGCAATTGTTTCAGCTTACACAATTCTGACTGAAAAATTAAAGTTGAGTAAATGGCACCCATTTGGTGGGTGCCAAAACCATTGCACCCAGATTGGCTGGCTACAAAGAAGAAAAGAGCTTTCAATGGAAATTTTAACTAAGTGGGATCAAGATACTGAAGCATTTCTTAGAATTGTAATAGTAGATGAAACATGGCTTTACCAAAATGATCCTGAAAGTGCATTCAAAACAATGGCTACTGAAAGGGGGAAGTGGTCCAGTTAAAGCAAAAGCAGACTAGTCAAAAGCAAAGGTCATGGGATTAGTTTTTTTGGGAATGCTCCATGTATTTCCCTTGTTGACTTTCTGGAGGGCCAAAGAATGATAACATCTGCTTATTATGAGGGTATTTTGAGAAAGTTAGCCATAGCATGAACGGACAAATGCCCAGGTAAACTTCATCAGAGAGTTTTCCACCATGACAATGCTCCTGCTCATTCCTCTCATTAAACAAGGGCAATTTTGTGCATTTTTTTTTTTAGATGGAGTTTTGCTCTTGTTGCCCAGGCTGGAGTGCAATGGCGCGATCTCAGCTCACTGCAACCTCCACCTCCTGGGTTCAAGTGATTCTCCTGCCTCAGCCTACGGAGTAGCTGGGATTATAGGCATGTGCCACCACGCCCGGCTAATTTTGCATTTTTAGTAGAGATGGGGTCTCTCCATTTTGGTCAGGCTGATGTCGAACTCCCGATCTCAGGTGATCTGCCCACTTTGGCCTCCCAAAGTGCTGGGATTATAGGCATGAGCCACTGCACCAGCCTGACGCAAGTTTTTATGAGAAATCATTAGGTGTCATTTTACAGTCATGATTTGGCTGACTTTCCTAGTGACTTCTTTTTGTTTCCTAATCTTAAAAAATCTGTAAAGGGCCACCATTTTTGTTCAGTTAAAAATGTAAATAAGACTGCATTGACCTGGTTAAGTCCCCAGGATAATCGGTTTCTAAGAGATGGACTAAATGACTGGTATCAACACTTACAAAAGTATCTTTAACTTGATGGAGCTTATGTTGAGAAATAAAGTTTATATTTTTAGTTATTATCTTTAAATTCCATTTCCATGAACTTTCTGAAGTCCATATATATATATACACACACACATACACACACACACACACACACACACAGATGTTTATAAGGTAATATTCAGCCACATAAAAAAAAGGAAATCCTGTCATTTGTGCCAACACAGAATGAACCTGGAGGGCATTATCCTAAGAGAAATAAGCCAGGTAGAGAAAGACAAATACTGTATGGTATCAGTTATATGTGAACTCTAAAAAATAAGAGTTGAACTCATAGAAACAGAAAGCAGAATGGTGGTTGCCAGGGTCTGGGGTGGGAGAAATAGAGCTATGTTGGCCAAAGAATACACAATTTCAGTTATAAGATGAGTAACTTCTGGGTATCTAAAGTACAGATATTAATTATATTAATAGTTAATAGCACTATTGTATACTTGAAATTTTGTAGGAGAGTAGACAGTAAGCATTCTCACAAAAAAGGCAACTATATGAGGTGATGGATATATTAAGTTGATCATGGTACTCACAACAAACCATCATGTTGTATACTTTGAATGTATACAATTTTATTTGCAATAATACCTCAGTAGAGTTGAAAACAAGCAAACAAATAAAGCAAAAATCAAAAGATTTGTACCTCAGTCCCACCACTTGCTTTCCATGTGACCTTGTGCAAGTCACTTCTCCATTCTGGCCCTTGATTTTTGATATGTAGAATAAAGATGATGGTACTTTAAAAAAGTCATTGTATAGATTAAGAATCAATGGTGTGGGAAAACATTCATTGTATATCAAACAAAAATCAGATTATAAGAATGTATCTACCATAGGACCCCAATTTTAGAAAGCAAAATATATGTATATATGTACATGGAGAAAAGATTAGAAAAATCTACCTGAAAATGTCAGTAGTGCTTGTATTTGGGTTTTTGAATTGCAGTTAATTTTCATTTTAACTAGGCAAACAACTTTATTAACCTTTCTTTCAAACTTGATTTCCAGGCTTCTTTGGCTTGATTAGCTGTAAAGAATGAATTGTGTATAAGCAAAAACTGAAAAGCGCTGCAGTATCCAAGGGGCTTGGGATTAAAAATATTAGAGATCTAGGTTTTATCAGATCCATAAACAAAAATGTCTTAAAAAATGGTAATAATGTAAAATAGGAGCTCCCAGTAACTTCTTCAAGTTTTATCTTCAGAAGTTGACTCAATTCAGTTTGCCTCATTCTTGGAAGCCTCATCAAAATTCTCCGCAAGATCTGGAACTTCATCATCCTCCTCCTCTCCAGTAACAAGTGGTGCTTTTCCATCCACAGATTGTTTGGGCAAAGCCTCAGCTAATCTCCCGAAACTAGTCAGACTACCTGCACCAAGCTGGTTTAAGATGCTGGGTAGCACTTCTGTCAGCTGCTTTGTCTCAGCATGACCTGTAATGGTGAAAGTGTTCGCTGCCAGAGATGCCTGAACTTTAGGGTTGTGAAAGTGGGTCACTGTTCCCTGGTTTGTAAACATATTCACCTCTTCAATACCAGGGATATTGTTTACCCGCAACTTCTTTAAGGAGAGCCGAAGTGTTTTTATCATCTGCGGTGACTGTTCTGTGAACCACTTTCTTCTTTCTGTGAGCAGTTCCTTTCCCACCGACGTACACTTGTGTCTGCAGTTTGGTGAGTTTTTCCTGGTTCATGATTGGTTTTTTCATCTTTTCGGAGCGGATAAGGAGCTGCTCAGGGGACTAGGGTTGGTGCTCAGGGGGTCTCAGGTGGACCAGCTGAGATTAGGTGCACACACATGGGGCACAAGATGGCAGCTGAATTGCAGTTACTTTTTAAAAAGCTGTATAAAATAAGGACTTAGGAGATAGTTGCTGAATTCTAAAGAGGTGAAGATGTTTCAGGAATGGACCAAAAGCACCAGTGTTCTATATTTGTACAACACTTTGACCAACAGATTAAATATACAGCTGGTGGGTTTGGGAGCGGCAGCCTAGCTTAAGTCATCTGAGTAGAGTGATCTTTCTTCTATGCCATGCAATAATGAAGAGTGAAAGTCAAATTGTGGTGGGCAAAAATGACGGGTAATATGAAAGAAAGAAATGGGGTCTAAATAAAAATATATTGTTTATATTTGCCTGTTCAATCAATATATCCCTACTGTGTGCCTAGTATTGTGCTGGATGCCGGAGTGGTTATGAAGGAAATAAAAGACATATGTAGTAGTTTGCAGGCCAAATAAGGAAGCAAAGCGTGGGCATGTGAGTAAACTAGACCCCTAGCTATCTGGCTCACATCTCAGGACACTCATCTATCTTGTGAGGACTTATTTGATGTATGTCTTCCCATGAAGACTGTATTCCCTGAGAATGGGATATATGTGTATCTAATTTTTAAATGTATTTATTTATTTTTTAGAGACAGGGTTTCACGATAATGGCCAGGCTGGTCTTGAACTTCTGACTTCAAGTGATCTGCCCGCCTCGGCCTTCCAAAGTGCTGGGATTACAGGCGTGAGCCACTGTGCTCGGTCGTGTATCTCATTTTTCTTGGTATCTTCTGAGCGTGCCTCTCTGATGTTGGCAGGCAATAAATAGTTGAATAAGCAGGCAACAATGTGAGAGTTTAGGGAGGAAAACAGTGCAGGCTGAAGTGGATAGAGAAGGCCTGAAGGAGAGATGGAACTTGGACCAGGTCTGAAAGATGGCTAATGTGCTTAGGAAGGAGCGATTTTGAAGACTGGAATGGAAGGAATGGGAGGAAACGACTTGCTAGACTTAGATGAAGAGTCCAAATGAGTGAGCTTTGAGTTCTGGGTAATGAGAAGGGAAAACATGGTTATAAAAGATTAACCAAAGGAAAGGGAAAGCAGGATTTAATAGAAAAAATATTAGTGTGCCTGAAGAAAATATATTATGGCTTTTTTTTTAGAAAAGAAAAAATGAAGAAATAGTCAATATTGTGACTAATTTCTTTAGGAAAGTTTATTGTATGAATCATATTGTTTGAAGGGTGAAATTATAAATGCATGTATACTCAGTGCTTTTTAAAGTTCCAGAATATCTGAAGGTATCAGATGTTTATTGTTTTTTTTAGCTGTCAATAATAAAGAGTAAATCAACTGCATATTTAATAATAATGTTTTCTAATTGCCAGGGATTGTTGTGAGTGATTTAATAACTGATTTTTATCCCCTCAATGATTCTATTGTTATTCTCATTTTACATTTGAGGAAACTGAGACACAGATTTGAATAACTTGCCTATGGTTACACATCTAGTAAGGAGAAGACCTGGGATTTGAATTTGGCCGGTATGGCTTCAGAACCTGTAAGTTTAACCTCTGAATTAGGCCTCTATCCATTTTGTGCCTAAATAATGAATGGGTAGTTGCAGAAACTGTAATCACTAATTTTAATTCAAAATATATTTAAATCATGTATGTGAATTTGAAAAGGCAAGAAGCACAGTTGAAGAGTAAATAAATATATTAAGACAGTATTGTATATAAAACAATGGTAGAGGTGTTTATGTGAAATAACTTGTGTTCATCCTTGTGTATTGCTTAGAGCAGCACTGTCTAATAGAAATATAATGCAAAGCACATATGTAATTTAAATTTTGTAGTAACCACATTAAAAAAGAAATAGGTGAAATAATTTGATAATATGTCTTATTTAACCACATGCATCAAAAATATTATAACATGTAATCAATACACAAATTATTAATGAGTTATATTCTTCATACTAAGTCTTCAAAATATGGTGTGTATTTTATGCTTAAAGTACATCTCAATTCAGACTGGCCACATTTCATGTGCTTCATAGCCACATGTTGGTGGCCATAGCTCATGGCTGTCATATTGGACAGCACAGGCTCAGCAGACTAAACGTCTTAGGAGTGACCTTATTTTTTATGTTTCCATGCATTTTTAGAGTTTCTTTGCCTTTTTTTGCATGTGCATCATACGCTGTCATTTAGTTTGGCTAAGAGATTAGATGGGCCTATTCCAATGCCTTATGAAGCCTGTTGTGTTAATAGCAGAGTTCAGGACTTCTGGGCTTCCTGCTGGTTTTGAAATTGTATAAATTTTGATTTTTCTATACAGTGAATCTGATCTGTTTGTTGTTGTTTTTTAAAAATGCATCATACTTTTAGAGTATAGGCAGATGAATCACTGAGTACTCTTTATTTTGTTTTAAGAGCGTCTGCTTTCTTTCTTGCAAAAGGAGCCCATTTGGGCTAATGAGCTGAATTCAATAGTTGCTTTCTTTTCTTCTACAAAACACCTTAAAATCTAATTCTACTTTCAGAGGAATTTCAGCAATATCCGTATCTCTCTTGATAGGTTCTCAGGGTCTACATAATTAACTTTTTATCACTAAGCTTGAGGGATTCTTATCTGTGGAACAATTATTTTCTCCAAAGCTGTTACATTTCTGTGGTGCCTATTTGCCAGAAGTTAGACTGAAGCACTCTTAGTGACTTAAAACTGAAATGAGAGAAATGGCATGCGGTAGTAATAGAAATGGATTATTGAAACAAAGTGGAAATCCATGAACATTGTATTTATGTCTTATGATTCTATTAGCCACTCAACATGAAATGTAGATTTATTCTAAATACATTTTAAATATGCATTATATATTAAATACATATATTTATAAATATTCATAAAGATAAAGAAGTATACATAAAGAAAACCTAGTAAGTATATTTCTTCACTTGAACTTTAGAAAGTTTTTGGGGATTGGCAGCATTTGAGGGGATCAACCAGGTTAAACAACTTAATGAGAAGCTAGGCAAATGTTGAAAGAATGTTATTTGTTAAATTAATAAGACTTTTCTTGCTAATAGTTTATTTTGTTGCAATGACTGGCATTGACATGAGAAGAAATTGTAGCAATGTCTTGGTCAGTGAGACAAGATGCAGGTTTTGCTGTGTCTATTAGCTACTATAATAACTAGATTGTTATCCCAAGAGAGTTAAAAATGCATGATTCTCATCGGAAGTGACCATGGGTAGCCAGAAACAGTTTTTGGGATATCCTAACCCTCCCTCACTGAATTTAACACAGAATTTTGGGGTTAATCTTGCTACCCACTGGATGTCACTGTTGCTGCACCAAAAATGTCAAGTATTTGAGCATTTTTTCAGTCCCCCAAAAGGCACATAAGAAAGCTTCAGTTAGGAATATCAGTGACAAAGCTGTGAGATGGAATAGAGAAGACCAATAGCAAGGTTTCTGGGTTGATAATTAAAATGTTAGTCTGTATCATTCTTGATTTTCACCATGACAGTCAATGAAATACTTTCATGTTGAGACTAGAGACTTGTGGAGTGACCCAGAGCTGTCTTTGATATCACGTTGGTGTTTTCATCATTTTGAAGCAGGGCAGATGTTTTTACATCTGTTCCTTCTTGTCCCAATGAGAGTTGAAAGGAGTCTTGCTTGATTGAGTCCTCTTAGATAAGGAATATGGAAATTATACTTTTTAACCTTGGTGTGACTGGACTGCTAAGTAACAAGTAGGATAAAATATCTTTCTTTTGATGGTTTGTGACAGTTTTCTGCTCCAGTGGTATAGAATTCATCTGTATTAGAGCTGTCAAATCTCAAGTATTAAGAATACAATTTTGTTATTTCTCATTTGTTTACCTCTGGTCAGTTGAAATGCTATTACTTATTGGTATATAATAGACATGCCAAAGCATTGGATTCACAAAAGAGTTATGATCCTTGAAGTTTATAGTTTTGAAAGAGTTCAAGAAGTTACATGGCATTTACATAGGAGAAGATTTGGATTTAAAATATTAGAATAAAAAATTAATATACTTAACTTTATGTCATAAGATGATCTTGCCTGTCTAGTGTTGACATTATTTAGCTTTCTAACATGTGCTATACTTAAGTGATTCAGGAAAAAAAATATTACATTTTCTGCTAAACTCCGTGAGAGCAAGTTCATTTTTTCTTATTCTTTCCAAAATCTCCAGTGCTCAGCATGGTGTTGATGGTACAGTAGGTATGCAATCATGTTGGTTGGATTGGATTAGACAGTATCCTGAGTGAGGGACTGTTAGGATGAACTGGTAAGATGTCTCTTGTAGCTTTAGGGAGTTTATGATCTAGATGGGCAGAAGGCATACTAGCAATAAATACTAGGAAAACTTTAATGGCATTACTGGTCGTAAGATCATTTTGATATCTACTACACTAGTTTATAGAACTTACAGGTATGTGGGGGTTACAGGATGTTATAATTTAAAGAGAAACAATATTTGAGAGGTAACCTTGGATAAAAGTGTCAAATTCATCTGTTTTAAAATACATAAAATATTTTCTTTGTTATGTAGGATTTAAAATTTTTAAAACTTGTTTTTCTCTCCTCTTTTGAAATACATAGGCTTTTAAGTTTATTATCTTTGCATGACTATTTGAAATTCCAAGTGAAAAAATGACTCACTTAAGATCTTGCTACTCAAAGGAAAGTCTGTAGGCAACAGCATGGGCATTACTTGAGGCTTGCTAGAAATGCAGAATTTCAGTCCCCATCTCAGACCTACTGAATCGGAATCTGCATTGTAACGACATCTGTAGGTGGTTCAAATGCTTATTAAAATTTGAGAAGCTCCGATTTGGGGTATTCGTTATGTTAGCAATAGGTTAAGGAAATGTGGAGACCTTTGTCTAGAAGGAAACAGAGGTTTATCATCTGAATGCTGTTTACTAGATTAATGAAGGGAAACAGTAGAAATAGTGTGAGTGAAATTTTTATGAAGCAGTTTGGAAAAGGCTCACTGGCACACTGAAGGAGCCATTCTGAATTGTCCAATAAATAAAAAGGTGGACAAGTCCAGACTGAGGCTTGCTCCCTCTCCAGCTGCTTAATTTCTATAGGGAGGCTGCTCCATTGATTCTCCAATATCAGATGAGCCTTAGTGATTTTTCTCTCTCCCTGCCCCAGAAACCTTGGGGCAAGAATGGCTAGACTTTTGCTTCATTTCCAGAAACTTCTTTGGGAAAAGAGATTGCTCACTTTATATAATAGTATTTTACAACTTAACCGACCTCCTCTCACAGATTACTTCCATAATGAGAAGACCAAGGACCTGTGGATTCTGCAGAACCTTTGCTTGACAAGATGCCTGTAAATGATGATGCACAGATGGGCTGGGATGAGCTTAATTCATTATTGCACACACACTACAGCTTTGTTTATTATTAATGACATGGCAGACATTTCCCTTAGCTTTGGAACTGAATAAAGCAATAACCCCACCATAAGGGAGACAGGAATTGGAAGATAATAAATATTTATCACCAAATCTCTCACTTTCCTAGCAACCACAAATGGAGGAGGAAATGAGCGTCTAATTTTTTTGAGAGCCAGTGCCAGGAAAACAAAAGCTTAAAAACATTTCATTAATCAAGCAGATTGATTGCTGTAGTTCTAGAAATCTCAATACAGTTTTTTAATGGAGGGAGATGCAATGATTGAGCACAGTTATGACACTCTTTGAGACCTGAATTCTTAGACAGATGCCACTTGCAAAAATGACTATCATCTATCAGGAGTATTGAATAATACAGTTTGGTGGGTCTTTTCACAGAGCAGTATTATTCTGCTTGTTTTCCTGGGCTAAATACACAGTACAGCAACAAAGCCATAAAACTGCACTATCTCACACAGGAAGTTGAGTTCATTTCTGGGAATTTACGAACATACTGGAATTGTATTTTAAAGATTACATGTAAATAGAGATGTGTTATGTACATAATATATGACTTTTTCTGGTATGGGACAGTGATGTTGAAGGAGTCCAACATATTCAAACTCTGTTGGAAGAAAGACTTAGCTTTTCCAGGGCCAGGAACGAATTTCCTCAATTTGTGCATTTCATTGCTATCATATAATGCTGAAGAGGAAAAGACAACTAATATGAGTTTGTAGTCCTATCACTGTAACTGATAATCAGTGTGACGTTAAGCAAGTTGTTCTGCTCCTCTGAGCCTCAGTTTCCTCATTTGATAAATGATGGGATTGAAAATGGGGATCCCTGAGGCCTCATCTTATATAAGAAGTGTGACTTTACAACTCTATTGCTAGCATTGGTTTTCTTATCTAAACCCCTATCTTTGGATATCCATATAACTTTGGCATCAAAACTGTGACAAATTTATTTGTAATTTTACTCTTTTCTGTCATCTTCTTTATTTAGCTGAGTTATATTTTATCTTTATGTTATTTGACATTCATGGTAAGCCATGAAATAACCATGATTTGGCATCTGTATCAATGGATACGTAATAGCTTTAATGAGAGTAAGCAGCATGACTGCTCCTGGCATCTTGCTGAGTTTTTGTGTCCATATTTGTTTGGTGGTGTTTGCACATGGTTCATCCTTTGGGGCTAGGTCCTCAATGAGGAAATCCTGAGGAAAGAGTTCTTTAGCATCCTTCACAAAGGAGGGAAGACAAAAGACAACAGGGGTAGAGATGAGACAGGAGACAGAAACAGAATCCGTCAGTTTTAACTATCTTTTGTTCAGCATTTGTGGTCTAATGTCGTTCTTAGCTATTATGTGGGAGTGTAGATTAAAGGAAATATTTCTTCTAGTGCACCAAAGGCAGAGGTATCTTGCATGCATTTTATGTATCAGATTAGTAATTCTCAGTACACTGGATTAAATGATCATTGGGCCAGATTTCATGGGGTGATTGAACTACTCTCAGCACAGTAGATAATGTATTTCCCATTTCCTTAACTTTGTTCCCGACCGTTATGATGCTATTTAATGCCTTGGAGATGAAATTTACTAAATGGTCCACCAGTAGACTAAACAAGTTAATACACCTCTCAAAATGTCTACCTTATACCCAGGGAGCAACTAATGCCCCATATTATCACAGCTAATATATTACAGAAATGTCAGCATGGCCATCACTATTAACATTTCACTCTTCCACCTTCTCTTCAACTTCATTATACTATTAAGGTACGACTTCCTCAACCAAAAAAGGAGCCTGATTTTAGAAATAAGGCATAGCTGTCCCTATGGATTGATGTGAATGGAGCTAGATTACTAATTTAAAAAATATGCATATTTAAATACCTAAACAATTCTTGAATTAACACTGTGAAAGAGTACTAATCATATTATCAGTGATGATCATTGGATCAAAATACACATCACTAATAGTGCATTTTCACTGGTAGTAGTTTTACATGAAATTATTTTTCAGCATCAATTCAAATACCTGTGCAATTCTGGGCCAGTGTTCTGTGCAGCTCTTGCATTTTCAAGATTCATTTTCTAATCAGTGAAATCATTTACCTCTCTTAGATGCTAGGCCAGGAGTAATGGAGCTGAGAAAGTTGTTAGCTATGACAAGGCTGCCTTTTCACTCATCTTTCTGGGAAAGTCAGGAAAAAGAACACCTTAGCATCATCTTTCTTCGCCCAAAGAGGAAACAGACACTAATCAACATTCAATTCCACCCCAAATTCAACAATTCAATTGTCCACAGCGTCATAGTGCTGTCTGTCACATGGGCTCCTAATCATGAAATCTTAAAAGAGTGGCTGGTACCTTTGGTGTTTCCCAGGTGTGATCTGATGTACTGGCCAGGACCATCAGAAGGAAGAAATGATAATGATGAGCAAAGTGGTGGCATCTCTTTTTAAAATTCCCATCACACAGTGTGACTTAGAGCCATGCAGAATGCCAGGCAGTGTGCTCTGCTTTTACAATGATAAAATCAATATGTTGGGAAAGATTTGCATTTTTATCAAGGAAAGGAACATGGCAGATTTAGGCTTCTAGCAAGTTGTCATAAACAACAGTATTAGCAGAAATGATTTAAGGAATTGAAAAATCATTGATCCTCTAAAGTGCCTTGGGGGAGCAATATTGGGAAACCAGATGAGATGAAAATTTATAGCTGTCTAGTATTTTTCGTGGTGCAATACGGAAGCTAATTTTTATGCACCTTTCTTTTAAGTCATTTGTGCATGGGTGAAATACATAGATTAGGAAGGGCAGGACCATGAAATTGACAGTGTCCGCCTAACTGTATCTGAAGTAAATTCAATCTTGTCTTGTCACGTCTTTCCTATCAAACCTGACTGTTCCCAAATGTCTGTCACCAATCTTTAGTGGTAACCAAAGAAACAGTAAATGGGACCCATATCTCTAGGGATTTGCTCACTAAAATTTCTACTTCTGTTAGGATTTCTCTCTTCATCTCCCTCTTTTTTTTAAGACGCAGTTTCGCTCTGTCACCCAGGCTGGAGTGCAAAGGCGTGATTTTGGCTCACTGTAACCTCCACCTCCTCTGTTCAAGTGATTCTCCTGCCTTAGCCTCCTGAGTAGCTGGGATTACAGGCAACCACCATCATGCCTGACTAATTTTTGTATTTTTGTAGAGATGGGGTTTCTCCATATTGGCCATGCTGGTCTTGAACTCCTGACCTTAGGTGATCCACTTGCCTCAGCCTCCCAAAGTGCTGGGATTACAGATGTGAGCCACTGTGTTCAGCATCTCTCTTCATTACTTCTTATGGTTAGATTAACAGTCTACTTTTGATTTTCACCTTTTGGAAAGACCATGAGAGGATTTAAACATTGTTTTATAATTGTTTTGATCTCACCAAAGTACTCTTTCCATAGGTTTATCATGATCTGATTCTTTGGAAAGTTTAAGCAACAGCTTATTATTGATCCTAAACCTTCTTTATGACTTCAGTCCTAAATTTTCCTACTATTATTTACTTTGCAGAGTCCTTAGGCAGTTACCTAGAATATTTCATTGTAATCACTGGGAGGGAGACACTGTAGTAGGCTTATTCCATCTTGGTCAGCACTGGAAGTCCTGATTTGTGTTTTGATAACTCAGATCTGTTGAGCAAGATAAGAGGGGATGCAGTGAGGTTTATGTGTAGGTCACCGTAGTAGTCTAGTTAGCAGATGAATAACTTGGATTAAGAAAATGGCATAGATGATGAGAAAAGTACAGGTTCAAGAGGCATGTTGGAGGCAAAATTAATTGGACTCTGATAAACTGGAAGCAGGGAATGAATGAGAAATATAAAAGGTGATTTCCATATTTCTGATTTGAAAAAGTGGATGAGTAGAGGTACCATTTGTTGAGATAGGAAGTGCTTGAAAAGGACTATTTTTAAGTGTGTGTTTGTGTGTGGAAGGAAGGGCATGGAAGGTTATGAGTTCAGTGTTGGACATGCAGAGTTTGGAGTACGTTTGTGACAACTAAGTAGGCAGATGAATGTATACACAGCTTTGGAACCTGTATGAGAGCTTTTGGCTGGATATATAAATTTATGAATTTTATACATAAAGGTAACAAAGTCATGGTTATGCTTTTACATAGGGAGTAATGATTTTATGTTGGGAAGAGAAGGGGGCCTAAAACCAAGTTTTGAAGAACTCAGGCATTTAATGGCTTGGTAAAGGAAGCACTATGAAAAGGATACTTAGAAGAACTGAACAGAAGTGTAGGAGGAAAACTAGGAAAAGGACAGTCAAGGAAAAATATTGTTAAAAAAAATTGATTGGATCACAGTGTCAAATTTCCCTAAGACATCAAAGAAGATGAAGACTAAAAAATGTCCTCTTTGTGTTTGGGTTTAGTAACATGGATGTCATTGGTGACTTTAGTATGAACCACACAGTGGAATGGAGATGTGGTAACTAGATTAGAATGAATGGAAGAATGACTAGGATGTGAGCAAATGGAGTACAAGTATAGATAACACTTGGGAGAAGTTTTTCTACGAAGCAGACGATGGAGATAGGTCATTATTTACTTGGAGGATATGGGATAGAAGGAGGTTTTTATTAAATGGGAAAAACGTAAGCATGTTTAAACTCATGAGAATGGTCTATGTGGGAGTGGATATATAAGGAATAATGAAAAAGTGAGTTCCCAGGGAGGCCTGGGGGAAAATAAGATCCAAAGCATCAAGGGATTAGCTTTACATGGGAGGCAGACCTCACCTCAACCCTAGGTAAAAGGTTGGGTTGGGGAAACCACTTGGGATGGACACAGATACACATAGGTTTCTATGTGTGGTAGCAGGAAGTTGAGGGAGCTCTTGTCTCGTGACTTCTATTTTGTCTATAAGGTATTATTAGCTGTGGTCACGTTCTGAGGGTTAGTTGGGGTGGGTAATGGGTGTTGGATTATAAGACCCTCTGAAGTTTGAGGAAATAACTTGCTGTTGAGAGGGAAGAATGAGCTATTAAAAGAAGTATATTAACCCATGGCACATTTCAACTTCATGCTTCAGCCATGTTGAACTTCTTTTAATTACTACCACCTACCATGTGCTCCTTCTTAGCTGAGCTTTTGCCTGTGTCATTACCTCTGCCTGGACCACTCTTTTTGCCTCATTCATCTTATGATTCCTTACTCATTCTTCAGGTCTCAATTTAGATACCACATCCTTTAAAAAGCCTGACTTCTATAGTGAACGAGAAGAGGTTAAGTGACCTAGGTATGTGCTTCTATGGCCACTGTTACCTTCTTTACCATAGTCCATGTTGTTGTGGTTACTTGTCTAAATTACCATGTCCCAATTAAGAGGTAAGCTCTGTGAGGTCAGGGACTACTTGGTTAGGAATGATAATAACATGGTTAGCCATAACCTGTAGCACAGAGCCTGCCACATAATAGGTGCTTAAGATACACAGTTGCTGAATGAATGCGGTGAACTCACTGTGACAAGGGAACTGGTCACATGACTAGAAGGAGGGTGGGACTCTTAATAGTGATATGTCTGGATGAAAGGTGTAATCTTTACGAGGTGCTATTCCATTAACTCAGACACTGGCCACTTTGCAGCTGAGGCATGAAGGAAAACATGAAAGAGAGGTAAGACTAGGATTTTTCTCTCCTGGTGCCTAGTGCTGGAGGGAGTGCTGACCTATGTATTCCCCAGCTGTTCTAATAACCTGATAGTGCTGAAAGGGGGGCACTGGTGGCAAAGAAAACCACCCTTCTGAATGAGGCACTCTAATTTGCATAGGACCAAATGTGGCCATGAGTCTTGGTGGCTGATTTCAACTCTGTTATTTAATGTTGCTCATTATTTCAGCAACCTGAGAATAACAGCTGGACTGTGTGGGATGAAAGCAACTTTTCAATGCAGGCAAACAGATCACGGCAGTTCTCTTGGAGAAATATTGCTTGTTAATTTGCAAAAATAAATCCCCTTTTTTTGTCCTCATTCTTAAAAAAATGCCAAGTTGCAAGATATGCACATGCATGTGTACATAAGATGAGGCAAGGACAAATTTAAACTAGAGGAAATGCTTTACAGCTAGGCTGCCTCCTTCTCCCCCAAAGGCCGATAAACTACAAATGCCATTTAGGCACTGGATTTACGGTTACTTTCGTGTATGCCCTGAAAATTCACTTATCTTCAGGGGTTACTAGTTCATGGGGAAAACAAGTTAGTACTGAGAAGTTCAATTACTCTCCTAAAATATCAGTAGCTTAGCAGTAAGAAAGCAAAACAACAGGTGCCTTTTTATATTAGATATATTCTCAAGACATCTGTAAAGGCTGGCTATAAACAGCAAGAAAGTAATAGTGGTAAATGTTACTCATTGGGAAGTTTTGGGGATGGAGGTCCTTTTTCCCAGTCTCCAGTTTGAATCTGCGACTGGTGTTCCATCATTTCACAGCATGGGTTTCTCTGCCAATGTATTGCTTTCCTTTTGTTGAATTATGGCTGTTATTTTTTCACAATGGTTGAGACATTTTCAAGGTCTTCATATAGGACTTCGGTTTTCTCTTGTTTCTGGAGTAACTTGTCTTCCTTTGGAAGACCCAACTTTGTGCTTTCGGGAGAGCACCTGCTAAGCTGGGGATTTTAGTGTTTCCTGATCTGCTTTAGCCCTCCTCAGCAGCACAGTAATGTAATCAGCTGAAGAATCTCCCAGGAGGGCTGCATTGTTAGAGTTTCTCTTTCAGTCTAAGCTATTTAATAAATGTACTTTAGGAGTATGGGGTTGATTATTGAACTACTTTCTTTGAAGATATCTGCCTTCTCCATGTGATAGCTCCTAAGAGAGTTTAGACTATGGTGAGAACTAATGTCTTGAGGTCACTTGTTTCACAGGAAGGCAAAGTATCTGATAAAAGAGCTTGGCTTTGGAGAAGGTCTGACTTTGAGAATACATGGGTATTCTCCATGGCTGAAAGAAATAGATTCATGATATAAGAAAGGACGCTGAGTGTTTCCATTAATTTATTTTATATTTGAAAATAGAAAGCGAAGAAAGCTGTGGCAAGTCATACATGTTATCTGTTATGCAGTGACACAAAACTCTTATATTTGAAAGAAATTCTTGACCCCAAAGGCAGTTCTACATAGCATGTCCTGATTTATAACGTATATATAAAGAAAAGGTGGTATGTCGTAGTGGATGAGAAGGGGATTTTGTAGTTAGAGGTCTCGGGTCTAGCTATTTGGCCTTGGGTTAGCCATTTGGTTCCCTTAAACCTGTGTTTCCTCATCTTTAAAATGGAGAAAATAGTGTGCAACTTATAGGGTTGTTTTAAGTATCAAATGAGATCAGGCAATTAAATGAAAGATCATACATGTTGCCTGACAATAAGTGCTTAATAATTGTTAATATAATTTAACAGAACTTTTTTCAGGTTCATAGTCACTTTATTTCATAGCTCAGGGAGCTACCAGGCATGTGCATGTGGTATATTTTATGTAGAGCACAGCTTGGTTTTCTTTCTCATTTCTTTGCTTCTAGTGACATTACTGCATAAGCTTCTCACAACTATTGTGAATCTTCATGAGGTTATCGGACTTTTCCTTTTTACACTAAATGTGTGGAGTTATCTTTTAGATTTTCATGGAGAAGAGTCACTGGTTTGGCCTGGAGTACACTGTTTACCAGGACAGATTTCTAGGGGGTGCCTCTGGACCACCCCCTAGAAAGAATAAACTGGTTATTTTCTACAGAAGTGACCTTGTCTAGGATGGAAAGTAAGTATATTTTTTTTCAATAAGCAAATGAAAATACAGATGGTATACATCATTTTTTCATTAAATTAAAAATAATGATGAGAGAACTATAAAGATTTTTAAGAACTTGCTTTTTATGAACAAAACATATTTGTTCTATTTTTTTCTTTCCAGCTTTTATTTTAGGTTCAAGGGATATATATGCAGGTGTGTTCCATGGGTAAATTGTGTGTTATGGGGGTTTGGTGTACAGATAATTGTCACCCAGGTAATCAGCATAATACCCAATAGGTTGCTCTTCAATCCTCACCCTCCTCCAACTCTCCATCCTCATGTAGGCCCTGGTGTCTGTTGTTCCCTTCTTGTGTTCATATGTATTCTATGTTTGGCTCCCACTTATGAGTGAGAACATGTGGTATTTGGTTTTCTGTTTCTGTGCTAATTCACTTAGGATAATGGCCTCCAGTTCCATTCATGTTGCTGCAGAAGACATGATCTCATTCTTTTTTATGGCTGCATAGTATTTCATGATGTATATGTACCATGTTTTCTTTATCCATTCAGTCCACCATTGATGGGTATGTAGGTTGATTCCATGTCTTTGCTATTGTGAATTGTGCTTCAGTGAACATACATGTGCATGTGTCTTTATAGTAGAACAATTTATATTCCTTTGGGTATATACACAGTAATGGGATTGCTGGGTCGAATGGTAGCTCTATTTTAGGTTTTTTGGGAAATCCCAAGACTGCTTTTCACAGTGGCTGAACTATTTACATTCCCACCAGCAGTATATAAGCATTTACTTTTCTCTACAATTTTGCCAGCATCTGTTATTTTTTGACTTTTTAATAATAGTCATTCTTACTGGAGTAAGATGGTATCTCCTTTTAGTTTTGATTTGCATTTCTCTAATGATTAGTGATGTTAAGCATTTTTGTTACTTGTTGGTTGCATGTATGTCTTCCTTTGAGAAGTGTCTGTTTATGTCCTTTGCCCATTTTTTTTTTTCTGTTTGATTTGGTTTGGCTCTGTGTCCCCACCCAAATCTCATCTTGTAGCTCCCGTTAATTCTCACATGTTGTGGGAGGGACCAGTGGGAGATGACAGAATCATGGCGGCAGGTATTTGCTGTTCTGGTCTCATGATAGTGAATGGGTCTTACGAGATCTGATGGTTTTAAAAATGGGAGTTTCCCTGCACAAGCTTTCTCTTTGCCTATTGCCATTCACGTAAGATGTGACTGGCTCCTCCTTGCCTTCTGCCATGATTGTGAGGCTTCCTCGGCATGTGGAACTGTAAGTCCAATAAACCTCTTTCTTTTGTAAATTGCCCAGTCTTGGGTATGTCTTTATCAGCAGCATAAAAATGGATGAATACACCATTTTTTCAACTTTTATTTTAGATTCAGGAATACGTGTGCATGTTTGTAACCTGGCTATATTGCATGATGTTCAGGTTTGGGGTATGGATCCCGTCACCAAGGTAGTGAGGATAGACCCCAGTAGGTAAGTTTTTTTTAACCCTGGCCCCACTTGCTCCCTTCCTAATATCTGTTGTTGCCATCTTTATGTCCATGAGTACCCAATGATTAGCTCCCACTTATAAGTGAAAACATGTGGTATTTGGTTTTTGGTTCCTACACTAATTCAGTTAGGATAGTGACTACAAATGACATTCATTTTCATGGCTGCATCCTTTGCCTGTTTTAAATTTCCTAATACATTTAAGTTCCTTATAGATGCTGGATATTAGATCTTTGTTGGATGTATAGTTTAAAAATATTTTCTCCCATCCTGTAAGTTATTTACTGTTTTCTCCCATTTTATATGTTGTTTACTCTGTTGATAGTTTCTTTTGTTGTGCCAAAGCTCTTTAGTCTGATTAGGTTCCACTTGTTAATTTTTGTTTTTGTTGCAGTTGCTTTGGAGTATTCATCATGAAGTCTTTGCCAGAGCCTATGTCCAGAATGGTATTTCCTAGGTTTTCTTCTGGGGTTTTTATGGTGTTAGTTTGTACAGGTAAGTCTTTAATCCATCTTTAGTTGATTTTTGTATATGCCGAAAGATAGGGACGCAGTTTCAGTCTTCTGTATATGGCTAGCCAGTTATCCCAGCACCATTTATTAAATGGGGAGTCCTTTCCCCATTGCTTGTTACTGTTGGCTTTGTTGAAGATCAGATGGTTGTAGGTATGTGGTTTTATTTCTAGGTCCTGCGGCCTGTTCCATTGGCATATGTATATGTTTTTATATCAGGACCATGCTATTTTATTTACTGTAGTAGCCTGGTAGTATAGTTTGAAGTTGAGTAGTGTGATGCCTCCAGCTTTGTTCTTTTTGGTTGGAATTGCTTTGACTAGTTGGGATCTTTATTGGTTCCAGATGATTTTAGAATAGTATTTTTCCAATTCTTTGAAAAATGTAATTGGTAGTTTGATAGGAACAGCAGTGAATCTGTATGTGGCTTTGGGCAGTATGGCCATTTTAAGAATATTGACTCTTTGTATCCATGAACATGGAATGGTTTTCCATTTGTCATCTCTGATTTCTTTTAGCAGTGCTTAAAAATTTTTTTTTTTTACTTTCATTTTGGATGTTTGAAAGTAAAGTTTCTTAACTGTTTACATCAAAAATAAATTCATGTTTTTATCTAAAATAATGCTTTATTAAAATTACAAAATTATCAAAAGTGTTGACAGTAATTCAGTTAGCATGTACCCTCCTATAAAGCAATGGCATAGTATAGAATGCTTGTCTATTTAGCCTTTCCTAAAATTAAAAACAAAATTGTTTTTAAAAATAAAATGTACTTTTTACAGGTAAAATACTTAATATAAATTTAGAAATCAAAGATAAGACAAATATATATGATATGTATATTTATGACATATATTTATACTCAGAAAATTGATCAGAGAAAACCATTTTCAACATATCATTGTTTTTCTACCCAACTAATATTTTTATGTATGTATGCATATACATACACCCATATGTTCTTTTTTTAATTGTACTTTAAGTTCCGGGGTACATGTGCAGATCTTGCAGGTTTGTTGCATAGGTATACACATGCCATGGTGGTTTGCTGTCTCCATCGCCCCATCACCTACATCAGGCATTTATCCCATTGTTATCCCTCCCCAACCTCCCTGCCCCCCCTTGTCCCTTCCCTAGCCCCCCAACCCCCAACATACCCCAGTGTGTGATGGTTCCCTCCCTGTGCCCATGTGTTCTCATTGTTCAACATCCACCTATGAGTGAGAACATGCAGTGTTTAGTTTTCTGTTCTTGTGTCAGTTTGCTGAGAATGATGGTTTCCAGATTCATCCATATTCCTACAAAGGACATGAACTCATCACTTTTTATGGCTGCATAGTATTCCGTGGTGTATATGTGCCACATTTTCTTTGTCCAGTCTTTCATTGATGGGCATTTGGGTTGGTTCCGGGTCTTTGCTATTGTAAACAGTGAGCACTGCTTTTTAATTCTCATTGTAGAGCTCTTTTACCTCGTGGTTAGCTGTATTCCTAGGTATTCTATTCTTTTTGTGGCTACTGTGAATAAGATTGTGTTCTTGATTTGGCTCTTGGTTTGGATGTTATTGGTATATAGAAATGCTAGTGATTTTTATGCACTGATTTTGTATCCTGAAACTTTGCTGAAGCTGTTTATCAGATCTTGGAGCCTTTGGGCAGAGACTATGGGGTTTTCTAGTTTAGAATCATATTGTCAATGAAGAGAGATAGTTTGACTTTGTCTCTTCCTATTTGGATGACTTTTATTTCTTTCTCTTGCCTGACTGCTCTGGCTGGGAATTCCAGTACTATGTTGAATAGGAGTAGTGAGAGCAGGCATCCTTGTCTTGTGCCAGCTCTCAAGGGAAATACTTCCATCTTTTTTCCCATTCAGTATGATATTGGCTGTGGGTTTGTCATAGATAGCTCTTAGCACTTTGAGGTGTGTTCCTCTGATGTCTAGTTTGTTGATTGTTTTTTAATATGGAGGGATATTGAATTTTATCAAAAACTTTTTCTGCAGCTATTGAGATGATCATGTGTTTTTTATTTTTAATTCTGTCTATGTAATGAATCGCATTTATTGACTTGCATATGTTGAACCAATCTTGTATCCAGGAATAAAGCCTGCTTGATCATAATAGATTAGCTTTTTGATGTGCTGCTGCATTCAGTTTGCTAGTATGTTGTTCAGAATTTTTGCATCTATGTTCATGAGGGATATTGGCCTGATGTTTTCTTTTTTGCTGTGTGTTTCTGCCAGGTTTTGGTATCAGAATGATGCTGGCCTCATAAAATGAGATAGTGAGGAATTCCTCCCCCTCAATTTTTTGATTTAGTTTCCATAGTATTAGTACTAGCTCTTCTTTGTATGTCTAGAAGATTTTGTCTGTGAATCCATCCAGTTCAGGATTTTTTCTTGTTGGTGGGTATTTATTTATTTATTTATTTATTTTTATTACTGATTCAATTTCAGAACTCATTTTTGGTCTGTTCAGGGTTTCAATTTCTTTCCAGTTCAATCTTGGGAGATTGTATATTTCTAGGAATTAATTCATTTCTTCCAGGTTTTCTAGTTTGTGTGTATAGAGGTGTTTGTAATAGTCTTGGAGGGGTTTTTTTTCTTGCATTTCTTTGGTGTCAGTGGTAATGTCCCCTTTGTCATTTCTCATTGTGTTTATTTGGATCTTCTTTTTCCTTTTTTTTTTCTTTATTGGTCTAGCAAGCAGCCTATCAATCTTATTTATTCTTTCAAAAAATGAACTTTTGGTTTTGTTGATCTTTTGTATCATTTTTCTCATCTCCATTTCATTCAGTTCTGCTCTGATTTGGTTATTTCTTTACTTTTGCTAGCTTTGGGGTTGGTTTGCTCTTGTTTTTCTAGTTACTCTAGGTGTGATGTTAGGTAAAATTTAACAGAATTTTTTTGCTATGTTTTCCAGCCATCTTCCATGGAAAATACATGCAGTTATATAAAAAGGTCTTTGTTCTGCTGCATATTTTGCTAGTTTGGGTAAGCAAGGCTGGGATTAGAGATGGGGAGAATGGAATTCCTCTGCCCATCCCATTTCTCTTACTGTCTTCCTACTTTGTTTTATTGATTTTCATAGCACTTCTCACTGCCTATTGAGGTTGAATGGTGCCTTCTCTAAAAGACATGTTGAAATATGTGTCAGTTTGCTCAGGTTGCCATAACAAGTATCACAGACTGGGCAGCTTAAACAACAGAAATTAATTTTTTCATAGTTCTGGAGACTAGGAAGGTCAAAATCAAGATTTTGGGAAGGTTGGTTGCTTCTGAACTTGTCTCCATGGCTTATAGATGGCCATCTTCTTCCTGTGTCTATCTGTGCCCTATTCTCTTCTTATAATGAATATCAGTCATATTTCATTAGGGCCCACCCCCAATAGCCTCTTTTAACCTTAATTGCCTCCTTAAAGACTGTCTTCAAATATGGTGATATTCTGAGGTACTGAAGGTCAGAATTTCAACATATGAATTTGCCCCATAATAAAGTCCTAACCTCTGGTACCTGTGAATGTGATCTTACTTAGAAATAGGGTCTTTGCAGATGTAATCAAATTAAGGTGAAGTTATACTGGATTAGGGTGGGCCCTAAATCCAATGACTGATGTCATTAAGAAGAGAGAGTGATACAGAGGAGACATACATGGACGAAGGCCATGTGAAGATAGAGACAGAGATTGTAGTTATGCTGTCATAAGCCAAAGAATGCCAAAAAAAAAAGTTGTAAGGCACCACCAGATGCTAGAAGCAGCAAGGAAAGATTTTTCTTAGAGCCATCAGAGGGAACATGGCCCTGCTGACATCTTGATTTTGGACTTTCAGTTTCCAGAACTGTGCAAGGAAAAATTTCTGTTGTTTTAAGCCATAGTTTGTGGTAATTTGTTACAGCAGCCCTAGGTAACTAACACTCTACTTGACATTATATATTTGATAAATATCTTCTGTGTCCTCCACTAGAACATAAACTGTATGAGGACAGGCATTTGCCTATATTGGTCACTGTTGTAATGTCAGCGTAGTGGATATTTACTGAATGAATGAATGAATGAATGAGAGCAATCTTGAAGGAAGCAGGGAGGAGCAGAGGTGGCAGAAGAAAAAAGGGGAGTATATAAACATGAGTATAAAATATACTAACCTACCAAGTGGGCTTCTGGTGGGAGGAGGTGAAGGGGTTGAGTCCCCTGTCCAGTTTGATGTGGCAAGAATTAGATATAAAATATGGAAATATGGGCTGGAGGAACCCTGGAAACATAAACCCTAGTAAGCAGAAATTGAGTGGATTGCATTGGACTTTCATGGCTGCTGGAAGCAGCAGAGTCCAAGCAGCCAGTTATACCCTGATCTCTAAGGAGCAACAGGCCCAGCTGACATTGGTTTAAATTTAAGGTATTTAATCTCCTAGATTTATCCTGCATGTCTCCTACGTTTTCCCATGATATTTATCTCTTCACACATTTCCTATGAGTGTGGGGAAGTTTTGTCAAACTCCTAATTCTCTAGTGGAGTTTTCTGCTGCAGCACACCTGGCTCCAGTGTATTTTTTTTTTTTTTAATCTGAAATCAGCCTTTCCTGACCTTACGTGTTTTTGTTTTTGGAGATGAAATGTCATTTCACATTTTATTATAAATCCAAATGATGGGTTTTTATGTTGTTCTTTATTTTTTAAAAGAAGTTTCTGAAAACTTTTTTTGTTCTGAATCCTCAGAAGGTCTCCATATTTTCAACTGTTGAATCACTCTTTCTCTCTCCCCCATCCATCTCTTTCTTCCTCTCCCTCTTCCGCTTCCTCTTCCTATCCCTCTCCTTTTCCTCACCTGCCTTTATTTCCACTCAGTAAGTTTCCTGTATTTGTTCTTCCTGATGTCTATGCTTAACCATTCCTGGGATTGACATGCCAGAGACTTCATGAGAAAAGTTATATTTTCTATTGTTTTACTTTGATAAATAAGGGTTTCATTTGATTGGAAGAAATAGAAAGGGTCTTTTATAAAGGAGACAGACGTGGGACAGGAGAGTGAGCTGCTGGGCCAAGTATTTTCTCTTCCATGTTTGTTGTAGCAAATGGTGAGTCTTGTCCCACTTCTTCTAAGGTCTTGGTTGTCCTTATAAACAGCCTGCTAGGTCAATGCCTTTGCCTTCCTTAGCCCCTTTGTCTCAGCAAGCTGAGTCTGGCAGTGATGTCCACTGGTCTCACTCTTCCCCATGTGTAAGTACTTGCACACTTCCAGAAATGTTTGAGTTTTCTCTTTCCCATGTGGCCTGTAGCTTACCTGTTCATATCTGGAGCTGCTCTGACCTTGAGAGCTTCTGTGGAATCCCATCCATTATTCCCCGTGTGTTGGTAGGTCCTTTCCTTAACCCAGTCCCATGTATACAACACGCTGCCCTTCCATGTTTTACAGAGTTGATGTAGATTTTCCCATTATTTCTATATCTTTGGTTATTAAATAGTGGAAATTTGGGAGAGAAAGAAGTGAATGACATGGGATCAAGGTGTTGTCTTGAAACAGAACTAAGAGAATGATAAGACAACTGACAGTTTTACAGAGGAGGTAGGTCTTAGAGGGTGGAAGAAGGCACATGTGAGCTGGAGTTAGAAAGTTCTAGGTTTTTATTCCAGCATGCCCTCACTCTGGCTATGTTCTTGGATATTTGACATATCAGTATCAAAGTCTCTTTCTTATATCTTTGAGATCTTTAGGAATGGAAATCATTTGTATGTATAGAAAGGAAGAGGGAAGGCATTAGATACTGAAAATAAGAACAAAGGCACAGACATTGGAATGAGGGTAATCTGTAGGGCTGTGAAGCTGAGGTATCACACATAGTGTGTTTGCCTATCCTACAGTCATTCCTTCTTCTTGGTCGGAAAGCCCAGTTTTTTCATGTGTCTATCCTCTTTCACACAGCTGTGATGGTCCCTCTCCACCATGGCTGAAGTGTAGGTCAGATTTAGGCTTACACCTGTGATATGGTAGCCAGGGAGTCGGGAGGGACAATGAGGGGGCTTCTGGGAAAGGTCTTCTCACTGTTGGAAAGAAAACAAGAGGCAGAAGTACCTTCCTCTGTTGTTCTGGACATTGTTGCATGTGATGCCTTGAGCAGAGGGAGAGTGATCCTGAGAACAAGCTCCCTGCTGAGAATGGACTGATCGTCCTGGATGTTAGAGAGAAGAGGAAGAAAGCAGGGTGCCTGATTATGTACAGGCACTGAATTAATCAATACTATAATTTGTCTCTTTAGACTTCTTTGATTAATAAAGCCAGTAGAATTGTATGGCTTTTCTTTTCTATATTTTGCAACATGAAGCATACAAAATGGTGTAACAGAGGCCAGTGTATATTTGGCTGTACTGGGAAGTAAATGTGGTTAAGTCAGAAGGAGGAATGTCATTAGGAGACTTGAAAACCAGATGGAAGACTTGAGATTTGGTGTGGTAGCTCACAGGGAGCTGCAGAAGAGTCTTGAACAAACTGATTTTGATGAATATAACATTTTAGATAAGATTCATTTAAGAATGATATGGTGGCCAAAATAAAGGGTAGAAAAGTCTGGATTTAAGAAGAGCAACTGAAAAGTTTGGTTGGTCTGGGGACTAGACCAGTTTTGTATTAGAGGATGATATGATTTGGCTCTGTGTCCCCACACAAATCTCATCTTGAATTATAATCCTCATGTGTCGAGGGAGGGAGGTGATTGGATCATGGGGGCGGTTTCCCCCTTGTTGTTCTCATGATAGTGAGTGAATTCTCACAAGATCTGAGGGTTTCATAAACATCTGGCATTTCTCCTGCTTACACTTCTCTCTCCTATCACCACGTGAAGAAGGTCCTTTCTCCCCCTTTGCTTTCCACCATGATTGTAAGTTTTCTGTGGCCTCCCCAGCCATGTGGAACTGTGAGTCAGTTAAACCTCTTTCCTTTATAAATTACCCAGTCTCGGGTATTTCTTTATAGCAGTGTGAGAACAGACAGACTAATACAGAGGATATCACTGTCTACTTTTCATTTAGTTTTTCCTTCTTTTCTCTGTCCTCATATAAGGCCTGGTAGAGAACTTCCTATTAGTGAGATAGGTTATTATATCATTTGGGCAAAGTCCTTAGTGTAAAAGATGTTATCAAGGAGCAGGCTGATATTTTATCAAGAAGAAGGCAGACAAATGCTCAGGATGTGAGAGATGGAGGATCAAAAAGATGTCTTTCTTAGATGTAAATGGCACCATCCCTGTCTGACCTATCTTGCAAGTTTTGTTCGCTGGACTCATTGAGATGGTAAAACCAAAGGGGAAGGAGAAATTATTACTCCCTAATAGCAGTTGGGGGCATCCAGTGGCTTCGTAACTCCGTCTTAGTTTGAGAAGCCTCTCAGTAGGAAAATGTATTCTGCCATAGACTTTGGATATCCCTATGTATACTTACCTGTGTGGTATTCCTTTATAAAGAAAACATATTTCTATTTAATTCTTAGTTTAATGTGAAAACCTGTAAAACAGGGACATATAGTCAGGTCTCAGTTAAGCTAATCTGATATTTGAACTTTTGGATTTAAGAAAACACAATGTTTCCATTATTAAAAAAATGTTCTCCAACAGTTCACTTTAGTAACTTTTCTGGTCTTCATTAAAATATAATTAAAAAATAATACATTATTATATTTTCGGGTTGACTTTACTAGCAACATTTCTATTTTGAAAAGTAAACTCCAACTGCAAAGTAAGTTATTTTCATGCCTGGTAAGGACACATTCTTCTAAATAATGATTACAAAGGAGAAATTAGAGATTCACATGGCTTTTACCCAGCAGGAAATGTATCTTGAGACTCAATAAATTCAAGCTAATGTGATTTTTTTAAAAAGCACATTTTCTTCTCTATACATAATTGTATTTGGCAGAAAATCCCAGAAAAGCTGACAAACAGTGGATTAAAAACTAATGAGATTATTTGTCTAATGCTTCAGAAAGTCTGGGAGGAGGCAGCTCAAAGATACCATCAAGGAATACAATTTTTCCTCTTTTCTTGCTATACCATCATAACCCATGGCTGTTTCACTTTGAGTATCACATAATATCCAGACAAGAAGAAGGAAGGGGAGAGGAACACCAGTTGACTTTTACTTGTATTTCACTGGACAGAGCAGAGTCACCTGGCCACTGCTAGATATGAGGCAGTCTGTGAAAGCAAGTTTTCTGCTGTGCTGCCTTTATAGTAAAAGGAAATAAGAAACAAAAGGTTGGAATGAGTATTGAGCGGGACAATCAAAAGTATATGCTTCAATAACACAGAAATTAATTAGTTGCTTTGAGAGAAGAAGGAATGCCATATAAGGACAACTCAGATTTCAGATGGCAAATTGTTTGGCTAGGTTTAGACACAGTGAACTTAAATCACACTTATATGGTATACATCATTCTCGGGTTGTTGAATAAAACAGAGTCATTCTAAATAATTTAGGAACAAAGGAATTTAATATAGGAATAAGAGCTTAGATGTTGAGAAATTGAGAGCAAAGGTCAGGAAAACTGCAGTTTCCAGTAGGTCAAAAAAGCAGACCTTGGAGACCTGAACCTGAAGCACCAAAGTGAGTTATTTTCAAAAACTTTTTTGGTAACTGACATGATTCTCAAAGTCTTTGAGAACTTTTGGCCTGTATGTCCAGCAAAATGACAGGCACATAGTTGAGGCTCAAAAACAGCTTGTTACTTCCTTGTTCAATAGATATTGAATTGAATTCATAAGAATACCTTGGCTGTTGAAGCCTACACACCAGTGCTGAAATCTACTTATCAGTGTCCAGACACACCCAGTATTTGGATGAGGGCTCCGTCTAGGAAACACACCACTCCAGGTATTTCAGATAGAAGGAAATGAATACAGGGAATTGATTACACACATGGTAGATGAGCTGAAAAGCCAAACAGGATTGTGAGGCAACACAGAAATTAGAAACCTTAGGAAGCCTCTACCACTCTGTAGCTGAAGGGCATGAGAACCTGTAGTATTATCAGGGAGCATAAGCTGAGGTCATTTGGCAGGAACTAGGAGGGAAGGAGTTTTCTAGTGGAGCTGGAGCCATGAAGACATAGTTGCTACCCTTTAGCCAAGAGAGAATGGATAAGAAGTGCCCTGGCTTCTTCCTCTCTCCTTGTCTGTGCTTCCACTTTGCAAAACTCAGGTAGAAGTCAGCCTGTAGGGGTCAGCCTCTGCGATACAGAGCAGAGTAGAACAACTACAAGAAAAAAATCTGCGGGTGAATAGGAAATGGTAAGTACAGGCTGTGTGTGTGTGTGTGTGTAAGTGATGCAAGCGATGCTTGAGGATGGAGAAGGATCTCAATGGGGTCTATACGAACTGGCTTCTTTCCTGGTGCTTCAGCATCCCCTTATGTTCTGCATAATCCTGGAGACCTAAGCTGTGACCTACTAGTGTCATATATGGGCAGTTTGATGGCTCAGCTGTCTGGCCCTGCTAAGTCTATGCTATTTTCATTTTCCCCTTGTGGCTGGTTCTAACAGGCAAACTCTTATGTGATTAATGCATGGCAAAATTGTGCTGAGTTTTTCGATCCAGTTTGAGTTCCTTATGAGTTAGATGAAAGGTGGAATAATTTGCAGAGATAAAGGAAGAGATTTAAGATTTAGAGATCATAACTATGTCAGTTCCCTTTGAAAATTTCCAAGTTTGATTTAAAAGTTTTAATATTGGTTAGAGAGTAGGTCCATAGTTTAAGCGTTATTTGATTTATTGAATTTCTGTTAAACATTACAGTACTTACCTAAGTTTACTTAGGAATTTAGAGCCTAGAACACGGAAACTGGGAAAGTTGATATCTGTGGCCCTGCAAAAAGCTTTATACTATTTTTCATCATGTATTTTAACATCTATAACTGGCAAACTGATTTTATTGATTGTCTTCATGCTGAATTATCTAGAAGGTGGCAATGCATGATTTACCTAGTGAACATTCTTTTTATTGTCCCCATTTATTTATTTTATTGCATTTTAGGTTTTGGGGTACATGTGAAGAACATGCAAGATTGTTGCATAGGTACAATCGTGGCAGTGTGATTTGCTGTATTCCTCCCTATCACCTACATCTGGCATCTCTCCCCTTGCTATCTCTCCCCAACTCCCCACCCCCCATCGTCCCTCCCCTATTTGCCCCCAACTGACCCCAGTGTGTAGTGCTCCCCTCCCTGTGTCCATGTGTTCTCATTGTTCAACACCCGCCTATGAGTGAGAACATGTGGTGTTTGATCTTCTGCTCTTCTGTCAGTTTGCTGAGAATGATGGTTTCCAGGTTCATCCATGTCCCGACAAAGGACACAAACTCATCATTTTTGATGGCTGCATAATATTCCATGGTGTATATGTGCCACATTTTCCCTGTCCAGTCTATCATCGATGGGCATTTGGGTTGGTTCCAGGTCTTTACTATTGTAAACAGTGCTGCAATGAACATTCGTGTGCACGTGTCCTTATAGTAGAACGATTTATACTCCTTTGGATATATATCCAGTAATGGGATTGCTGGGTCAAATGGAATTTCTATTTCTAGGTCCTTGAGGAATCGCCACACTGTCTTCCACAATGGTTGAACTAATTTATACTCCCACCAACAGTGCAAAAGTGTTCCTATTTCTCCACATCCTCTCCAGCATCTGTTGTCTCTAGTTTTTTAATGATCGCCATTCTAACTGGTGTGAGATGGTATCTCAATGTAGTTTTGATTTGCATTTCTCTGATGACCAGTGATGATGAGCATTTATTCATATGTTTGTTGGCCTCATGTATGTCTTCTTTTGTAAAGTGTCTGTTCATATCCTTTGCCCACTTTTGAATGGGCTTGCTAGTTTTTTTCTTGTAAATCTGTTTTAGCTCTTTGTAAATTCTGGATATCAGCCCTTTGTCAGATGGGTAAACTGCAAAAATTTTTTCCCATTCTGTTGGTTGCCGATTCACTCTAATGACTGTTACTTTTGCTATGCAGAAGCTGTGGAGTTTGATTAGGTCCCATTTGTCTATTTTGGCTTTTGTTGTCAATGCTTTTGGTGTTTTGGTCATGAAGTCCTTGCCTACACCTATGTCCTGAATGGTTTTGCCTAGATTTTCTTCTAGGGTTTTTATGGTGGTAGGTCTTACATTTAAGTCTTTAATCCATCTGGAGTTAATTTTAGTGTAAGGTGTCAGGAAGGGGTCCAGTTTCTTCTTTCTGCACATGGCTAGCCAGTTTTCCTAACACCATTTATTAAGCAGGGAATCCTTTCCCCATTGCTTGTTTTTGTCTGGTTTGTCAAAGGTCAGATTGTTGTAGATATGTTGTGTTGCCCCCGAGACCTCTGTTCTGTTCCATTTGTCTATATCTCTGTTTTGGTACCAGTACCATGCTGTTTTGATTACTGTAACCTTGTAGTATAGTTTGAAGTCCGGTAGTGTGATGCCTCCCGTTTCGTTCTTTTTGCTTAGAATTGACTTGGCTATGTGGGCTCTCTTTTGGTTCCATATGAAGTTTAAGGTGTTTTTTTCCAGTTCTGTGAAGAAGGTCATTGGTAGCTTGATGGGGATAGCGTTGAATCTGTAAGTTACTTTGGGCAGTATGGCCATTTTCATGATATTGATTCTTCCTAACCATGAACATGGAATGTTTCTCCATCTGTTTGTGTCCTCTCTTATTTCGTTGAGCAGTGGCTTGTAGTTCTCCTTGAAGAGGTCCTTTACGTTCCTTGTTAGTTGTATTCCTAGGTATTTTATTCTCTTTGTGGCAACTGTGAATGGCAGTTCATTCTTGTTTTGGCTCTCTTTAAGTCTGTTATGGGTGTATAGGAATGCATTTGATTTTTGCACATTGATTTTGTATCCTGAGACTTTGCTGAACTTGCTTATCAGTTTCAAACCTTATTGAGGGTTTTTAGCATAAAGGGCTGTTGAATTTTGTCAAAGGCCTTCTCTGCATCTATTGAGATAATCATGTGGTTTTTCTCTTTGGTTTCACTTATGTGGTGTATTACGTTTATAGACTTGCGTATGTTGAACCAGCCTTGCATCCCTGGGATGAAGCCTACTTGATCATGGTGGATAAGCTTTTTGATGTGCTGTTGCAATCGGCTTGCCAGTATTTTATTGAAGATTTTTGCATCTATGTTCATCATGGATATTGGCCTGAAGTTTTCTTTTCTTGTTTAGTCTCTCCCGGGTTATGGAATCAGGATGATTTTGGTCTCATAAAATGATTTGGGAAGAATTCCCTCTTTTTGTATTGTTTGGAATAGTTTGAGAAGGAATGGAACCAGCTCCTCTTTGTATGTCTGGTAGAATTCGGCTGTGAACCCATCTGGACCTGGGCTTTTTTTGGGTGGTAAGCTCTTAATTGCTGCCTCAACTTCAGACCTTGTTGTGGGTCTGTTCAGGGTTTCGGCTTCTTCCTGGTTTAGGCTCGGAGGAGGCAAGTGTCCAGGAATTTATCCATTTCTTCCAGGTTTACTAGTTTATGTGCATAGAGTTGTTTGTAATAATCTCTGATGATGGTTTGAATTTCTGTGGAATCTGTGGTGATATCCCCTTTATCTTTTTTATTGCATCAATTTGGTTATTCTCTCTCTTCTTTTTTATTAATCTGGCTAGTGGTCTGTCTATTTTGTTGATCTTTTCAAAAAACCAGCTCCTGGATTTATTGATTTTTTGAAGGGTTTTTTTGTGTCTCTATCTCCTTCAGTTCTGCTTTTATTTATTTCTTGTCTTCTTCTAGGCTTTGAGTTTATTTTGATCTTGCTCCCCTAGGTCTTTCAGTTTTGATGATAGGGTGTCAATTTTTGATCTCTCTTTGCTTCTCATGTGAGCACTTATTGCTATATATTTTCCTCTAGAGACTGCTTTAAATGTGTCCCAGAGATTCTGGTATGTTGTGTCTTCATTCTCGCTGGTTTCGAAGAACATCTTTATTTCTGTCTTCATTTCATTGTTTATCCAGTCAACATTCAAGAGCAAGTTGTTCAGTTTCCATGAAGCTGTGCGGTTCTGGGTTAGTTTTTGAATTCTGAGTTCTAACTTGATTGCACACTGTGGCTTTGGAATTCTGATTGCTGTGTGACAAATTATTATAAAATTTAGTGGCTTAAGAAAAGATTATTATCCCATACAGTTTCTGAAGGCCAGGAATCTGGGAGTGGCTTAGGTGGATGGTTCTCGTTCAGGGTCTCTCAAGAAGTTGTAATTGAGCTGTTGTCTGGGGCTCTAGTCATCTGAAGCTGGAAAATCTGCTTCTAAGCTCACTCACAAGGCTGTTGGCTGGAGACCTCAATCAGTTCCTTGCCATATCAGCCTTCATACAGCGCTGGTCGAGCATCTTCAAATTATTGCTCCTCGATTCTATCAGAGCTAATGTGGGTAGGGGAAGAGAGAGAGTGGGAGAGAGAAAGAAAGAGAAAGAGAAAGGAGGAGGAGAGGAGGAAGAGGAGAAGGAGGAGAAAAAGATGAGGATGTGGAGGGGAAAGGGGTAGGAGGAGGGGAAATGGGCAGGCGGAAGAGGAGGAGGAGGAGGAGGAGGAGGAAGAAGAGGTGGTAGTAAAAGCAATAGTTTTTAATAGCCTAATCTTGAAAGTCATATACCATCATCTCTGCCATGTTCTATGGGTCACACAGAAATCAACCCTGATACATTGTGGGAGGAGACTATACAAGGGTGTAAATAACAGGAGGTAGGAACTATTGGGGGCCATCCTGAGGACTGACTCTCACAGTTTCTCTTCCTTTCCTGTTTCCTGCTTCCCCTTCTCCTTTACTCATTTCCCATGGCAGGACTTCCTTAATAAATTACTTATATGAGAATTCTTGTCTTAGGATCGACTTCTGCAGAGCCTGACCTAAATAATTGCTATTTCTTTATCTAAAATAGGGGTCAGAAAAGTATAGTCAGTGGATCAAATCCAGCTTGCAAATTAAGAAGGTTTTTAATATTTTTTTAATGGTGGAAAAAAATCCAAAGAAGAAAATTTTTTCGTAATGTGTGAAAATTATATGAAATTCAAATTTCAGTGTCTATTTTATTGGAACATAGTTTTTAATGTATTGTTTCACACTACAATCGCTGAGTTGAGTAGTTGCGATAGAGATTGCAGGGGCTACTAAAATATTTACTTTCTGGCCATTTGTAGAAAAAACAGTTTGCTGACCCCTGGTCTAAAATAAACCAGCATTGTGTGGTTTATGCTCTGATGATTTTCCAGGCTTTGGTACTACTGGCTTCCTTGGCCTTCAGTCCAAAATCTTGTCAGTTCACTCATGTCACTCTTAACGCTTTCCAGTGTTTTTTTTGGTCAATCCAGGTAGAAATAAAAATAAATTAGTTTGAATTTGCCAGCTCCACTCCTCGGCATGGAAAGAGAGGGGCTGTAACTTTCGGCAGTGGGAATCTGGTAGAAGAATCAAAGTTCCTGCTTGGTCCTCTGAGTTGTGCCAGTTGTCAAAACCCTAAACAACTACTGTGGCTTGATTCTCAGAATGGGGCATGTTTTTATTGTTGTAAGTAGGCATTTCTTTATTTTATAATTTATTTTTTAAAAACTTTTAAGTTCAAGGATACTTATGCAGATTTGTTACATAGGTAAACTTGTGTCATTGGGGTTTGTCATGCAGATTATTTCATCATCCAGGTATTAAGCCTAGTACCCATTAGATCTTTTTCCTTATCCTCTTTCTCCTTCAACCCTCCACCCTCTGGTTGGCTGTGGTGTCTGACGTTCCCCTCTGTGTTCCATGTGTTCTCATCATTTAGCTCCCACTTATGTAAGTAGGAATTTCAAATAATTTGGAGAGCAGCCCTTCAAATATCTGCTCTCCAAATTATTTGAAATTCCAGCCACCAGACAGCCACCCAAACAATTTCGTGTCCTGATAGTTACTTACAGAAACAGATAGAATTTGATTATACTTGATCTCTGTGATGAGATGAAATACAATAAAGATTTTCTTCGTATAACAGGATTATATAAAGGGGATGTTAGTTACCCCCCAACATACTTTGTAATTTAAATAAAACACGTGTTACCATTCTTTCTCTTATTATCTTCACACAGGCCTCTGAGGCAGGTGAGGTAGTTTCAATTCCTGATTTACAGATGAGGAAATGGATAAAATGATGGATTAAAAGTTAGCTAATTATATAGTGGTGAAGCTGGAGCAAGAATTCAGGCCTCTTGACTTCTAATCCAATGTTCTTTCCCCTAAACTACTTGACTATTTACTGTGTGCAGGGTATTGTATGAAGCACAGTGGGAACTTAGAGTGAAATAATACTTAACAATAGTACTTATATTTAAATGCCACTTTAAACTCCCTCCTCCCACAAACATTTATTTTCTCTGTTGAAATTAGTATATATTAGATTACTCTTGCTCATGCTGTCTTGTTTAGTAGCTGTCAAAGGAATTTCTATACACATGAGTTTTACATTATAATCGATGTAACACAATTGGTATCTAGAGGAAAAGCCTTTTATCTATTAACTCCTCCTTTATTGGTTCCTTATTCCCTAAGAAATAGAGCTAAAGCAAGAAACCTTTTGCAATTTTAGTCTTTCACTAATAACTCCATATGCAGAGGATGTTTTAGACATTTTTTTGAGTTAAAATGGGGATACAACTTCTTGATTTGACAGGTCATATGGTTTTTTGAAGGAATGAGAAACAGCAGTTTTAGTGACACTAGAGAAAGTGTGTTTCACATGAGATCTTCAGGGTAAAAGCTGGCCTCATTTATCTAACTGGCAAATATGGAAGACATTTTAAACCCTCTATAATTAATCTTACCATTTAGGAAACATGAGAAGTCTTCTTTTCTGATTATAAGGTTATTAAATGCTCATTAAAAATATGGAAACTGTAGAAAGTTGATAAAGATTTATCGATGACCAACCCAAGGGTGTTTACTATACATTAACATTTTTGTGTATTTCCTTCTAGGTAAATTTTCCTTTGATACTATAATATACACACTCTGTAATTGTCTGAAAAGACTAGGTTATGCTGCTGTAATATACAACTCTGAGTCATAGTGAGTTTGAACAACAAAGGTTTGTTCTTCGTTCATGCTTGAAGTCTGTCACAGATGCATTGAGCACCTTGCTTCGTAGTGCTATTTTCTCACTCCCTCGGCTGATAGGAAGCCATTACCTGGAAGCTGCTGTGGCAGAAGGGAAAAAGGCCCTGAAAGCTCTTACCCCATAAATAACATGTTCTGATTTGAGGTGACAAATACCACTTTCACTCAATGACTTAGTATCCGGAACTACTCATGTGGGCCAGGAAGTGCCATTGTACCATGTGGTCAGAAAATGAGAGAAATATAGAAACATTTGGCAAATGGCACTGATGATCACTGCACATAGACCTATCAAGCTGACCTCTATTTTTACTTTCTATCAAAATGTAAAAAGCCTTCTCCTTCCACTGAAATACCTCACAAATGGCATTGTATCGAGGGGGGGATGTACCTCAATACACATAAATACCTCCCATTGTTTGACATTTAGATTGTTGCAGATAGCTCAGAATTATGAAGATTTTATTTGAAAATGTTTTCCAGTTGATTATAAAGATTTTCCATTTTTTTTCCTATTCTCCTTCAGTGCAGGGAAAGACAAAGATGAACTTTTTACATTTTATAAACCAAACAAAAAGGCAATTCATTTCATTATTCATTTCATTTAGTTGTGCGAGAGATGAGATTCAGGAAGGTGCCTGCCAAAATGCTAGAGTAAGAATCCCTCACCTTGATTATTGAAAAATCAATTAGCTTATATAATCACTTGGGTGAGTCTTTCAGGATTTTTGGCCCAGACACTGGCATGGAAGGCCAACTTGGATATTGGGAAGAAAGGCTGTAATTTCTTTCTTCCTTTTACAAGTAGTTCAGTTGCTGTGTAACCAGAAAGTACTACTTCATTGAAGACAGCTTCACATCATGTGTCAATATTCTTTGCTTATGCATCATCATACTACTTCTCATTAGGGTTATGAATTTTGTGAGGTGATTAGAGGAATATTTTTTTCCAGTACCACAGCCTACTGGAAAAAATTTTTTTTTTGACTGATAGCCCTGAAAAGAGAATAAAGCTAGTCTTTTTAATGTGCCTTTAATCCTACTCACATATTCTATTGATGCATTTTGAATGTCTTTTATTTTCACAGTGAGTGATTTCAAAGAGAGATTATGGACTTTTCCAGCGTAAATGGTGAATCCTTTCCTTTGTAGTGGCTTCCTTTTTTTTTTTAAACTGCTAATTGTCTTTTATGGTCTCCTATAAATATTCAAGTGTTAAACTTTTAATTTTTTATATTTTATTTATCTAAGTAAAATTTTAGATTTTACACACAAATGCACACACACACACACACACACACACACACACACACACAGGCATCTTTAGCATAGTTTGATGGCCAATGTCTATTCTAAATATTAAACCCTTTGAGACTTGTGTTTTTTAAAATATGACTGTATCCTTCATATGATATTAACAAGAGATTTTCTCCCTCCACTCCCACCCTTCCATGAACATTCACAGAGAGTAAAAGTCTGTTTTTCCTGTTTGTGAGTACATATATCATTGAAGATCGATTCACCAATAGCATGGCAAGAATTCTACTTCAATGCACAAATAATGTGGTGGCAGTTTGAAGAACTTGGGGCAATAATTATGGATAATTGCACACAAGGGAAGAACTCAATATGTCCTTAGGCCTTTGAGGTATAGATGGAAGGTCTCCAATAGTTTCTATTATACTAAGCCATAAGGCTTAGTATCAGCATGACTTACAAGTGTCATTTTCTTTGGCTAACATTTCCTCCTCCTCTTGCCTAGTGGTCCTTACTGATATAGTTCCCATCACTGGGAAAGAAATGTCAAAAGACAAATGTTTGAATTCATATACTAATTTAGTGAAGCTAGATGAAGACTCAAATGAATGTTTGTTTGATGTTAGTCTTTTAGGGTTGCCAAGCCATCTGCCTCATTCAGCAATGGTCTCATTATTTTTCAAGCTTATTCTGCATTTTGTCGATAGATTTATTTAATAGATTTTCAGGAGCTGTTTGCCAATCTTGCTCCCTCTTTCAAAAAGCACCCAACACAATAAGAAATGATCTATGATGGTCTTCTTGCATTTTGATACTGTTAGTAGGAATGGGATGGAGTCATTTGAGAAGTTGTGATATCCTTTTAAATGCAGAGTTCTATCAAGGAAGAGAGTTGACAGTTCAGTATGGGACAGCTCTCTGAAGGTCACCCTGTTTAACATGTGGGAGTTGTAATAGCTGGTAAGTCCAATTCTACAGAGTAAGGTGTTAACATTTTATTGATACATTAGCTTTTTCTGCCCTGAGTCCTCTTACAGCTTAAGAATTAATATCTTACCCCCATATGAGTATTTAACTCCATTCTGATGGCTAGAATCAGAATAATTATATTCTTATTGACATTTACTTATATCCTATTCTGAAAAAGCATTTAAGATAGATTACATGAAATAAAACTGGATAATTACGAGAAAAAGATAAGATCCCCAAAGTTAGAGAGATTTAATTAAAATACATTAACTTGAAATAATGCAATTAGTGGCATAAATTTGGAGGTTAGAGATCTATGACAAACATTTGATAAACTCATTTCCAGAAATGAAAATTTTAAGATAATTTGTTGAAATAGATTTAATGACCTCTTATACTTTACGAATAAGATATTTAATGACCTAAAACCTTATTCATAAAGTAGAAATGGGGTGTCATAAAGTGGGCAATGGCTTCTAGAAAGAGGGAGAATTGTTTCTTCTTTCATTCCCTCTTCCTGGAGGAGGTTAGAGAGGAAGTTATTTCTTCCTTTAGGAAAAAAAGTCTGAAATGATGGAAAGTTTTCTGTCTCCTCCACGTTTTTTGCTCTGGATAGATTAAGGAGGCAAAGTTAATTGGAAATGGAGAAGCCTGTTTCCTGGTTATTTTCTTCAAGTGTGATATTTTGGTTTCACAATTTTCACCTGAAAATTCAGCTATTGCTAGAGAGTATTAGGTTTGTCCATCATTTGCATCTTATGGGGTGTTAGGGAGAAATAAATTATTTTGGATTGACGAACTCTCTGGGGAAAGAATAGCCACTGATGGGTGTCCTGCAGATTGGGGCCTTGCAGAGCCATAGCTCATTATGAGGGAAGGATGGGGAACAGAAGCAAACAGTGGCTGGAAGTAGAAGGAAAGGCACTTCAGAAAGGTGGAAAGGCTTCCACGAAAAGTCTATTTTTCCTTTTTGCCTCAGGCCTTGCAGATAGGTCAGACTATCAGTCACTCATGATATTGAGAATCTGCTCAGTGCAGCCCTTTGAATATTGTCAGAGGCCCTCTACCTTCATACGGTCAGGCAAATGAGCCAGTTGGTTAGTCATCCTATATGGAACTGCTCAGAAGTCAGTGTAGCTCATACCCAGCTACTGATTGATTGTATTTCCTGGGAGTAGATTCTGGCAGACTTTAAATTGGAGAAGGACTTTAAATTGTAAAGGTGTTAGTAGTTCACATGTTACTTAGCCCCTTCCTTTCAATTTGAAAACCCCAGATGACCTGCTTAATGCATTGTTAGACTTATAGCATTAGTCTAACAATTCAATGCCTGATGGATGAAGAACATTAGGGTTTTTACAGAGAGGGAATAGCCTCAGTACTACTTATATCCTCTCAAGAAGCACCCTAGACATAGCTACCACTTAGAGTTCAGTAGGGGAGCTTCAGGGCTTATGTTTCATTGGGTGGCAACACCAGTGCCATGTTGAATATAGTTTGTGGATTTAGGAGCACAACAGAGGTTACACTGCTTAAGGGTGTGCTTGGCTTGCCTCGCTTTATAGCTCTCTTTCTCATGTTGCAGAGTTGTTTTTCATTCCAAATTGCAGCTGAAACATACACAGAGATAAAAAGTTTTCTGAGTTTAAGAAAAGAATAAAGAGTGTCACTTGGGGGATTGTGAAAAAATATCAAAGTAAAGCAGGTCTCATAACTCAAGTCCTAAGTAGTGCTCTAAGGACTGAAAACAGACCATGTTTATCTTTAAGTGACCTAGTTTACTGTGTCGTTTGTGTTTTAGTTCTGGAACTTTATGTGTGGGTGTGGTTGTGTGTATACACACACCCCCGTATAGAGTTATGAAGTAAAGACAGGCATACATTGGATGCAGAGTAAAAAATAAAATAAAAAATTGAAGGAGAGTTCCAGAGTATTTCTGCTTCATGTATATATTCTATTCATATCTATATTCATAATTCCATATTTTTTTATTGTACTTTAGGTTTTGGGGTACATGTGTGGATCATGCAGGATTGCTACATAGGTACGCACATGGCAACGTGGTTTGCTGCTTCCGTCTCCCCGTCACTTACATCTGGCATTTCTCCCCATGTTATCCCTCCCCGACCTCCCCTCCCCACCCAGTGCTGTCCCTCCCTTGGCTCCCCCAACAGACCCCAGTGTGTGATGCTCCCCTCCCTGTGTCCATGTGTTCTTATAGTTCAACCTCTGCCTATGAGTGAGAATATGTGGTGTTTGATTTTCTGTTCTTGTGTCAATTTGCTGAGAATGATGGTTTCCAGATTCATCCATGTCTCTACAAAGGACACAAACTTGTCACTTTTTATGGCTGCATAGTATTCCATGGTGTATATGTGCCACATTTTCCTTGTCCAGTCTATCATTGATGGGCATTTGAGTTGGTTCCAGGTCTTTGCTCTTGTAAACAGTTCTGCTATGAATATACATGTGCATGTGTCCTTATAATAGAATGATTTATTATCCTTTGGGTATATACCCAGTAATGTGATTCCTGGGTCAAATGGAATTTCTATTTCTAGATCCTTGAGGAACCGCCACACTGTCTTTCACAATGGTTGAACTAATTTACACTCCCACAAACAGTGTAAAAGTGTTCCTGTTTCTCCACATCCTCTCCAACATCTGTCGTTTCCAGATTTTTTAATGATCTCCATTCTAACTGGAATGAGGTGGTATCTCAATGTGGTTTTGATTTGCATTTCTCTAATAATCAGTGATGATGAACATTTTTCATATGTTTGTTGGCCTCACATATGTCTTCTTTTGAAAAGTGTCTGTTCATATCCTTCTCCCACTTTTGGATGGGTTTGTTTGTTTTTTTATTGTAAATCTGTTTTAGTTCTTTGTAGATTCTGGATATTAGCCCTTTGTCAGATGGGTAGATTGCAAAAATTTTTTCCCATTCTGTTGGTTGCCAGTTCACTCTAATGATTGTTTCTTTTGCTGTACAGAAGCTCTGGAGTTTAATTAGGTCCTATTTGTCTGTTTTGACTTTTATTGCCAATGCTTTTGGTGTTTTAGTCATGAAGTCCTTGCCTATGCCTATGTCCTGAATGGTTTTGCCTAGGTTTTCTTCTAGGGTTTTTATGCTGTTAGGTCTTATGTTTAAGCCTTTAATCCATCTGGAGTTAATTTTAGTGTAAGGTATCAGGAAGGGGTCCAGTTTCTGCCTTCTGCACCCTGCTAGCCATTTTTCCCAACACCATTTATTAAACGGGGAATCCTTTCCCCATTGCTTGTTTTTGTCTGGTTTGTCAAAGATCAGATGGTTGTAGATGTGTGGTGTTGCCTCCAAGGCCTCTGTTCCGTTCCATTGGTCTATATCTCTGTTTTGGTACCAGTACCATGCTGTTTTGATTACTGTATCTTTGTAGTATGGTTTGAAATCAGGTAGCGTGATGCCTCTGGCTTTGTTCTTTTTGCTTAGGATTGTCTTGGCTATGTGGGCTCTCTTTTGGTTCCATATGAAGTTTAAGGTGGTTTTTTCCAGTTCTGTGAAGATGGTCATTGGTAGCTTGATATGGATAACATTGAATCTATAGATTACTTTGCGCAGTATGGCCATTTTCACAATACTGATTCTTCCTAACCATGAGCATGTATTTTTTTTTCCGTTTTTTTTTTTTTTTAGAGATGGGGTCTCACTGTGTTGCCCAGGCTTGTCTTGAACTCCTGAGTAAGAGATCCATCTGTTTCAGCCTCCCAAAGTGCTAGGATTACAGGCATGAGCCACCATGCCTGGCCTTTAATTCCATATTTTGAGATAGAGCCAAAATTCTATATTTTGAGATGACAGAGTAAGGAAGGAAGCGCTTCCAGATGGCTGCACACTTTTCTAGAGTAAATCTCTAGATTTTTAACTCTTTCAATTATAAGAGTGAGAATTTACTCTTATACTTACTCCTTTCAAGCATGTTGATTAAAGTTTTGATAGGCAACTGAGAATTCTCTTAACGGAGTTCTGCTTGACTAAAGAGATTTATCATCCACCACTGGGTAGAGTTTGATTTAGGATGAAAGACAGATTTTAGCCCAATGGTTGAGGGCAATTGCGTTAGTGAGGAAATAGGAATTATTCTATGTAAAAGTGTGGTTACTAGGGAACATGGAGGGGGTCTTGAACATGTGACTATCAGGTAGATTCATAGACTATTTAAACATCAAGGATTTTAGGAGTTCTCAAACTACATGGCTTTAATGAATAATGAGGTCCTTTTTGTTCTTAGTGTGTCCTTTTCATTCCATTCCTTCTGGAATCCATTCTTTGTTCCTCTCTTCCATGAATTGCACTCTGGAGGCCGACCACTAAGGCCTGCGTTGTTTATGCTCCCTTTCCAGCTGGCTTTCTGTTGGGTTTAGCCAATGAGAGGCACCGACAAAAAATTAGGGAGGGAAGGAGAGAAATGGTAAAATATTTCTTCTCTACTGTTTTCCAATTTGGGGCTGTGATTTTGGCTTTTGGTCAGTCTTTCATGACCATAGCTCCATATATCAGTGGGTCCCTGTAGAACCATCACTTCTTCCTTTTGCATCCTCAGGACTAAAGTTGGTAATAGCTTCTAATTATTACAAATGTCTGGGTGTCTCAACACCCCTTGTTGATTCACTTCCCCCTGACCATGCTTCTGGAAGTCTCTTCAGCCATCTGACTTTTTTCCTACTGAGACCTTGATAGGTATAAGTGTGAAGTAATTTGTATTGAATCATATTATGAATTGGTGTCAGATTTGGTAAAACTCCACTGAGTACCCATGATTTTTTAAATTTAGTACTCTATCTACATGGCATCCCTGCCTGTTTGTTCTAACCATTTTAGGGAGTTTTTGGAAGAAAGGCCTTGAGACTTGAGCGGCCATGAATTCATTTTTAAAAATAAATCCATGCTGGCCTTGGCTAGTGTCTCTGTCTATGGTAACAGAGGCTTACAAGGAGGGATATGACCTGGAGAGTCCTGTCCACTCCAGCTGTAAATTGCATTGCAACTCTAATGTAGATGTAACAGGGGAGAATGCGGCATAAGCAAGGAAGTTAAAGCAGTAGGGAAATGTATTGGGATGAGAGATAAAGTACTTTATCACTATAGAGGAGTTACTTGCGTTCTGTTTCCTACTTCATTTTTTTTCATTAAAAAATGAAAGTACGATTTATATAAAATTCACTCTTCTGGTGGAAACTGTGAATTTTGACAAACACATAGAGCCATATATCCACTACTACAATCAAGATAAAAAATAGTTCCATCACTACAGATAACTCCCCTGCCTGCTGCCCATTTGTAGTCAGCTTCTCCCCTCACCTACAACCACTGTAAACCACTTATCTGTTTTCTGTCTTTATAATTTTGCCTTATCTAGAATGTCATATAAATGGAATCATACAGTTTGTAACATTTAAGTCTGGCTTCTTTCACTTAGTGTAATATGAGATTTATCCATGTCTTTGAAAGTGTTGGTAGTTTGTTCCTTTTTATTACTGACCAATGTTTCTTTCCATTAATATAAAACAGTTTGTTTGCCAATTTCCCATGTCCCAGTGGAGGGAAATTTTCATTGTTTCCAGTTTTTGGAGATTATGAATAAAGCTTCTGTAAGCAGTCATTCAAGGTTTTTTATGTGAACGTAAATTTTTTATTTCATCTAGGAGTGTGACTTCTGGGTCTTTTGGTAAGGTTATACTTATAAGAAACTGCCAAATTGTTTTCCAAAATATTGGTACCATTTTACATCTCCACAATTGCATGGCTTTAATTTCTAAAGAGAAGCAGATATTAGAACCATACAAATAAACATTTTCCTAAAATATATTTAAAACATAAATGATTTGAGAAAGCAAACTTCATGTTTTCTTTATTTCACAAGGTTGGGCAAGTACTGAAATGAGTTTTGCAAAGTTCTTAGCCTTATTAGGTTTTGCTCTTTAAAAAAACAACTTTAAAAAGAAGGCTTTTTGAGCCAGCATGGTATAAGACAATGAGATGAGATGGATGAAAGGATGAAGACTAGCTGAGGTGCCTTTTGAGCATGAATATCAATTTTTCATTTTTAGCAAAAGTGACCTAATGATCAGGAATAACAAAAACCTTTGGGTTCTTCTTATTACTGTGGGAGATAGGAAAGGCACCAAATATGGGAAATGATGATGGTGGGATGAGGATTCTTCCCCCTTGCCATTTGTCCATGGCCCTTGTTAGATTTCCAGGTGCTTGAAATGCAGTTTGTGCTCAACTTGTCTGTCTGTTTCTTAGTTTGGAGCAGCCTATTGATTTTGCTATTGCTGAGCTTGAATGCCAGAGAAATGGATAGTGCATGTTAACAACAAACCACAACAATCTCCCCTTCCTGAGACCTGCCGCTGCTCATAGGGGGCAACTGCCTAGTAGATGTGAATAATTGATTTTTCAGCTGGCGCCCCAGCGTCAGTCATTTTCATCAGTCAGCAGGTGAGGATATTCTGCAGCTTCTGACTGTCCCTGACTCTGAGCATGTGGCATCTTTGCTTAAGAAGGCCCGTTATGTGGTGACTGTTAATTGCCTGCACTTATGAAGTGAGTTTTCCTGGGCTCTCATCCTCTCTCCCCAAACCCATTTGATAGAATGTATTACTGGGCTGATTTTTTCCCCCTTGAATTACATTGGCTGATGAGCTCTGGGGAACTGTGATATGTCATCTCTATCACTATTTTCGGCTCTCAGATGGCTGGTGATTAGAAAGCTGACCAGGAAGGAGATATGGTGTTGGAGGCCACAAGGCAATGACCCCTGGGTAGTTCTGACTATCAAACTGCCCTTACTGTGTAATAGTAAATGTTCTCCCTGCGTTTCCAGCAAAATCAATCAAATAGGTGTTCACTGAGATGGGAAACAGAAAAGTCATCTTGCTTGTAGGTTTTTCTAAAGAGAATTATTATAAGGCTTGGGAAGAGTTTCAGTTCTCTAAACTTCTAGAAATACAGTGATAGGCACTTTTTTGTGATTATAGAAATCATACATGAAGAGGAATGAAGAAACTGTAGTATAGCATTATAAAGGTATAAAAAAAACTCCACGACTCAGAGAGAATATGCAATCTATGAATATATAGATTTTAAAGAATGAGATTATATCCTTCATATAGTTTTGTAACCCTTCTGCTTTCCTTAATAGTATCTCATAACCCTTTTTGCATGTCAGTAAGTATAAATATGCATCACTGTTTTTAAAAGGTAAATGGTATTCAATTTATAGATGAACTATAGGATTTAATCAATTTTCCATTTTCTCATGTTTTTATAAATATTATGAACAGTTCTGTGATAAATTTCTTTAACCTACATTTCATGTGCTTGTCTGATTGTTTCTATGGGAAAGTTATTAGAAGTAAAATTGCTGGATCAGACTTTATGCATATTTGAATGGTTGAATGGTATATATATATATAGATATGTGTCCATGAAGATATGTGTGTGTGTATGTATATGTGTATATATATATATATATCTTAAAATAATCCTCCAGGAATATCTCACCAGTTTACCTTACCACCAACAAGGAGATAATATCCATGGGTATTATCATTTTTTGTCTTTGAAAAATTGGCCAGGAGACAAATGATATCATGTTAGAATTCTTAAAATTGCTAGTGAGGATGAACATTTTTACTATTTTATAGGTTATTCACATTTCCGTTTTGTGCATTGTCTGCTCATAGACCTTGTCCATAGAAAATGGTGTATTTTTTTGTTTCTTTTTCATTTGCAAGAATTCTTAATATTTCAATGATACTAAGCCTTCATCATGTGTATTTTGCTTATGTTTTCTGTTTTCCGTAGAGCTCAGTGATTTAGAATTTTGATCCTGGAACCAAGACTGCTTGGGTTCAAATACTGTGGTTCTGTCACTTACCAGTGACAGCTATGTAATATAACTGTTTTGTGCCTTAGTTTGTTCACCTAACAGTATTTACCTCACAGGGCTATTGTAAGGATCAAATGAATTAAAATATGCAAAGTACTTAGAATGGCACTTGGTGCTTACTAAGCACTATACGTCATTCTTACTTTTATTATTTGTTTAATGTGATATATTTATGTCATGCAGAATCTTAAATTTGCATATGTTCAAATCTACCAGTCTTTCCATCTGTGGTTTCTGCCTGCAGGTCATTCTTAGGAAGATCTTAATCTAAAGATTATTTTTGAAAAGCTTCATTTATGTTTCCTACTGGTACCTTTTTAAACATTTAAATCTTAAATCCATCTAGATGGAAAAAACTCTAGCATTTCTTCCTTTTGTGGCATTGTGTATCAGTGATATTATTTATAATTACCTTGGAAATGGCTGATGGTGATAACTATTCAGTATAATTTCTAATGCAGCATCTTTTTTAGGAAGGTTATTAATGCATTTGAAAATCACAATAAGGCCGGTACCACAGTGTCTTCCTGCAGAAAGATTTGAGTTTGGTGCAGCTGAAAGATTATGTGTGCAATTCTAGGGGATTTTCATTTCAGCTCTGTAATTTTTTATTAGCTGTAAATGGCAGAAAAGTGGATATTTGAGGCTGGATCAGAATTATTTGTGGTAGGTTCAAAGCATAGCTACTGTGTTTTGCAGCTCACCTCATCAAACAATGGATTATATTGCCCTATATTCTGAGTCTGGGTGGGCCATGTAGCTTGCTTTGACCAGTAGAATGTTATGTGGGAGTTCCAGAGCCTTCATCCTCTTTGATCACTGCCGTGGGACCACCATTCCATAAAGAAGTCTTAGATGAAGGGTCACAGGGAGAGAGAAGTTCAGTTATGCCATCTGTCCCAGCTGAACTCAGTCCCCAGCTGACCTGCTGCTTAAGCATAGCTGCATGAGTACGTCCCAGAGAGATCAGCAAAAAAACCCCACCCAGTTTACTTGCAGAATTGCATATAATAATAAATTGTTGTTGGTTTAAGCCACTGAGTTTTGAGGGGATTGGTTTACAGCAATAAATTGAATGTGCAATTCTAGAGGATTTTCACTTCAGATGTACACATTTTCATCAAGTGTGTGTGACAGACAAGAAATCTAAGGCTTTTCCAAAATTCCTGTAATTGCCAATAAGACTGCATCTATTCTCCTGGGTTTCAAAATTGTGTTTACCTTAGATTTTCTTTTTGGCTGTATTTTGGAGGAAGATCACAAGGATGATGTTTTGGAACTGAGCCCATGTTGATGGAGAGATCCTTGGATTAACTGTGAACTTGTTACACAAACTACCTGCTTGTTGTGAGGTACTAAGCTCTTACTAAGTGTCAGACAGTGTTCTGATTCAAAATTCCTGAACTCATCATCCCTAAGGTTCTGAAATTGCCCTGTAACTTGGAGTTAGAATCAAGAGGCCTTCACAATGCAGTGAAGCATTTTGTGGAGTTGATATAGGTTGTGTAAAACATAGGAACAAACACACGTTTCTAAGTCTCAGTTTTCACAACTGTAGAGCAAGGTACATGAATCATATGAACTCTAAATTCTTTTCCTGTTTAAAACATCTATGATCCTCCTTCCCATTACATTTCTCCAAGAATTTTGAAAATGTTGCGTAACGCTACATGAACTTTGTTACTTAAAAAATGTCTCATTTGTTACCACTATTATCCATCACTTTCAGTGTCTAAATCCTGCTTTAGTCATATTTTTCTGTGCTTTTGATCGATTGAACTCAAATAGTGATATGTATTCACTGGTAAATTCACCATTTTACCTATAAAACCTGTACAACATGTGGTTTATTCTTTAACATGATTAAACTAGAGGACATCCTGGATTGAACAGAGTGCAGAACAATCAACCACAAAAACTTAGTGGCTTTAATCCAATGTTATGGACTGCTTCTGTGGATCATTTGGGTGGCTCTTCTGGTATGGGCCAGCATGGCCAGGACTGTATGGTCTAGCATGGTCTCATTCAGCATGCCTGGTGATTGACTTGATGTCATCTTGGGTAACAGGGATGACTTAGGCCTATGTCATCATCCAGCAGGCTAGCCTAGGCTTGTTCACATGTGGTGTTTTCCAGGTTCCCAAGAGCAGCAAAAAGAGCAAGATCCAATGTGCAAATACTTTTCAAGCTTTGGCTTACATTTGCTAATTAATATCCCATTGGCCAAAGCAAGTCACATGGCCAAACTCAGATTTCAATGGGTAGATAAATAGGTTCTGGTTCTTGATGGGAGGAGCTACAAAGTCATATTGCAAAGGAGTACAGATACAGAAATGTGAATAATATGTGGCCATTTCTGCCATAGTATCTGAGATGATTTACTTGGCCCTTGACCAGTGCTATATAATCTCTTACCAAGAAGTATGTGTATCTTAATTTCCCAAATAGAAGACCCTTGGAAAGCCATTTTCTTCCCTTATGTAAGATTGATAATAACTTCTGTGTTACTTCAAGCATATTATAAGTTAATGTTAGAAAAATTACAAAGTGAAGACAAGTAGGAAGAATAGAGTAAAACAGTGTTTAATCTATCACCCAGAGATAACTATTATCTTTTTACTTGTGTAAGGAGCTAACATTATCAAGATTAAGAAATATGTTCTTATTATATATCCCGATATTGTGGTTACATAAAATACTACATACATATAATGAAATGTGCTCATAAAACCCTATGAATCTATTATTTTAAAGCACTTTTGGCTATTTTTCTCTAGAACTTGGCCAGAGTGAGTCTTTTAGTATATTAGTTGGGGTACAGGTTAAACAGAAGATAACCCCAAAATACAGTGGATTAAGTAAGACTTATAAAGTAGTTAGATAAGGTGCTTATTTCTATCTCAGGTAAAAGTCTAAAGGTAGACAAATTGTTTACGTTGGACAAACATTTCTGTTCCGCCAGGCCATTCAGTGACCCAGGCTAGTGGGTCAACTTTGCTATCTTCAGTATGTAGTTTCCAGATCTTGGTCCAAGGTGCCAGTAGTAGCTGTGGCTCTACATCCTGCAAATATCTTCATCTCTGAGATGATGATTTGAAAGTTGCATATGAGACTTTCACATCGCGTCAGCCCAAAGTTAGTCAAACAGCTACACCTAGCTGTAAGGGTAGTCATATATCAGATGAAACTTGGGGAGGCTATTGCCAAAAGAAAGAAAAAACAGATAGTGAACAACAGCGATTTCTGTTGTAGTAACCAAATTGTATATATCTGGATGACTTTTCCTTCTTATGCATGTAGCCCTACATTGGTGGATAACTTGTGCTTTGTTCTGCTTTGTGTCCATTCCTCTGATTGGGGTGGTAGCACTTTAATTTTTCTTTGGAGAATTCTTAAGCCATGAAATTTTGGTTGGGGCCAATATACCACATATTACCCTACTTCTCATTACAGGGGTGTGTATATGACTTTGCCCTCACCAGTGGAACTCACACCTGGGTTTTTTTTTTTTTTTTGGCAATATTGAGAATGTGAAGTTTTCTTTTTCTTCTGCTAGGTCACTTGAGTTGTTAGGATGAAAGACAGGAAAGAACCTACTAAGAAAAATTGAGCTGAAGAATGGAGAGATAGAGAAGGAATCCTAAAGACGGTGTTTGCGTCCTTGGTTCAAACCACTCCTGAAGCTTGACTTTCCCTTGCCTTTTAATTATATAATTAGAAAAAGAAATCTCATTTATTTTTCTTTTAGCCATCTCGTATTAATTTTTTGTCAATTGCAACTAAGAGATGGTTGATTAATCCACTCCTCATAATCATTATTAAACTTAATTTCCTTTAGATCTCACGACTTTTCCAGATAGGAGTATTTGAATTCAAATTCTGTCATCTAAAGTCAAGACTGCTCCCCAATGTGGTTTCACTGACAAATGATTTTCTAGTTTTTTTTTCCATCTGCATGTCATTGGTGGAATGATATTGCAGGTTCTGGTATTGGGCCTTATAAACCACCGTTTATTATGAAATTTCTCTCCTCCCAGCTCTTCCATTTCTCTTTAAGCTTTCCTGTACCTAATACATAAATATAGAAAGGAAGATAGGAGTTGAGGAGTGGGGAGGGGAGAATCATGGTGGCAGAGGAAGAAGTTACATACAAAGTAAAGAAGAAACTATTTTGAGCCATTAAATTACCTTTGTTTCAACTCTCAGTTCCAATGATTGAATGGTAGAATTGGTCCAAAGAATCAGGGCAAATTGAAAATTGTTGGTAAAAGTGACGCTACTGGTATTATGAGTGGCATGAATAGGATGTTTAGAGGGAGGCCAGTGGCATCCAGCAGAGACCAAGCGATTTGAGTGTCATTAAATTCATTATGTGGCATTTTCTGTTGCTTTTACTTTTATTCCATTAACAATTTGGGGGTTAAGACCAGCCATTTCCCTATGCCCAGACTTCTTTTCATAATGTACCTACCAGCACCATGGCATGCAGCAATGCTGTTGATTCATTACTAAGATACCAAAACAAATCACGGCAAAATGCACTGTGCCTTCCATTCTGGTAACTGATGTTGAAGGCTGTGATTCAAGGCTAATTTTAGAAATACTAAACTTTATAACTAATTAAGGGAATCCCACGTTAGGTCATTTTTTCCCTTTCTTCTAAAGCTTATGGAAATTTAATCTCTAAAAAATGCTAATATAAAATTAATGTTCTCTGGGTTGGGAAAGTCAATTGGATACCTGGTGTTGACTTCAGTCTTCTAGTAGGAAACCTCATAAATTAATCTAAAATTGTTATTGTTTCATAAAAAGTTGGGGGGAGGATAGTGATGATGTTCACAGGTCATAAAATGACACTGTTCATGTTATGCACTATATGGCCATTATGAACTGTGACCACTTCTGGCCACATGACCTATTACTGGCTGCCTCCAACAATACCTTTGAGTAGGGTAGTGGGTAAGAAGGGTAGGTAGAATGAGATAGCACAGATAATGAACATCTCCTTTAGACTGGCTAACACACTAACACATTTGAACTCTATGGTCTCTATTATTTGATGTGCACCAATAGAGTTCCCCATGGCAATATTTCCAATAGACTTGAAACTTTTTAATTTTTTTTTGAGATGGAGTCTCACTCTGTCACCCAGGCTGGAGTGCAATGGCGTGATCTCAGTTCACTGCAACCTCTGCCTCCCAGGTTCAAGTGATCCTCCTGCCTCAGCCTTCCGAATAGCTGGGATTACAGGTGCCCGCCACCATGCCTGGCTAATTTTTTTTGTATTTTTAGTAGAGTCGAAATTCACCAGGTTGGCTAGGCTGGTCTCAAATCCCTGACCTCAGGCGATGAACCCGCCTGGGCCTCCCAAAGTGTTGGGATTACAGGCCTGAGCCACTGTGCCCGGCCAAAACGTCATCTTTATAAATTATTTTGACCAGTATGGGTGAATTTCAGCACTATATGGACATATTATAGTCTTATTTTAAAAAGACGTTGCTTGCCGTCCCCATAACAGATATTTTAGCTGACTTTTTGTTATTTTCCCTTGTTATTGTGTCTCGGCAGGAACCATATCGGAGAAAATCAGCAGATCAGCAGAATGTTGCTGGTGTGCTGGGGCTTTTGTTTGTGCCTGTGTGCCAGTGTAAACATGAGCAGCATTTCATTCACCCGCCCAGTGCTCATTATTTGAAGCCATTTCCCCAGCATGGTATTCCACAATACTAAGGAAAGTTGAGTCCACTATTACCTGAATGAAACTGAGAATAAAAGAACCCATTCTTAGTGGAGAGAAAATTTGTCCATTCTCACACCAAAGGAAATCACCACAAATAGGCTATACTTTTTTTTTTTTTTCATTGTTGTTAAACCGAAGCAGGCCTATTCATTGGAATATAATACATATTCAGTCTCTGAATTTCTTTTCTGTACTTGTCTTGATTAATTTTTGTGGATTTCCTTTTAATATATTTTTATTTCCATGAGGAGTTTTTGGGTTCAAAAATCTCCTTAGCATTTTGCAAGCCCCCATTCCTTTTTCATTTTATTTGCAAATCTTATTCCTAGTGCTCCTAAAGAAATACAACAGGAGGGAAATGATTAATGTGACTGAAAATTGCAACTCTCCCCTCCCATTTGGAGATGATATTCTTTTTCTAAAATGTCTATTCTTTTTGGTTGGAAAATGAGTTTTGTAGGTCAACCCACATGTGACTGGTTTATTGTTTCCTCTCAGCCAATCAGAATCACAGCAGGTAAAAAATCCCTTGAGTTATCCAATCAAAACCTTCAGTGTTTCGTACTATTATAACCCTTTTTAAAGACAATAATGACGTGGATTAAATCTGCTTGTGGTTGGGGCCTGAGTGCTTAGAGCAAAGTTAGATCTGTGTTAGCACTAATAATAGTCCCAAGAGAAGTTAACTACATCCTTTTCAAGAAAATAATAGCTATTATCATGGCAATTATTATGTTCTCTTTCAGGGATTACTTCTGAGATTGACATTCTTAACATATATGCAGTTCAAAAACTTTTATTGTGAATATATTATGCTCCAGCACTGTAATGGGCTATATAAATATTTGTAAAATTTCCTATACTCTTAACAGTCTTGCAAAGTGGATATTGTTATCTACATTTTACAGATGAAAAACCCTGAAACTTGAAGAGATTAAGTAACTCAATATCACAAGCTGGTAAGCGACAAAAGTAGAATTTGGGGCCCTGTCTATTAAATGTTAAAGCTCATGTTTCTTTCAGCACCAAATTACCTCGGTAACCATATGCAAAATATGCCTTATTCCCAAGAAGAAGCTCTCTGTTTTGGCAGTGGTTCAAATGTTCCTTTTAGTGGCACTTTAGTGGAAAACATTCTGTGGGAGTCAAAGAAGGTAAGAGAAACATAAGCTGCTCTGCTATTGGTATTCTGCTGAGTTTCTCTGTTGATTTCACTCCCATTTTAGAATATTGCATTTAATTACCTGTCAAACGTATGTCTTAACTTTCTGGAGGCAGGAGGGTCAGTCTAATTAGTGTTGTTGTTTTTCCGTTTAGTTTTCTGAATATACCTAATGCATTTTAAATCTGTCCTCAACAATAACAATTTCAAATAGAGAGCTTCTCAAGAATAAATTTTTTAACCCTGAGAATCTTGAAGTTAATTAATTTAATTTTGTAACCAAATTGGAGAATCACTAAGAATCCAAAGTTGGGTGCTAAACTCTGTATTTATCTTTCAGGGTAAATAAATATAATTTTCAAAACTTTTACACCATTTCTGTGCTTCCTTAGTGGAGTCTGGGGATATATTTTTTTTGTCCCTAGAAATTGAACAGGTCCATGATCCTTGTAAGTTTCTTTTTCAACATTGAAATTGATATCCATAAGTGTCTTCCTACTTATTCTGTCTTTTCCTACCTACATCATGCTCTCAAAAAAGAGGAGGTTCTTGCCTACATTTTTGAAAGTCATTAGTGAAAGAGAGAGAGACCCTCAGCTTATTTGTCTACAATGAAACATTGATGAGGCCAAGGCAATACAATTATGTTGGGAACATTTAACATTTTTGGCTCAGTTAGCAGAAATTGTTTCCAGCTGGAACATTTAGACTTTAATGAACATGACTTTTACCATAGTATCTAGAGTCCACCAAGGAAAAAGATCTCATTAGGTAATAGCTGTCTGTACTTGGCACAGTATGTAGTTTAGAGGATACTAGCTGGTCTACAGCCTATTTGATGACTTCTTTATTTCATGTATTTTTAAAACGTGAGTTTTTACTTCATCTCTAGAAAATTATGTACTTCTTATCTATTGAATATGGCAAATACCCTCTTCAAATACTCCCAAACCAAATGTTGGTAACTTCAGTGAATTTTTTGAATAAATCCTGGGAATTGGTCCAGACACATGGTCCTATTTACTATCCTATTAATTATTGCCATAGAATCTAATGTGTTTACTGGAATATGAATACAACCTCCTAAGGATTAGACATCATGTTGGACTTTCTAATGCAAAAGTTTTGCTGATGGTTTAGCTCCTTTCCTGTGGTTGGGATAAGTTTAGTTTCACTCTTGAAGCTTATAGCATCAACATAATATTGAATAGTACTTTACAGGTTTCAAAACCATGCTCACGGTTACTCTCTTACCTGACTCAAAACAACCTCATGAGATAGATGACTTAGATATTTTTGTATCTCTTTTACACATGAGGAAACAAATGATATGGGGAGAGACTCATCTTCTGACAGTTCATCCAGCTTTTTTTTTCACCTCTCAATCCAGTTTGATAATTCCCTCTTGTAAGGTATGTTCACAGTTGTCATATCAGGGGATATTTTTATATTTAAAGATGAAATAAATTGATTTATTGTGTTTTATTATAACCATTCGTCTGATGTCAGGTTCATAGGGGGGTGAGGATTTTTTTTAACCCGAACACTTAAAAGATCAATATTTTCAAGAACATTGTAAATATTATTTTCCAGGTTCAAAGTTCTTGTGAAGTTCTTTTGGTAGACAAAGGTCTCTTAAGTATTTGATGTATAAATTATTTATCACTCTGTAAACTACTGTAATAGCAGCAAGCAGGCTAACAGAGAGTTGGGATTTTATCTGTGATGTAGACTTAATGAAACTAGTTTAATGTAATGTTTTAAAACCTGTTCACGTAGTAAAAATTGGTCCAGAAGAGCCACTCAGAAGTCAAAATGAGTCATTAGTAAAAATGTTCAGTAGATGGGACGCTGCTAACATGAACTAATTTGCACTGACCAAAAACGAACATAGTCCTCCGTACCTGCGAGTTCTGCATTTGTGGATTCAACCAACCATGGATAGAAAATGTTAAAAAAAAAAAATGGATAGTAGCGCCTGTGCTAAATATGTACAGAATTTTTTGGTCATTGTTTTCTAAATAATGCAGTATATCAGGTATTTATATAGCATGTTCTTTGTACTCGGTATTATAACTAATCTAGAGATGATTTAACACAGAAGATGGGGGTAGGTTATATGCAAAACTACACCATTTTATTGGACTTGAGAATTTTGGATTTTGACATTCACAGTGGGTCCTGGAACCAATCCCCTGTGGATACTGAGGAACAACTGTGTATGGCCAAAGGCATTAATTATTTTAATCAGTAATTTCAGTACTTACTATGTGCATAACATTGGGGTGGATATAAAGAAGCATGACTGGGAGGAAGATCCAAGATGGCCGTTTAGGAACAGCTCGAACTTACAGCTCCCAATGAAGGTTCAGAGGGTGAGTGGACACCGTATTTTTATTGCCCACGGACCAGGAGATTCCCAGGCAGAGGAGGCCCACGGGTCGCCAGCACGGCTGTTTTGGCCGGTGTGGTTTTTTTGGTCGGTGCAGCTGCTTTGCCCCGCGTGGCTGCTTTGTCAGCACCCTGGCTGGTGGTTCTCCGTACAAAATACACTGGTCTGGGTGCCCTTTTGGCTGGCAATTGGAGACCCAGGAAATTGCTCATTCATCTGATTAAAGAGGGGACTGAACAGGGAGCCAGGCCAGGAGATTCCTGGGCAAAAAAAGCACCACGAATCTAGGTGCTGCTGTTTAAGCTGGCACAGTGAGTTGACACATGGGAAAACACACGGATCCCAGTGCCCTTTCAACAGGTGACTGGGATAGAGTCGACTGTTCAACTAAAAATAAAAAAAAAAAGGCTCTGAGGCAGGGAGCCAGGTGATCAGGCTCGGCTGGTCCCACCCCCACAAAAGAACAATAATCAGAAACTCCCTGGATTGAGAGTTTCACAGTAAGCGCAGCTGAACCCAGGACGGTCCAGCTCTGTGGGGGAGGGGCTTCTGCCATTACCAAGGCAATCCACCACTATGGAGGTAGTCCGCCATTGCTGAGGCAGACTGCTGTTCCCAAGGCAACCCGCCATTGCTGAGGTAGCCTGCCATTGCCAAGGCAACCTGCCATTGCTGAGGCTGCCTTATATTGCAAGGCAACCTGCCATTACAGAGAGAGTCCGCCAATACAGAGGCAGGCCACCATTGCCGAGGCAGTTCTAACTACACCCATATAAACAAGATGGCAGGGAAGTTCACACGGCAGCTGGGTGGAGTCCACAGCAGCTCAGCAAAGCCTCTGAAGGCAGACAGTGACCAGGCTGCCTCCTTCCTGGGCAGGGCAGCCCTGAAAAAAAAAGGCAGCAGCACAACAGAAACTCATAAATAAAGCCCTAACTCCCTGGGACAGAGCACCTGGGAACAAAAAGCGGTTTATGAGTTCTGCTGCAGCAGACCTAAATGTACCTGCCCAGCAGCTGTGAATGAAGAACGGAGCTCACAGCTTAGCACCTGAGCTCCTATAAAGGACAGACTGTCTCCTCAAGCAGCTCCCTGACCCCTGTATATCCAAAGAGTCACCTCATAAAGGAGAGATCAGACTGATATTTGGCGGATATCCTTCTGGGACAAAGATAGCAGAAGAAGAAACTGGTAGCAAACCTTACTGTTCTGCAGCTGCTGCAGGCAATCCCCAGGCAAGCAGGGCCTAGAGTGGACGTCAGCAGTCCTACAGCAGAGGGGCCAGACTGTTAGAAGGAAAACAAAGAAACAGAAATAACCTCATCATCAACAAACAGAACGTCCACTCAGAGGCCCAAACTGAAAGTCAGCAACTACAAAGATGACAGGTAGATAAATCCATAAAGATTAGAAGAAACCAGTGCAAAAAGGATGAAAACACCCGAAACCAGAACACCTCTCCTCCTACAAGGGATCACAACTCCTCACCAGCAAGGGAACAAGGTTGGATGGAGAACAAGTGTGATGAAATGACAGAATCAGACTTCAGAAGGTGGGTAGTAAGAAACTTCTGTGAACTAAAAGAACATGTTCTAACCCAATGCAAATAAACTAAGAACTTGAAAAAAAATTGATGAAATGCTAACAAGAATGGACAAACTAGAAAGGAATATAAATGAATTGATGGAGCTGAAAAACACAACAGGAGAATTTCGTGAAGCATGCACAAGTTTCAACAGCCGAATTGACCAATCAGAAGAAAGGATATCAGAGGTCGAAGATTAACTCAATGAAATAAAACGAGAAGGCATGATTAGAGAAAAAATGGTAAAAAGGAATGAACAAAGTCTCCAAGAAATGTGGGACTCTGTGAAAAGACCTAATCTACGTTTGATAAGCGTACCTGAATGCGACGAAGAAAACGAATCCAAGCTGGAAAATACTCTTTAGGATATTATCCAGGAAAACTTCCCCAACCTAGCAAGGCAGGCCAATATTCAAGTCCAGGAAATACAGAGAACACCACAAAGATACTCCTCACGAAGAGCAACCCCAAGGCACATAATCGTCAGATTCACCAGGGTTGAAATGAAGGAGAAAATACTAAGGGCAGCCAGAGAGAAAGATCAGATTACCCACAAAGGGAAGCCCATCAGACTCACAGCAGATCTCTCAGCAGAAACACTACAAGCCAGAAAAGAGTGTGGGCCAATATTCAACATCCTTAAAGAAAAGAAATTTCAAGCCAGAATCTCCTATCCAGCCAAACTAAGATTCATAAGTGAAGGAAAAATAAAATCCTTTGCGAACAAGCAAGTACTCAGAGATTTCATCACCACCAGGCCTGCTTTACAAGAGCTCCTGAAAGAGGCTCTACACATATAAAGGAACAACCAGTACCACCACTCCAAAAACATGCCAAATGGTAAAGAGCATCAACACAATGAAGAATCTGTATCAACAAATGGGCAAAACAGCCAGCTAGCATCAAAATGGCAGATCAAATTCACACATAACGATATTAACCCTAAATGTAAATGGACTAAATGCCCCAATCAAAAGACACAGAGTGACAAATTGGATAAAAAGCCAAAACCCATCTCACATGCAAGGATACACAAAGGCTCAAAGTAAAGGGATGGAGGAACATTTACCAAGCAAATGGAGAGCAAAAAAAGCACGAGTTGCAATTCTCATCTCTGATAAAATAGACTTTAAAGCAACAAAGATCAAAAGAGACAAAGAAGGACATTACATAATTGTAAAAGGATCAATGCAACAAGAAGAGCTAACGATCCTAAATGTATACGCACCCAATACAGGAGCACCCAGATACATAAAGCAAGTTCTTAATGACTTACCAAGAGACTTAGACTCCCACACAATAATAGTGGGAGACTTTAACACCCCATTGTCAATATTAGACAGATCAACCAAACAGAAAACTAACAAGGATATCCAGGACTTGAACTCAGACCTGGAGTAAGCAAACCTAATAGACATTTACGGAACTCTCCACCCCAAATCCACAGAATATACATTCTTCTCAGCACAACATCACACCTACTCTAAAATTGACCACATAATTGGGAGTAAATAACTCCTCAGCAAATGCAAAAGAACAGAAATCATAACAAATAGTCTCTCAGACAACAGTGCAATCAAGTTAGAACTCAGAATTCAAAAATTAACTCAGAACCACACAGCTTCATGGAAACTGAACAACTTGCTCTTGAATGTTGACTAGATAAACAATGAAATGAAGGCAGAAATAAAGATGTTCTTCGAAACCAATGAGAATGAAGACACAACATACCAGAATCTCTGGGACGCATTTAAAGCAGTCTCTAGAGGAAAATATATAGCAATAAGTGCCCACGTGAGAAGAAAGGAGAGATCTAAAATTGACACCCTGTCATCAAAATTGAAAGAGCTAGAGGAGCGAGATCAAAAACCTCAAAACCTAGCAGAAGAAAGGAAATAACTAAGATCAGAGCAGAACTGAAGGAGATACAGACACAAAAAACCCTTCAAAAAATCAGTAAATCCAGGAGCTGGTCTTTTGAATAGATCAACAAAATAGACAGACCATTAGCCAGATTAATAAAAAAGAAAAGAGAAAAACCAGATTGATGCAATAAAAAACGATAAAGGGGATATCACCACAGATTCCACAGAAATTCAAACCATCATCACAGATTATTACAAACAACTCTATGCAGATAAACTAGTAAACCTGGAAGAAATGGATAAATTCCTGGACACTTGCCTCCTCCGAGCCTAAACCAGGAAGAAGCTGAAATCCTGAACAGACCCATAACAAGGTCTGAAGTTGAGACAGCAATTAAGAGCCTACCACCCAAAAAAGCCCAGGTCCAGATGGGTTCACAGCTGAATTCTACCAGACATATAAAGAGGAGCTGTTACCATTCCTTCTCAAACTATTCCAAACAATCCAAAAACAGGGAATCCTTCCCAAATCATTTTATGAGACCAACATCACCTTGATACCAAAACCCGGCAGAGACTCAGCAAGAAAAGAAAGCTTCAGGCCAATATCCATGATGAACATAGATGCAAAAATCGTCAATAAAATACTGGCAAGATGATTGCAATAGCACATCAAAAAGCTTATTCACCATGATCAAGTAGGCTTCATCCCAGGGATGCAAGGCTGGTTCAACATACGCAAGTCTATAAACGTAATACACCACATAAGTGAAACCAAAGAGAAAAACCACATGATTATCTCAATTGATGCAGAGAAGGCCTTTGACAAAATTCAACAGCCCTTTATGCTAAAAACCCTCAATAAGCTAGGTATTGACGGAACATATCTCAAAATAATAAAAGCTATTTATGACAAATCAACAGCCAATATCGTACTGAATGGGCAAAAACTGGAAGCATTCCCTTGGAAATCTGGCACTAGACAAGGATGCCCTCTCTCACCACTCCTATTCAATACAGTACAGGAAGTTCTAGCCAGAGCAATCAGGCAAAAAAAAGAAATAAAGGGTATTCAAATAGGAAAGGAGGAAGTCAAATTGTCTCTATTTGCAGGTGACATGATTGTATATCTAGAAGACCCCATCGTCTCAGCCCAAAATCTCCTGAAACTGATAAGCAACTTCAGCAAAGTCTCAGGATACAAAATCAATATGCAAAAATCAAATGCATTCCTATACACCCATAACAGACTTAAAGAGAGCCAAATCAAGAACGATCTGCCATTCACAATTGCCACAAAGACAACAAAATACCTAGGAGTACAACTAACAAGGAACGTAATGGACCTCTTCAAGGAGAACTACAAACCACTGCTCAAAGAAATAAGAGAGGACACAAACAGATGGAGAAACATTCCATGTTCATGGTTATGAAGAATCAATATCGTGAAAATGGCCATACTGCCCAAAGTAATTTACAGATTCAACACTATCCCCATTAAGCTACCAGTGACCTTCTTCCCAGAACTGGAAAAAAAACACTTTAAACTTCATATGGAACCAAAAGAGAGCCCGCATAGCCAAGTCAATTCTAAGCAAAAGAACAAAATGGGAGGCATCACACTACCAGACTTCAAACTATACTACAAGGCTACAGTAATCAAAACAGCATGGTACTGGTACCAAAACAGAGGTATAGACCAATGGAACAGAACAGAGGTCTCGGGGGCAACACAGCATATCTACAACCATCTGATCTTTGACAAACCTGACAAAAACAAGCAATGGGGAAAGGATTCCCTGTTCAATAAATGGTGTTAGGAAAACTGGCTAGCCATGTGCAGAAAGCAGAAACTGGACCCCTTCCTGACGCCTTACACTAAAATTATCTCCAGATGGATTAAAGACTTAAACATAAGACCTAACACCATAAAAGCCCTAGAAGAAAATCTAGGCAAAACCGTTCAGTACATAGGCGTAGGCAAGGACTTCATGATGAAAACACCAAAAGCATTGACAACAAAAGCCAAAATAGACAAATGGGACCTAATCAAACTCCACAGCTTCTGCACGGCAAAAGTAACAATCATTAGAGTGAATCGGCAACCAACAGAATGGGAAAAAATTTTTGCAGTTTACCCATCTGACAAAGGGCTGATATCCAGAATTTACAAAGAACTAAAACAGATTTACAAGAAAAAAACAAACAAGCCCATTCAAAAGTGGACAAAGGATATGAACAGATACTGTACCAAAGAAGACATACATGAGGCCAATAAACATATGAAAAAACGCTCATCATCACTGGTCATCAGAGAAATGCAAATCAA